>NW_025964146.1:37500-637500 GCF_023055435.1 Haliotis rufescens | reverse complement strand
CCTCTCAAGTCATGACAGTCTGTCCTCCCAAGTCATGACAGTCTGTCCTCCCAAGTCATGACAGTCTGTCCTCCCAAGTCATGACAGTCTGTCCTTCCAGGTCATGACAGTCTGTCCTCCCAAGTCATGACAGTCTGTCCTCCTAAGTCATGACAGTCTGTCCTCCCAAGTCATGACAGTCTGTTCTCCCAAGTCATGACAGTCTGTCCTCCCAAGTCATGACAGTCTGTCCTCCCAAGTCATGACAGTCTGTCCTCCCAAGTCATGACAGTCTGTCCTCCCAAGTCATGACAGTCTGTCCTTCCAAGTCATGACAGTCTGTCCTCCCACGTCATGACAGTCTGTCCTCCCAAGTCATGACAGTCTGTCCTCCTAAGTCATGACAGTCTGTCCTCCCACGTCATGACAGTCTGTCCTCCCAGGTCATAACACAATCTGTCCTCCCAAGTCATGACAGTCTGTCCTCCCAAGTCATGACAGTCTGTCCTTCCAAGTCATGACAGTCTGTCCTCCCACGTCATGACAGTCTGTTCTCCCAAGTCATGACAGTCTGTCCTCCCAAGTCATGACAGTCTGTCCTCCCAAGTCATGACAGTCTGTCCTTCCAAGTCATGACAGTCTGTCCTCCCACGTCATGACAGTCTGTCCTCCCAAGTCATGACAGTCTGTCCTCCCAAGTCATGACAGTCTGTCCTTCCAAGTCATGACAGTCTGTCCTCCCACGTCATGACAGTCTGTCCTCCCAAGTCATGACAGTCTGTCCTCCCAAGTCATAACACAATCTGTCCTCCCAGGTCATGACAGTCTGTCCTTCCACGTCATGACAGTTTGTCCTCCCAAGTCATGACAGTCTGTCCTCCCATGTCATGACAGTCTGTCCTCCCAAGTCATGACAGTCTGTCCTCCTAAGTCATGACAGTCTGTCCTCCCACGTCATGACAGTCTGTCCTCCCAGGTCATAACACAATCTGTCCTCCCAAGTCATGACAGTCTGTCCTCCCAAGTCATGACAGTCTGTCCTCCCAAGTCATGACAGTCTGTCCTCCCAAGTCATGACAGTCTGTCCTCCCAAGTCATGACAGTCTGTCCTCCCAGGTCATAACACAATCTGTCCTCCCACATCATGACAGTCTGTCCTCCCTAGTCATGACAGTCTGTCCTCCCAAGTCATGACAGTCTGTCCTTCCACGTCATGACAGTCTGTCCTTCCACGTCATGACAGTCTGTCCTCCCAAGTCATGACAATCTGTCCTCCCAAGTCATGACAGTCTGTCCTCCCAAGTCATGACAGTCTGTCCTTCCAAGTCATGACAGTCTGTCCTCCCACGTCATGACAGTCTGTCCTCCCATGTCATGACAGTCTGTCCTCCCAGGTCATGACAGTCTGTCCTCCCACATCATGACAGTCTGTCCTCCCAAGTCATGACAGTCTGTCCTCCCAAGTCATAACACAATCTGTCCTCCCAAGTCATGACAGTCTGTCCTCTCAAGTCATGACAGTCTGTCCTCCCAAGTCATGACAGTCTGTCCTCCCAAGTCATGACAGTCTGTCCTCCCAAGTCATGACAGTCTGTCCTCCCAAGACATGACAGTCTGTCCTCCCAAGTCATGACAGTCTGTCCTCCCAAGTCATGACAGTCTGTCCTCCCAAGTCATGACAGTCTGTCCTCCCAAGTCATGACAGTCTGTCCTCCCAAGTCATGACAGTCTGTCCTCCTACGTCATGACAGTCTGTCCTCCCACGTCATGACAGTCTGTCCTCCCAAGTCATGACAGTCTGTCCTCCCAAGTCATGACAGTCTGTCCTTCCACGTCATGACAGTCTGTCCTCCCAAGTCATGACAGTCTGTCCTCCCATGTCATGACAGTCTGTCCTCCCAAGTCATGACAGTCTGTCCTTCCACATCATGACAGTCTGTCCTCCCAAGTCATGACAATCTGTCCTCCCAAGTCATGACAGTCTGTCCTCCCAAGTCATGACAGTCTGTCCTTCCAAGTCATGACAGTCTGTCCTCCCACGTCATGACAGTCTGTCCTCCCATTTCATGACAGTCTGTCCTCCCAGGTCATGACAGTCTGTCCTCCCACATCATGACAGTCTGTCCTCCCAAGTCATGACAGTCTGTCCTCCCAAGTCATAACACAATCTGTCCTCCCAAGTCATGACAGTCTGTCCTCTCAAGTCATGACAGTCTGTCCTCCCAAGTCATGACAGTCTGTCCTCCCAAGTCATGACAGTCTGTCCTCTCAAGTCATGACAGTCTGTCCTCCCAAGTCATGACAGTCTGTCCTCCCAAGTCATGACAGTCTGTCCTCCCAAGTCATGACAGTCTGTCCTTCCAGGTCATGACAGTCTGTCCTCCCACGTCATGACAGTCTGTCCTCCCAAGTCATGACAGTCTGTCCTCTCAAGTCATGACAGTCTGTCCTCCCACGTCATGACAGTCTGTCCTCCCACGTCATGACAGTGTGTCCTCCCACGTCATGACAGTCTGTCCTCTCAAGTCATGACAGTCTGTCCTCCCACGTCATGACAGTCTGTCCTCCCACGTCATGACAGTCTGTCCTCCCACGTCATGACAGTCTGTCCTCTCAAGTCATGACAGTCTGTCCTCCCACGTCATGACAGTCTGTCCTCCCACCATTACTGGGATCATACACAAACTGTCCACAAATAAAAAAACAAACTTCAAACATGTTATTCACCATCCTTGCACATTAAATTTGCAAGTTTCTGAAACATCCGTGGTAGGATGCTCCAAGTAAAGATACAGCTTTTTAGCTGACAAAGCTACAGAGAGCCCAAAATATGCATGAACCACAAAAGAGTGTGGCGTAAGTCTCCATGACAAACCTTTCTTGACAACAAGGTGGGTGACGGTCTTGTTGAACTTGGGGAAGAAGACACTGCCGGTGACCTTACTGAACTCCTGGACAGACGTCTGAAAACATCAGTCACAGCTCATCAGTTCACCAGTCATAGCTCATCAGTTCACCAGTCACAGCTCATCAGTTCACCAGTCACAGCTCATCAGTTCACCAGTCACAGCTCATCAGTTCACCAGTCACAACTCATCAGTTCACCAGTCACAGCTCATCAGTTCACCAGTCACAGCTCATCAGTTCACCAGTCACAGCTCATCAGTTCACCAGTCACAACTCATCAGTTCACCAGTCACAGCTCATCAGTTCACCAGTCACAACTCTCTGACCACAATGCAGTGTTCAGTTACTTTCTTCACATCACTAAATTCTTGCAGATCATTTAACCAGCGTTAGAAATTGGCACTAGTCCTGTAGTCCTTGCCAAACTGCCCAATAGTTAAGGGATATCCAGGATATCCATTCATACATTCATTATATCAAACAGGCCCCCAGTATGATATCCAGGATATCCATGCATACATTCATCATATCAAACAGGCCGCCAGTATGATATCCAGGATATCCATGCATACATTCAATATATCAAACAGGCTGCCAGTATGATATCCAGGATATCCATGCATACATTCATCATATCAAACAGGCCGCCAGTATGATATCCAGGATATCCATGCATACATTCAATATATCAAACAGGCCGCCAGTATGATATCCAGGATATCCATGCATACATTCATTATATCAAACAGGCCGCCAGTATGATATCCAGGATATCCATGCATACATTCATTATATCAAACAGGCCGCCAGTATTATATCCAAGATATCCATGCATACATTCATTATATCAAACAGGCCGCCAGTATTATATCCAAGATATCCATGCATACATTCATTATATCAAACAGGCCGCCAGTATGATATCCAGGATATCCAGGATATCCATGCATACATTCAATATATCAAACAGGCCGCCAGTATGATATCCAGGATATTCATGCATACATTCATTATATCAAACAGGCCGCCAGTATTATATCCAGGATATCCAGGATATCCAGGATATCCATGCATACATTCAATATTTCAAACAGGCCGCCAGTATTATATCCAGGATATCCATTCATACATTCAATATTTCAAACAGGCCGCCAGTATTATATCCAGGATATCCAGGATATCCATTCATACATTCAATATATCAAACAGGCTGCCAGTATGATATCCAGGATATACCCATGCATACATTCATTATATCAAACAGACCGCCAGTATGATATCCAGGATATCCATGCATACATTCATTATATCAAACAGACCGCCAGTATGATATCCAGGATATCCATTCATACATTCATTATATCAAACAGGCTGCCAGTATGATATCCAGGATATCCATGCATACATTCATTATATCAAACAGGCCGCCAGTATGATATCCAGGATATCCACATAGAAACAAGGAACTGTTGGCTTCTCACAGATTTCCTCTTTCAGAATGCTTTGCTTTGTCACTGTAATGTTAGAATAATCTGCAGAAACAGATTCCACTTGGAGTAAAAGGAAAATCCTATAAATGGATCATTAAAAATCAGTGATGACACCAGGTGTCCATGGAAAGGGTAAGCATGTCCTCACAGATAGAGCCTGCCACCTACACAGTTGTTTTATCAATTTATGTCTTCATGTGTCACAAGTCATGGTTTTGTGGGAACTGAAATATTGCTTAATATATTTGTGAATTCTAAGGAAGGAATTTATTTGAAATAGGTACAAAAACTAGACAGAGCTCGCTCAAGAACAGGTAGTTTTCTAATAGTAATACAAACGGTACAAAAACCCAAAACACATTTTAAATGAATTTGGATGTCAAGGCATCTACTCCTGTGTACCATCAGGTCTGTTTACCCCTAATTTGCCATACAAGTCAACCCTTGAAGATCCAGGTCAGAAGAAGTCTTCAGCAACCCATGCCTGTCATAAGAGGTGACTGACAGATAGGGTGGTCAGACTAGCTGACTTGGTTGATGCATGTCATCGTATCCCAATTGCATGGTATGATGCTCATGATATTAATCACTGGATTGTCTGGACCAGACTCGATTATTTACAGACCGCCGTCATATAGGTGGAATAATGCTGCCTGCGGTGTTAAGCAACAAACAACCAAACAAACAGACCATAGGACTCATTCACTAACAATCTGTCCATAGTCTCAGCTATTTATCACTATTTATTTTTCCCAGAATGCAAGCAGGTGAGGTCGAGTGAGTGAGTGAGTATGGTTTTTCGCATTTGTATACTTATCCTGCATTACTCCTTAATGCATTCACTGCTCACCTTGCAACAAAGAAAACAGGACAGCGTACCGCCGATGGTCCTGGGTGAAGAAATAAACTGTTCATAAGTACCACTTTTCGTACCCCATCGTCACTGTCCTGTGACCTCTCCTGACCATAGGTCACCTCTTCACATCACTGCCTGTCACCCAAGCTTAAGAAAAACATACTTTTGACTTTTGAGGTTTCTGAAACCCTCAGAATACAGAAACCTCAATAATTCACACCCTGAAGGTACAACACCAGTTGGTCAATAAACCGTGAAGCGAAAAAGTTGAGAAAATCGCGATTACGGTCAGGTTATTTCAATTTGAAAAACAATTGAACATAGGAATTAAAGAGTAGCTCCCTATACATCTTTAGTAATAAAGACAAATAGCTCATTAGCCAAATCTTTACTTTCTACAATATAGAGCCTTGTGGACAATTGATTGTCTAATATTCTTCCACTGGCGAAATCTGATCGACTGCACAGGAAATGGATTGGCTCTGTAGAGGGCGAATTCATTATTTGCGTCCGGGGCTGGTAACCTGCTGGGCTACAACCAACGGCCCAAAACTCTGTACACCTTCGACGTCCTGGACAGTCACATTGCGAAGATAATGACTGGCGAAAACTGTGTCTGACCTCCAAAAACATCCTTCCATGATTGTTTTAATAGCACAATTGCTGTGTAACGCCATGGTAGAGGCTAGTGCCTTGATCTCATGAGGATTATTCGCTCTCGGCGGATCCAAATTGGGGATCGAATAAGCCTGAAGGATGCGGTGGCTAAAATAGAGAAATGCTGTTTTCGTGGTGAGGTCATAAAATGACGATGCATAGAGGGGTTCACCTCTATTAGAAGGACAATGAGCTAACGTTGTAGCTTTTGCTGCCCGTGCCAAATAGCCCTTTGCACTTAACGCCTTTTTAAGATGAACCAACTGTGCAGACGGAATCTGTCTGGTGTTGGATGAGGCAATTTGCTGTGAGGGTGGATTAGTAGGTTGGACCACTGTGGGAGGGGTAGTGGATCATCTTCTGCTAGATTTCTGAGCTCGACGAAACACCCTCTCGCCGGCCACCAGGGCGTGACCAAAGTCTTGATCTTTTTACTACCCTGGGAAGTAATACTGGTGGCGGAAAAGCATACTCTTTTAGCCCTTCCCAAGGAATGCTGAATGCTTCCACCGCCCAAGCCTGCGGATCTGGTAACGGGGAGACATACGTCATGAGTAGGTAATTTTGGCAAGAAGCAAACAGGTCAATGTTTGGTTGCCCGTACTTCTGAAGCAGTAACTCGAACGCTTATGTGATAAGTGTCCACTCGGTACGTGCTACCCTGTCTGGACGCGATAAAGCATCGGCCAGAATGTTTCTACATCCGGGGATGTGCTGAACTATGAACTGTAGTTGGAAACGATCCACTAGATGGTAAAATCTATATGTCTGTTGAAGTAGCGAGCGGGAGTGCGTTGTTCCCTGATTGCACAGACACGACACCAAAGTGCTGTTGTCTGTGGATATTGCGAGTTGGGCTGACTGTAGTTGATTCTGCCATGAGATATGGCCAGAATTACGGCTTCCAACTCCAAATTGTTTCTGTGCCACTTTCGATGAGTGCCTGACCATAGCCCTGAGGCCTTCTGGTCTCGCAGGTGAGCACCCCCCCCCTGAAGGGAGGCATCTACGAATGGGTGTTGATTCGGGGATAACCAAGACTAAGAGTCTCCTCCTAAGACATTCGACTCTACCGTCCACCAAATGAGGTAAGGCCTTAGATGAGCTTGTAGCATGATGGCCTTGAGTGGATCCTGACTCCTGATGTAAGGGTTCAGGAATTATTGTATTGGGCGTAATTGTGATCGGCCTCTGTTGGTTAGATCCTGGGCTGAGGTGATTAACCCTAATAACACTTGCCATTGATGAAGTGTGCATGGTTGATAAAGAGCAGGTGACAGGAGGCGTAAAATTTTGTGCCATCTGTCCCTCGGGACCGATAGGAGGTCCTGGTCTGTTTGGAACAGGCCTTCTATGAACTGGAGTCGAAATGATGAAGCAGACTCGAACTTCGCCTCGTTGATTATCTATACCAAGTGATATATTAGCTCTCTGGAGAAATCCCAGTGGCATACTAATGTCTGCGTGTGTTGATGACACAGGGGACAGTTGTCTATGTACGACTTGAACCGAGTGTTCCTCAGGTGTAGAAACGCAGTTATAGGCTTCATTACTCGTGTAAATAGCCACGGGGCCACTGAAATGCCAAATGGGAGTACTGCCCACTGGCAGTGAACCCCACTGAACTAGAACCTGAGGAACCTGCAGTCGTTGGGATGGATCTGTATGTGCAGATATGCATCCTGCAGATCGAGACTGATCAAAGAATCGAACGCTTTTATGCTTGTTCTGAGTAGCCTCAACGTGGTGAGGCAGAAATAGGGTGGACGCTTCAGGTAACGTTCGTTGAAAACAGAGAGAATGTGTATCATACTCATCTTGTCTGAGCCCTTCTTGGGTACCAGGAAGATGTGAGAATAAAACACTGTTTTTAACGCTAGAGTGTGAATAATCTTTTCTCCAACAGAATGTCTATGTTGGCCTTTAATAGCAGATGTTGCTTTCTTGGATAATTCTTTGTCTAGTTGGTAACCGTGACGTAGAACGTTGAGAACGTAATCGTCCTTGAGGATGCTCCAGTTCTTCCAAAATCGATTCAGTCTCCCGCCTACAGGGGTATCGGCAATTTGGACGACTGGGGGCGGGAGATCAACATTTCAGTGTTTGCCCCTCCTATCCCCTCACTTACTGTGGTATTTACACGCCAGGATTGATAAGAACCTTGAGGTTTCCCACTGCCACTGCCCTGCGCCTGTCCTTCCTTGAGAGACTCGTGTCTAGGCCTGTATTTGCCTGATCGCTGGGATAAGCTCTGAGAAACATGCTCCAAAGCCTTGACAGCCTTCTCATCCCTAGCATAACTGGAAACTTTGGCAAGCGTGTCTGTAATCTGTTCATTGAACAGAGACAGGGAAGACTAAGGTTGACGTAACAACCTGCGCTTAAACTCCGAGTCCCAAGTAGATAGGGCTAAATAA
Organism: Haliotis rufescens; assembly: GCF_023055435.1. NCBI lineage: Eukaryota > Metazoa > Mollusca > Gastropoda > Lepetellida > Haliotidae > Haliotis > Haliotis rufescens. Next base: position 629,194 of record NW_025964146.1, on the reverse strand, counting down.
CCAAGTCTCCGTGTGACAGTTATTTCTGCCAACGTGGCTTTAAGGTGATTTCTCATATGGTCAATCTGACGCTGTTGAAACTCAACTTTAGTTTGGAGGTGATCTAGTTGGTATCCTGAACCTTAAGAGTAGTAGGCCTTGACGAGCCTGTCATTCTCTGTATATCCTCGTCTAAAATATGTGCCTGGTTTGCTGCCTCAAAGCCATGAATAGGAAATTCATCCTTCCTAAACCTGGGAGGCTTGAAAGCCTAGAAAAGTCCTCATCCAAAGATCTAATCATATCTGACATTATAGGGTCGACCGGAATCGACATGGGAGGTCCAAATAGTATCTTTTTTATCCACCTCGTTACCCGGGGAGGGTACTGAAATGAGGCGGTCAGCTACCCAATCAGGTACTTGTGCCAGGCCAAGGTAAGTATTCCATTCTGTCGAGGAATCTCCCTCTTCACCATTAGAATAGTCCGACGAAACCAGAACGATGTTGACGTGTGCGTCTAGATGGTGAACGACTTCTACTCCGATGTGTAGTGCTACCTCTGACCGAGGGCTTAGATGAACTGCCTGGTGAATAGAAGTCATGTGTTGATGTCCAAGTACGCGCAGGTGAACAGGTACTACTCAACGTTGAATGCGCTGTATTATGACGCACAATGGGAGTATTATATACGTTAGGCGCTGGAGTAGGTGGTAAGATCTGTGCTGTAGATGTAACTGACGCAGGTGTCTGATACATATGCGTAGGCCAGGGGTAGAAACTAACAGTTTCCGTCCACTGGTCCTTATAATGATAACATATAGCAAAACCCCTAAAAATGGCAAATTTCACCTAGTCCTTATGATACCTTTACTACTGGGCAGTTTGGCAAGGACTACAGGACAAGTGCCAATTTCTAACGCTGGCGTAGGCGTGGGAGCAGAATACAATTGTCCCATGGACTGCTGCCACATGGATTGCAAAAGATTTTTGCATCCAATTAGTGTTCTGTAATGGTATTGACACCTAAGCTTGCATCTGCTGCACTGGATAAGTTGGTACAGCGCTAAGCTGATCATGCGCTGCCTGTGTAGTATTGTACGCTGATAGCCCTGGGGCTGGCGTCATTGTAGGCAGTGGCTGCGCTCGGTGCAGGCATATGAGACGCGATGCTCAATGGTGTAGGCTTGTACACGGCTTGGGTTTGCGCTACCCCCGTCAAGGCATCTTGAGAAGCTGGCGCAATCTTCACAGATCTAGCAGATGTAGATTTCTCAGCCGACAGAAGATTAGGGTCAATTATAATACTCACAGGATCCTCTGGATTTGAGGTTTTCGGTGGTGCCTGCACTTCAGCAGTAACAGTAACGGTCAACGTATTACCCGTCAAAGATAATGGTTGCGTCGTAATGACCGAACCATGTCCCTCGCTAATCAGCGATTGTGACATCTTCCTAGTCTAATGACAGGATTGCTGCAAAATACGTTTGTGAGTGACCTGCCTATACCTCGTAAAGCTCGTTGAGGAGAGATTAACACCAAAAACACATTTAGAATTTGGCGCACAAATTTTGTGTGCACGTTAAACAACGTGGATGAAGGTCTTTAGCAGTTGGTAACAAATTTGGTAACAAGTTGAAAGTGTATTTAATGATTTGTATATACGCAACTCGATGAAACGCCAAAGCTAGTAGTATTTAAAAACACATAAATATGTTATACATACATAGCTGAGAATTGTAAACAAATCTACTACCCTGGCAGGCAAACAATTGTAACACAATTCAAAATAGACAGAGTTGTTATACGCCTAAATAAATCATATGCAACTTCACATGTTGAGAGTAATATGAAAAGAATACATCACCCGTCACAGATGAATTTTAGAATTGTAGACGAAAACTGAAGGTCTAAATAAATCCAAAACAAGAGCTCCACTGGTACACATTTGTGCTGTAGCACGACAGGCAGTGATGTGAAGAGGTGACCTAAGGTCACGAGAGGTCACATGACAGCGACGGCGGGGTACGAAAAGTGGGACTCATGAACAGTTTATTTCGTTACCCAGGACCATCGCCGGTACGCTGTCCCGTTTGCTTTGTCGCAAGGTAAGCAGTGAATGCATTAAGGAGTAATGCAGGATAAGTAAAAAATATATTATATTCTTAAAATACGTAATTTATTCATTTGGATTCATAGAATGTGTTTCTTATTCAAAATCTGTTGGAAACAGGTCCTCAGATCAAAATCTGATGATGAAGATAAATATCTCACCGCCTGTTCTCGGTTCAGTCCGCTTGTGATGAGGACAATCTTCTCCGATCTGGGCTTTCCCAGGTTGCCGGTCTGAAGTGGACTGAGAACTGTCCGACTTCTGGAAGACTTGGAACGGTCTGGAGATTTAAACTTCTCAATTATCTCAAAGGCTTTGATGATTTCAGCTGACTTCCGTGGCTTGGGGAGTCTGTCGAAGTCAGGCGGGGGAGAAGGCGACCTCGGACTGAGGAACAGGTCGTCATCACTGGATGAGTCGTCGCCATCTTTTGTCTTGTTGGATGCAGGGATCACATCAGGCGTCGACACCTTGCAGTAATCTGAAGTGAGATTTACAGTATAGATTTAAAGAGAAGGTTTGTTGAATAAAATGCTTGTTTGTTAGCTTGTTGGTTTAATGCCATCAGCAATATTCCAGCTACATGACAGCAGTCTGTACATAGGCAAGTCTGGACCAGACAATCCAGTGATTGACATATCCGAATTGTCGGGGTGAAATGACATGCAATCGAACAAGTCACAGACCAACCAATCCACTTAGATGCCTCACAGAGGATAGCGTGTTGGGGACCAATTCTAACCCGGAATCCTCACCCTCCACAATGTCTGCCTCTGCTACATCTTCCGCCACCTCCACCATGGTCCCATCTACATCCTCTCCAGCACCATCATCTTTCATAGCTTCGAGACGCCTGATTTCCTCTCTCATTTTCTCCAAGTCTTTTTCCAGTTTTCCTTGTTGCTGCAAGCACGTCACGACAAAAGATTTTATATGGTTTAAGATTGATTGATTGATGAATTGCCTGCCTGTGTTGATTGATTGATTGAAGAAGTGCCTACCTGTGTTGATTTGATTGATTGATTGATTGATTGATTGATTGATTGATTGATGCGCCTACCTGTGTCGTGAGGACATCACTCTGACTAGAGAAAGCACTGGACGATATAAAGTTCATCTGTTGGTCGCCATCATCATTCTCATCATCATCATCGTCATTGTCATCATTGTCACTGTCTGTGATGATGGCGTGTCGAGATGTCTTCCTCACGCCAACAGGAGCTTCATCACTCTGATACACCCAAATGATGGAGATGCAAACAGCACAGAAGTAGTTGGAGATAACAAAGACATCAGTCGTGATAATCTATCAGCCCTCTAAGTAGCGACCATTTTGGTGGCCAAATGTGACTTTAATCTACGACTGGAGACCTAAATTTATCTACTGCTTGCCACTTGGCTACCTTAAAGTAAACATTACTGGCAACAATATCTGTTTAAGATATAAACAGAGAGTAATTGCAAATCTTGTTTACCAAGTCGTGATTGTATGGCCAATGTCAAATACATAATTAATAGAAAAAATGTTGATGTATATATATTAAAAGTTAATAGAATTACAGGGGTTTCATTAATAGCTTGGGAATTTTTTAACCTGTTGCATTTACATGAACACGAGGGTAACATGGGGTTTTCATGCATCCGGTGTTAGGCTTTATCAAGTTTATATGAGCCGGAGACGGTTGGCATAAAACCCCACATTCCCGAGTGATACTGCTACAACAAATTTATCTCACCGACATGTTTTAATCTGCTGTTGTGAAAGAAATAAAGCAAATTATTAATTGATAGAAAACAGCTGTTCGATTGAGCCAAGGTTAACTTTGATTGACTCGGAAATAGTATGCAGCTTTTTGCTTCAAAGGGGGGTATAATGGATTTATTCTCCCACTGAGAAATCACTGTGCAGCCTGTTTTGTTCATGGTTTCCACCCTTGCCGAACTACGCTGGAATTCCTGAGCTCGATCGTAGCGCCACCAGTGGCTATTACGAGTTATGTCCCTTCTCTGCCTCTCCTATGGGCCATTAAGATTCTACCCCTCGTATCACTTGCATTTGCTTTAAACAAAATGGTGGCGCCCAGTGAAGACAATCTGATCGATCATCAAGATCTTTATTGTGGTAAAACGGATCTTACATCACGAATGCATCAAATCATTTGAGCACCTTGATCAAAAACATGAAAAGATTTGGTAAATATCTGTTGACACCGAGTTGGCAGAGCAAATGCTTTGCAAATCCTGTAATCGACCAAAATCTGCATGTCAGTTTACGAACCGGATTTCGATTTCATTGCGAGATTTGGATTGGACTATGCATGGACTCGTTAGTCCAGCTAAACTCTAACTCCATAATACCAGCCAAGTTCGGCAAGGGTGGAAACTGGACTTTTATAGTCAGTTAACACTCTTGCATCGGGAAGATGGTATTGATAATGATATGATTCAGTATCGATACAACTGTGATTCAGTATCGATACAGCAGTTATTTAGTATCGATACAGCAGTGATTCAGCAATGGCACAGCAAGATCACTACAGTAAGATAACAGCACACAGCCATCTCAATCAGATGTATTTATCAATCAATGAAGCAACAGATCACAGAACATCACTCACCTCATCCTCAGGGTCTGGCACAGGGCTACTGGCATGGACAGGGGAGCTTGTCTGTGGCAGGTCTGCAAACATTGCGTCACCTTCCGGCATGTCTGCTTTCCTTATCACTTCATCGTCATCCCGGAGCACAAACTCTTCATCAGAGCTGGAACACTCTGTCCTGGCCGCAGGCTCCTCAAAGTCATCCAACACCACAATGTCGTCATCAGCCTTATCCTCAATGGAGGACTGAACTGTTGGGAGATTTATTTCACAGTTAACTCTGTATCTTCGTTTATGTCCAGATGGTTCACTCTTAGATCTTCCCGAGAGTTCACACCCTGAAGACTCAACTGCTGCAACTTCATCATCATCATCACTTGACAACACATGTTTCGTCCTTCTTTTGGATTTAGCCTTATACTTAGTGGATGGATGAATCAGAGGCAGACTAACCCGTGAAGCACGTTCACCTTTGTGTCTTTGTTTCAGTCCATTCCCTTCTCCCTTTGATCTTCCCGACAGTTCACACCCTGATACCAAATCTTCATTGTCACTTGCCAACACATTCTTCTTCCTTCTCATGGAATCAGCTCCTTTCATCTTCCGAGATCTGCTCCCAGAACCAGGTCCAGCATGAGTTACATCACTCGGAGTTGGACCGACACATTCAGAATCTGTCAAGGACAACTGCTGCTTTGCAGGTGGACATCTCTCCTGTGATGAGGTCGACTGAGACTGAACTCTAATGTCTTGATTCACAGAATCTGGCATTCTCCCTGATGAAGACTTTGACGAGGAAATTACAATTGGACTGCTGGCACTTTCTTCCCTCGGCTGTTTCTTCTTCAGTGAAGCCAATCCTCTTGCAGCTTTAACACCCTTCTTAACCGATCTTGGTGTCTGGGGACTGTCAGAATCACTTGAATCTGCATCCAAGAACTGTGACTTCCTCTCCTTCACAGTGGCTTGTTCGGGGGAACATGTGGGACTGTCAACATCATCATCGTTGCAGGTTGGCACCAGTGTGTTCTGTGATGCATCGTCTGCTCCAGCAACGACTATGTTCCATGACTGCTCTGTATTTCGGTTAAAAATGTCCTCCATGGATTCCTGGACCTGACTGCTGTCTGAGATAGTATTCACAAGCTGTGGAGTATCATCAACACACTGTTGTTTGTGATGCACTGATACAATGTCAAACTCTGATTTTTTATCATGGCCAGAATTTTTATCCAAACTATGTCCTTTGCAGTTGCTGCTTTCAACAGTCCCACGCACGTCAGTGTCCATTGGTTCGTGATCTACGTTTACACATGTTCCTTCAACCTCCAGAGACTTCTTAGCGGATGGTTTTGCCCTCCTGCTTAATTTTTTCCTGGATTCTTTGGATCGAGCTCGCAGAGGACTTCCATCAAGAGAGAAACATTTCCTCTTCGGCCTATGAATGACAAGAGGCTCATCATCTGAATCATCAAGTGTAATTGTAACAGGGGCACTGCTGACTTCAGGAATACTTGGAGCTTCAGCTGAGTCCTGGAGTTGATGCAGGGCTGAAGTGTCCTCATCACCGTCACCTGCTTCAAGGCGCTTTCTCTTCTGAGGCTTGCTTCTTCTGTCAAAAGCTTGTGTATTCTGACGTATTTCTTTTCCAGTTGAATCCTTCTGTTGATTATTCTTATTCCTTGTCCTAGATGTTTTGAAATCAATGTCAGAATTCTTAAGAATGGAGACACTTTCAAGAGTGGAGGCTTCTCCCGACCTTCCAGGTGTCACATCCTGTTCATCTGGCTGCTCGAGTAGACTCAAGGATTCAGTCACAGTTTCAGGAACATCTACAGATGCTTCTGCAGCTCCACCATCAACTTCCACAACATCAGCAGCCTCTTGGTCATCACCGACACACACGTCTGGGGGCAAGGTCAGCTCATCACATCCCACAGGCAGGGATGTGGGGAGAGTTGACACCTGGCTGTCCACGTGACAGATTCCCGGTACTGGATCCTTTAACTTCTGTTTCTCCTGCCTAGAGTCTGTTACATTACAAATAGCTACAGCCTCCTCCGTATCTGAACACGCTATTTCAATAACAGGGTCCTTATTTCTGTTTGAACTCCTTCGAGAAACTCTAGATTTACATGTGGTCGCACTGCCGGCTGCCTCGTGTCTGCCTGCTCGAGTTCTCAACGACCTCGTAGATCTGCCTCTGTTGGTCTCAGCAGTATCTTCTATCAAGTTCACTGACTCTTCTTCTATACTTTCAGGAGTAGCATCTTCACTCTGACTTTTACCATCCGGAACCCCGAGCTTCTCAATACCAACAGCCATACCACTATCCTCACAACTGTCTTCATCTTGTTTTGCTATCACAGACCCTGAGTTTGCAGCGCCCATATTCTCTGCAGTAGTCACAGAGTGTGAGTTGTGTGAGTTGTGTGGAACATTACACATGGTGGTAGCAGTGTCTGCAGCAATAGTCTCCACCTCATCCTCTGAACACTGGTCAGCTAGAGCGCATCCTGGATTGTCACTTACAATACATTGTCGTTCCTGTGCTTTGTGATGTATTCTACCAGCAGAGGACAGTCCACATTGTGAAGGTGCTTGATTGAGGCTTACTACAGATTGTCTTTCCTCAGTATTCCTCTGCTTGCTAGTAGATGAGGATGGTCTACCTTGGCTGGGGGTCTTGTCACCATCAGCATCTTTTACAGTGCTTCCATCTCGATGACGTCCAGGGCATCCTTCAGCCTTGGACAACTGACTGTCTTCTGACATCTGAGACAGATGCTTCTTGATTTCATCAGGCTGGATGTCTGAAACAGACACAAAATAGAGTTAGTCAACAGTAAAACAAGCACCTGTAGAGTTGCAAGTTGATCTGATCGTTTGTTCGTTGCTTAACACTCTATTCAGCAATATTACAGCAATATGATGGTGGCCTGGAAACAAACAAGTCTGGACCAGACAATCCAGAGATTGATTTTATGAGCAACACAGCTGTGGTATGATGACAACAAAGTCCCCAAACCTGACCACCCAATCCATTTGGTCGGACTAGCAAAGGATGCTGGGAACACGGAGCCTCGTGCAGAGCTTCAAGTTAAAGTGAAAGTTCACAGATCAAATGGAGAAAGTTGACTTTATCAGGCATACCTAGATTAGCTTCTTCAAACTGTGTGTTTTCCAGAGAAATGTTGAGGTCTTCTGTGGATGAGCTGTTTCCTGAAGACGGCAGGTCGTCCTGAGTGACGTCATTGTCTACAGAAGGCAAATATGATTCATTTCAATTACAGCTGTTGATCTTGTACACTGAAGCAAGTGAACTGAGAAAGCAAGCACCTGCTCGTTTATGTAGGATGAGACAGCAAGCACATGTTAGTTTATGTAGGATGAGACAGCAAGCACATGTTAATTTATGTAGGATGAAACAGCAAACACATGTTAATTTATGTAGGATGAGGCAGCAAGCATATGTTAGTTTATGTAGTATGAGACAGCAAGCACATGTTTATTTATGTAGGATGAGACAGCAAGCACATGTTAGTTTATGTAGGATGAGACAGCAAGCACATGTTTATTTATGTAGGATGAGACGGCAAGCACATGTTAGTTTATGTAGGATGAGACAGCAAGCACATGTTAGTTTATGTAGGATGAGACAGCAAGCACATGTTAGTTTATGTAAGGTTAGATAGCAAGCACATGTTAGTTTATGTAGGATGAAACAGCAAGCACATGTTAGTTTATGTAGGATGAGACAGCAAGCACATGTTAGTTTATGTAAGGTGAGACAGCAAGCACATGTTAGTTTATGTAGGATGAGACAGCAAGCACATGTTAGTTTATGAAGGTTGAGACAGCAAGCACATGTTAGTTTATGTAGGTTGAGACAGCAAGCACATGTTAGTTCATGTAGGATGAGACAGCAAGCACATGTTAGTTTGTGTAGGATGAGACAGCAAGCACATGTTAGTTTATGTAGGTTGAGACAGCAAGCACATGTTTGTTTATTTACATTTGGAAAGTGTTATTTGACTTAACAAAGTAATAACCAATAAAACACAAGTATAAGTAAAGACCAAATTCTTTTATAATTTGTCATAAGTTTATTAAATTGCCGCTTTGTTGTCATCTGTACCTTTGATCATGTTGATAAGTTCAAAAATACTTTGGTTTCAATTTATTTGCTGCCATTTCTTCAGGAACTAATCACAGCAACTAAACTGAAACATGCGACCATAGTTAATAGTTAACAAGTGCTTTGGAGCTAACATTAAAAGTTATTTAAACGATTTGCAAACATAAACAACATTTCTTTGCTAGATTGGCAGGATTGAACACATGCTGTTATGGCTGAATTATACATGCAAAACAATTCTTGCTCAGACAATTGCTTTTAAACTTTAATAATGGCAGGTATGTGTGCTTGGCTAGCCAATGGTATTATTGTCTGAAGCACTCATAAAATGCTGCTGTTGTCAAGAGTGTGGGAAATAACTTGTAGAATTTTCCTATTCGGAATATTCTATAAGTAATACGTTACCACTGTTGTACCGAGGCTGTTGTCTCCCACAACTGCTGCTATAGCGAAATCTACCACAGAGATCTCAATTACCTCATGCTGCACGTGCGTAGCCACCTAGCTGCCATGTGACATCCTTCACTCTTGTCTCTTGCGAGAGCAAGTGCTCGGGGGACGGACGGGCGGGCAGCAGCCCAGTGGTAACGTATTACTGATAGAATATTCCGAATAGGAAAATTCTACAAATTACATTAAGTAATACGTTACCACTGTTATACCGAGGCTGACTACCACAGTAGGCGGTGGGGAGCACCTACAACCCGAATCCTGACTGCTAGCGTTCCTTCCGACCAGCGGAAGTAAACACCAAGGCGGAAGCACTCGATGCGCATGCACCTAGCTAGGCGTTACCCTATAGGAATACCAAAGCACTGTCAAGCACATACCGTAAGGCTCAATCGTCTTTGCTAAATGATTGGTGACTCCAAACGGCCCCACTGGATAGGTATTTCATCGCCGCAGCGGATGAGAACACTGTATCTGTGTGAGCTAAATCTTAGATCAGGTTAAACAGTCGATAAGAGGGAAATTAATTTCATTCGGACAATATATCCTAGAGCAAGCCTACTTCAAGTATGCATTAGGCGCGTGACCTAATTCCAGTATTTTTAAGCATGCATCACAAGGTTGGGATACACGACAGACAATTAAATACATAATTGTCAAAATACAAATAAGGACAAAGCACACAAAATCCGCCCTCACCTGTGGTGTGAGTGCGCTGGTTTGCGGGACCCCAACTCCTGTACCCACGGCGGTGGGAACATTGGAGTCGACCCAGATTGACCACCGTGCAAGGTCTGACGCCTGAGGAGTTCGGAATTGCGCTGGGCACACCCCTTAGGTGACCACTTGCGCCGCGATCAGCGGCCCAAGACGGTGTACACTCTCCACGTCGTTATCAGCTACCTGTTTGAGGTAATGATTGGAAAAAACCAAGTCAGAACACCAGTAACAACCTCGTAATATTCTGCGAACAGAGATATTCGAGTGTAGGGCAAATGTTGCCGCTAGCGCCCTGATCTCGTGCGGTTTGACCCCGCTACCGGTAACCCCCGAGACCGGTACGCCAGATTGACGACAGAACGAAGCCATAACGCAATCGAGTTGCGAGTTATGTCAACCGTGCGATTAGGGTTACACGATATGAACAGACGGTCACGCCCTTGTCTGCATTCATTCAAAGCCTTAAGATAATACTTAAGGGACCTAACCGATCACAGCGATCTGTCCTCAGGATCAGCTTGATGTAAGATTTCCTTGAGTGATCTTACAGTGAATTCTCTCTCCGTTTGGCCCATGTCAAAGGAGAGGAGAAATGCTGTTTACCAAGTCACATGCTGGAACGAAGCACTACTCAAGGGTTCATACGGAGCTTCCGTAAGTGATTTCAACACTAAGGAAAGATCCCAGGCCGGTGCCCGAAGGCGGCTGTTCTGAAGATCTTGCTGTTTGAAACCCTTGATAATACCCCGAATCACCGGCTCTTATGAGAGACTGGTTCCCATAGCAACATCCCCTACCGTAGCAACGGAAGAGACATAGTTGGCAATGGAGAGTTTCCGGGTCTCTCGTAAGTGAGACATGAAACGAGCAATATCCTGCACAGATACCTTATCTGGCGAATGAAAGTGATGTTTACAACACCACTTCGTGAAAATAACCCAACGTGCATTTTACACCTTCTGGGTAGAATCACGATGCATACTAACGTATGCCCGAGACGCCCGACAAGAAACACCTTTACTCCTCAGACGCTCGGTGACAACATCCACGCGTGCAGATTGAACTGCCCTGTGGGGCTCGGATCTCGGATCCCGAGGCTTCGATAGAGCGTCGGCCAGTACGTTCCGCACACCTGGGATGTGACGGGCGCGTACCTTGCACGGGACACTGTCCACCAGAGCGTAAAACTCGAATGTGAGATCGAGTAGCGAGTGACTGTGGGTTCCCCCCAGTTTGTTCACATGGGACACTAACGTCGTGTTGTCGGTCGCCAGCATGAGCCGGGCGTCGATGAGACGATGCTTCCAGTGATTGACTGCGTTTATCACTGCCTTGAACTCGGGACAATTGATGTGAAGACCTAGTTCGTCTACGCACCACAGCCCTGAGCTCACCTCCCCCTCTAGATGGGCGCCCCAGCCCACTAGAGAGGCGTCTGTATACAGGTTCAACGTGGCCCGGTAGGGCCGCATAGAGACTCCTGATAAGACATTGTAGGGACCGTCCACCACTCCAGATGCGGGCGGAGCCGATCTACGAAGCCGATCACTGTTCTCCTCCTTGGCTAACAACTGGATTGGAAACCGTTGCAGCGGGCGGAGTTGGAGACGACCCCGATCGGTGCAGTCCAGGGCGGACACAAGTAGCCCTTACAGCTGTTCCCAAAAGTGAACAGTCTGTGGCACCGCTAAGACTTTGGCAATCATCGACTGAATCTTGTGCCACCGGTCTGGGGGGACAAAGAGGCGATGGGTCACCGTGTCGAACCGACCTCTAAAGAACTTCAAGTTCTGTGAGGGGGTTAACTCGCTCTTGGGGAGATTGACAATCCACCCCAATTGCTCCAAGAGCCAAAGTGCAAAATCGAGCTGATGAGACAGCACGTCCGTCATTCAATTTGCAACTAGCGAGTCGTCCAGGTACGCGAAGTACCTGACACCCCTCCTGTGGAGGAACCCCACTATGGGGGTGGCGAACCGGGTGAACAGCCAGGGAGCGGACGTGTCAATCATTCTGAGTTCGGCACTGTCCTACTTGGGAACGGGAAATATCCTGGAGTAAAACCCCGGTGTTATTTCTGGTAGAGCTAACTCCCGTACTGCCCCTTCTCCACCAACCTGCCGATGGCATCGGCGAGGATGGGAAGATCGGTTTCCGAATCGAAACCTGCCAACGGGGCAACGGTGAGCGGCGGATTCGCTTTGAGATCTAGCCGATAGCCGTACCGAATCGTGTTGACCACCCACGGGTCATCGAACACTTGTTCCCAATTCTCCCAGTAAGTCTGGAGTCTGGCTCCCACTGGGGAAGGAGAGGCCCTGACAGGCTGCGGCAGGCGCAACCGTCCCGGGCCAAGTGACTCGGGTTCGCCTAAGGGCCAACCGAAGTTGGCGCCGTCGGCATACGAACCCCTCCAATCAGAGTCACCTGGAGGGGCCCTTGCGACGACTTGGGCTTCCCTCAGTTCCCCGTCTTCCCGCGAAAGGGCAGCTGATTGCCCATACCGGAGCCCTCAGGGCGGGGCTTCTTCCCAGAGGAAGAAGAACCCGACCCCTAAGACCTACGGCCGCAGCAGCCTGGAGCGGCACCCAGGCGCCTATGCAGGGACCCAACAAGAGCAAGTGTGTGCCGAGAGTCCTCAGCAACGTACTCCAGGGAAGCATTTAAACTGAGCAGGCAGTTGTAAATGCCCTGGTCACGGTCCGTGGGAGAACCTTCGACCAGACTGGCCGCTGCAGCCAAGTAAGTGTCTCCGTGAGACATGACAAGCATGGAGTGCCGAGCGAGGGCGTCCAGCTGGTGCAAGGTAGCTTGCGTTATCGTAGCAGCCAGTGGGGCACAGACACCCTACCGCTCAACATGGGCCTCCGCGGTAGGACCAGCCTCGGGAAAGGCAAGGTCATGTACCGGGAATAAACCCTTTCTCCACGACGTCGGAGGCAATGGGAGACCCCGACCGGAGGCTGCCGCGAAGGCGTTCTCCACGGAAGGCTTGATACCGCGCAGCAAGGTTGATGCGGGGAAAGCCGTGTCGGAAGACTCATCGTATACCTCGGAGGAACCCACAGAGCCGTGGATTCCCCGCGGTACCGGCCGGGGCCGTGGCATGTCCTGAAAGAGGTCATAAACCATGGCCACGCGGTCCTTAACCGATAGCGGGAGCAACGGTTCGGGGGAAGGACCGGTGACCACGGGAGCCGCCGCCGTACCGGTGGACCCAGCGGCCACCGAAGTGGCCGGGGACGGAACAGCCAGTCACGCCGAAGACCCGGGTTCGATTCCCGACATGGGTACAATGTGTGAAGCCCATTTCTGGTGTCCCCCACTGTGATATTGCTGGAATATTGCTAAAAGCGCCGTAAAAACATACTCGCCAGTTGGATCATTTTGTTAACTGATATTGGTTTTCAACCCATTACACATGTGAATGTGAAAGGGATATAAAATATATTAATTCAAATAATGGATACTTTTGATAAAGTTATTTCGCTGGGATAACAGTGCATTCTGAGCGGTTTCGTGAGTTTTGTTAACAATGGTAAGCAGTTATGAACACAGCATGTGTCATGTATTTGACAACATGCATATCAATTTCAGCTAGTTCCACCCTTTTTCTGGCTCTGAATGATTAGAAATTGGTAGATCATGCAAACCTGCCATCAAAAATCAGAGAAAGGCAGGTAACGTTGATGATATCAAGATATCTTACCTTGCCTGGCAGTATTCACATCCTGTTGGTGGACAAGCTCCACACTGGGCGTGAGTGAAATGTGAGTCTGTCCGGAGCTCTCTGCCAATGATGCCACATCCCCTACATCCAGTTTCTCGGCATCTGTCTTTGTTTCTCTACCAGCAGATTTTGATTTCTTGCGAGGGATGGGAAGAGGCATTTGGCTACATGAATCTGAATCTGTCAGATGCACCTCATCATTTCTGGGGTCAGTGGTCACCTTGCTGACCTGTCCACGATGTTTGGCCATATGTGATGGCGGAATGCTCCTAACTGGTTGACCTGTAGCAGCTGACAACATCGGTGTTGGTGGTATTATTGACATAGTCTGAGACTTCTCCGTGTCATTTGAGTTGGAGGAACTAGAGTTGGTGGTCTGTGACTTGAGATTATCTGTTGGACCGTTCCCAAAGCTGCCCTTGACTGTGTCATCGCAATCAATCATCTCAATGTCTTCATGCATCACGTCACCAAACCCTTCAACCAGTTGAGCACCATCTCCTCCCTGCTCAGCCATATTGGACACAGCATCCTGGGTACAAAATGCAAAATCATGATCCTCAGCGTCTCCGATCTTCTCAATGAGGCTGCTCAGTTCCTGATCAGGACTTTTCAAAGCGAAATGGACATGTTTTGTAGCTTTGCTTTTGTCTTTCTTCGTAGTCATATCAGACTCTACACCTCCTCCCACTTCAGACGAACTGGCCTCCTTGGTCTGGAGATCAGCCATCTTCAAACTGAATTTGTTCCCCTTCTTTTTCCCAGGCTTTCTTCCTCTCTGTTTCTGAATCTTCTGCTTTGGTTTCACTGTCTGACTACTCTTGAACTCGTACGGGTCTGACGATGGCAGCTCCAACTCTGTAGTTTTCTTCCCTGTTGAAACAACCTCCGTCTCCTTTGTCCCTCTTGTCTTAAACATCCTCCTCCTGTTGGCCGGAGGTGCTTGTGTCTTTTGCCTTGATTCTTGAATTCCCTCAACCGAATTAGCAACATTTGGTCTTGATCCCCCAGCTGCATCGCTCTCAGAAATGCTGAATCCAAAGTTTTCAACTTCACTGTCTACATTAATCGCAATCGGTTCACAGTTCTCTGTATTCCTTGACACCATGTTGCAATGGTTACTAGCCAGAGAATCATTCTGAGAGAAGTTTCCTTTGTCTGTGGCATGCTGTGCTTCCTCTATCCACTGTGCCACCATGCTTGACTTTTGATGCTTCCTCACTTGAGCCTTGCTGTACGTCTTCACTGGACCAACACTGTGAAAGTCCTTAGTCAAGTTGGGAGCATCCATGCTGCTGAGAGGACTTCCTTCATGAAAGTCTGTCTCATATTGAGACTTCTGTGTTGCTTCGATCTTGTTCTTCCCTCCTGGGGTTCCCCTTGCTGCCCGTCCGGTATAGATGCTGAGTTTAGATTTTATTGGTTTTTCCTTTTTCTTGACTTCCTGAGACTGAAATAACAGACCCCCATCGCCGCTAACATCCGACCCACACCTTTCCCCCTCATATTCAGTTTCTGGGGTCAGTTGTAAAATCTGTTCAATCCGGGAAACATGTTTCTCTGATGTTCGGGTCAGACGGCCATCCTTCTCTTCCACACCAACACAAACAGGACTGAAACCCTTACTTCCAACTGTGCTACTATTTCCTACAGATATTGTTTCAGTTTTGAAACATTCGTTCATATCAATGTCCATTGTTTCGATACAAGAGTTATCTCCCTTTCTTTCTACAATTTCCTTATTTCCGAGTGTTTTAGCTTCTACTGACTTTGTTTCATTATTTAAACATTCATCCACATCAATGACCACTGCCCCGTCACAAGACTTATCATTTCCTTCACCGTCCCTCGCTTCCCTTTGACCTGTCGACCTCTCATCCGAAGCATCTCCTGTTCCACCTACGCCAGACAAAACCTTGATGGACGAATCCTCGTCTGTACCAACACTGTAACCACCGACAGTCATACCCTTGTTGACTCCGCATGACCCTTCTACAAGGTACTTCAACAACGCTGCCTCTTGCTCTAAATCTGACATATGTCTCTCGTCTGACTCAAGTTTCTCTCCCTCTTGCTCTAAAGCCGACATTCGTCTCTCATCTGACTCCCGTCTGTCTCCGTCTCCCACTCGCTCCTCTCCTCCATGCGATGGCACGTGGTCTTGTCGACTGCGTCGCGTCTTCCTGATGTTGCGTGTTCCAGTGCTGCCAGTGTTTCTCAAGTGAAGAGCTGGCGGATGTAGACGAGTCTCAAGTTTTTCTGTAGTTTCTTCATGTTGGGCATGACTGGAATGTCAAAGAACAAAACAGGAAATTTTAGTATAACTTCTATATTTATAGACTTATTCTACCTCACACTATGCATATCTTCTATCTTCTTCTATCCTAGTGGAAACGTTCTTGAATCATATTTCCAGCTTCTAAAACAAAAACATGAACCCAAACACACCCCAGCATCTCTATGGTTACGACCAACAGCTGGGTCAATAACATGCTCTCGTGCCAGCAACCTTCCACGCTTTGACACCTGCATCTCTCTGCCAACTCATTCTTCTTTCTAATCGCCATCGTGTGCGAAGTGTTTCTTGGACCAAGAAATTATATGCATTATTTTTTTTAGACTAATGACAACCATCTCCAAGTAGAGTGCAGGATCATACGATGGAAAGCGTGTGCATGGGTTCTGGTTATGTTCCACTAATGTTATATCATTCTGATTCATAAAAATACTTTCATACAAAAAAAAAACACATTAATATATTGTGTATCTATCAAATATACCCCCACCCCACCTGCAAGTCAGAGTTAGGACAGATCCTCCAGTTATATAAGCGGTACAACATAATGCCAACAAGAATAGTATTTTGTTTGTTCATACAGCCCTGATGGCAAGTTCTCTGTGACATTATCTGGCCAATTTTCCTTCTTCCATAAATGTAGACATTAGTGAATGAGTGAGTTAAAGTTTAACGTCATATCGGCAATATTTCAGCCATATCGTGACGAAGTAGACAGTAGTGAGTGAGTGAGTATGGTTTTACGCCGCTTTTACCAATATTCCAGCAATATCACAGCGGGGGACACCAGAAATGGGCTTCACACATTGTGCCCATGTCGGGAATCGAACCCGGGTCTTCGGCGTGACGAGCTAACGCTTAAACCACTAGGCTACCCGACCGCCCCTGTAGACAGTATGTGTCCTGGTCTCACCTCCCTGCAGGTACTGCGTCTCCTGGGCTGTCAACACGTCCTGTGGCCTGCTTCCCACCTCTCCGGGCCTGACAACACATGCAGCAGCTGACATGAGTGACTGTTTCAACACCCAGGGTACCAACAACTGGTACTTCTCTGTACGTATTGCATGATAATACAGACATCACTAGCCGAGTGTGATCGTGCATGTTACAGTTAAATTTGTTTGTTTGCTTGTTGTTTACGCTGCACTCAGCAATATTCCAGCTATATGACGGCGGTCTGTAAATAATCGTGCCTGGACCAGACAATCCAGTGATTGACATCATGAGCATCAATCCACGCAATTGGGATACCGTGACATGCATCAACCAAGTCAGCGAGCCTGACCACCCGATCCTGTTAGTTGCCTTTTACATACCAAAATTGACGAGTGTTGTAACTAACTAAGAAATACCAAAAAGGATGAGAAAACGTCGGGATACCTTATAGTGAGACCATGAGAAGTGAAGTCATGACATGTAGGATTGAACACCCTTTCATCACCTGCCCCAGTGCCTCATGGGACAACAGTGGGTTACAGAATGTAAAATGAGGTTGCAGGTTCAATTCTCATCAGGAAATTTTCATGTGAAAAGAATCATGACTTCTAATCAGTCAAAAATCAATATTAGATGCACTTAAGAGGCTGTTTATACAATTCAACGGTAAAACCTCCAAGGTCTTACAATTCAAAAGTAAAACCTCCAAGTAGGTCTTACAATTCAACAGTAAAACCTCAAAGGTCTTACAATTCAAAAGTAAAACCTCCAAGAAGGTCTCACAATTCAACAGTAAAACCTCCAAGGTCTTACAATTCAAATGTGAAACCTCCAAGAACGTCTTACAATTCAACAGTAAAACCTCCAAGAAGGTCTTACATTTCAACAGTAAAACCTCCAAGAAGGTCTAACAATTCAAACGTAAAACCACTCGGCAGATCTCACTTGAAGGTAGAACCTCTCACAATGTTACAATGAGGTTGCAGGACACCTTCAATAAGGCAATAATGGCAATAGGCTTATAAGTATACATATGTATTAAATGCAATAATGAACTAAGCATTAACATGATTAAAGCCTTGGGGACAAATATCTGCCTCCTATATCAATTTCCTGCCGGCTTTTGAAACTGCCAGTCCCAGAGGATTGGCAACTATAAAAATTACCAATCCTACCTAATTTTTGTCAGTCCCAACATGGAACAAATAAAAAACGTATAAAAATTACCTGGTTTAAATTCTTTCAACATCAATTTCAATGCAGAGTACTTTCATGGCTGACAAATTCAGTGATGTCATTTCTGAAGTAACTTATTTAGATTTACACATATTCACACTAAGTTCAATCACAATTTACTCTTTATTTCTGAATATTTTACTTTCACTTGAGACTAGGTCACTACAAATAGATATTTATTTAATCTCAAAGCAAAGCAAAATATTATTTCCTTGAATTCAAAATAGAAAATATTATTTCCTTGCACGCAAAATAGACAATATCATTTCCTTGAACTCAAAATAGACAATATTATTTCCTTGCACTCAAAATAGACAATGGGAAACCTTGATGATAACAGACGAGCTAACTTCATTCGAAAAGTATACTTTTTTTGACTATCGATGATGTTTTGTTCAACAACAAAGATTTACAAGGTACTTTATTTGCCGGTCCACAGGGACTGGCAGTCACAACAATTACCGGTTCAAGCCTCATTTTACTGGTAACAAAACGGGTAATTACCGGAAAACAGGAACACTGCTTGATGCAGATCTACACAAATCTCTGAGACTGTTGTCATTGCTGACCAAACAGACACTTGGTACAACATCAGGTTATTACCAACCTGTCTCTTGCTGGAAGTTGTCTCCCTTGGGAAGATGGGCTCGGGGGTGCAGGGGAAGAAGTCTGTTCCCAGGTGACCTCGAGATGGGCTGACTGGAGGGGGAAAACACAACATGACACAAGTGACCTCGAGATGGGCTGACTGCAGGGGAAAAACATGACAAGTGACCTCGAGATGGGCTGACTGGAGGGGGAAAACACAGCATGACACTATTGACCTCGAGATGGGCTGACTTGAGGGGCAAAATACAGCAGGACACAAGTGACCTCGAGATGGGCTGACTGGAGGGGCAAAACACAACATGACACAAGTGACCTCGAGATGGGCTGACTGGAGGGGCAAAAGACAGCAGGACACAAGCGACCTCGAGATGGGCTGACTGGAGGGAGCAAAACACAAGAGGTCACAAGTGACCTCGAGATGGGCTGACTGGAGGGAGCAAAAGACAGCAGGACACAAGTGACCTCGAGATGGGCTGACTGGAGGGGCAAAAGACAGCAGGACACAAGCGACCTCGAGATGGGCTGACTGGAGGGAGCAAAACACAAGAGGTCACAAGCGACCTCGAGATGGGTTGACTGGAGGGGGCAAAACACAACATGACACAAGTGACCTCGAGATGGGCTGACTGGAGGGGCAAAAGACAGCAGGACACAAGCGACCTCGAGATGGGCTGACTGGAGGGAGCAAAACACAAGAGGTCACAAGTGACCTCGAGATGGGCTGAATGGAGGGGGAAAACACAACATATCACAAGTGACCTCGAGATGGGCTGACTGGAGGGGCAAAAGACAGCAGGACACAAGCGACCTCGAGATGGGCTGACTGGAGGGAGCAAAACACAAGAGGTCACAAGTGACCTCGAGATGGGCTGACTGGAGGGGGCAAAACACAGCAGGACACAAGTGACCTCGAGATGGGCTGAATGGAGGGGGAAAACACAACATGACACAAGTGACCTCGAGATAGGCTGACTGGAGGGGCAAAAGACAGCAGGACACAAGCGACCTCGAAGATGGGCTGACTGGAGGGAGCAAAACACAAGAGGTCACAAGTGACCTCGAGATGGGCTGACTGGAGGGAGCAAAACACAAGAGGTCACAAGTGACCTCGAGATGGGCTGACTGGAGGGGGAAAACACAACATGACACAAGTGACCTCGAGATAGGCTGACTGGAGGGGGCAAAACACAGCAGGACACAAGTGACCTCGAGATGGGCTGACTGGAGGGGGCAAAACACAGCAGGACACAAGTGACCTCGAGATGGGCTGACTGGAGGGAGCAAAACACAAGAGGTCACAAGTGACCTCGAGATGGGCTGACTGGAGGGAGCAAAACACAAGAGGTCACAAGTGACCTCGAGATGGGCTGAATGGAGGGGGCAAAACACTACATGACACAAGTGACCTCGAAATGGGCTGAATGGAGGGGCAAAACACAAGAGGTCACAAGTGACCTCGAGATGGGCTGAATGGAGGGGGCAAAACACTACATGACACAAGTGACCTCGAAATGGGCTGAATGGAGGGGCAAAACACAGCAGGACACAAGTGACCTCGAAATGGGCTGAATGGAGGGGACAAAACACAAGAGGACACAAGTGACCTCAAAATTGGCTGACTGGAGGGAGCAAAACACAACATGACACAAGTGACCTCGAGATGGGCTGACTGGAGGGAGCAAAACACAAGAGGTCACAAGTGACCTCGAGATGGGCTGACTGGAGGGAGCAAACCACAACATGACACAAGTGACCTCGAGATGGGCTGACTGGAGGGAGCAAAACACAAGAGGTCACAAGTGACCTCGAGATGGGCTGACTGGAGGGGGCAAAACACATGAGGTCACAAGTGACCTCGAGATGGGCTGACTGGAGGGGGCAAAACACAAGAGGTCACAAGTGACCTCGAGATGGGCTGACTGGAGGGAGCAAAACACAACAGGACACAAGTGACCACGACATGGGCTGACTGGAGGGGGCAAAACACAAGAGGTCACAAGTGACCTCGAGATGGGCTGACTGGAGGGAGCAAAACACAACAGGACACAAGTGACCTCGAGATGGGCTGACTGGAGGGGGCAAAACACATGAGGTCACAAGTGACCTCGAGATGGGCTGACTGGAGGGGGCAAAACACAAGAGGTCACAAGTGACCTCGAGATGGGCTGACTGGAGGGAGCAAAACACAGCAGGACACAAGTGACCTCGACATGGCCTGAATGGAGGGAGCAAAACACTACATGACACAAGTGACCTCGAGATGGGCTGACTGGAGGGAGCAAAACACTACATGACACAAGTGACCACGACATGGGCTGACTGGAGGGGAAAATACAACATGAGAAGAGTAGAGAAGAAAAAGACAACATGACACAGGTGACCTCATCACTCACATACACGCCTGGATGTTTGCTCTGGGAGATGAGGTTTGTTAGAAAAATCGAAAGCAGTGTATTTCACAGTTTTCTGTGTTAGAATTAATTAATATTTTCACCAGTTTAGCAAGTGGGCAGCCGTTATCACTTATGGGTCTGATGTCACCATCAGCAGGGCTGAATAGTCAACACAACAACATCCTTCATTGTTGTCCCTTAACTAGCATGCGGTGTCAGAGGATTTTTTTTACTTCAATTTTCCCCAATGAGTTCCCTCATAGAAACAGAAGCAGGTCTACTCACAAAACTCCCCTGTGTCTTCTTGGTAGGCTGTGATCAGACCTCGGACGTGCTCCACAATGTCCGACAGTCTGTCTTGATCCTGCAGACTCCTGGAAAGCAAGCAAGTGAATGTTGTTTTATGCCACAGTCAGCAATACTGCTGGACCAGATAAACCAGTGACTGAACGCATGAACAACTATCAACATCATTCAGAGATTCTCACACAAGGAACGAAGTCCCAGAACCAATCCTGGTTAGCCATCGAGATTTTGTTATCAGCTTCAATTTTACTTCGAACAGATACAGGTTACTCATCTAACCACAAACAAGTGAGGAAACTTTTGTTTGCATCACGGCAGCACTGTAAGTATATTGACAAACCAGTGTTTGGCCCCGCATTACACCCAACACCATCGGGGTATGATGACACTATCAACCTTGTCACGCAGCCTGACAGCCTGATCCACTTAGTCACAACGACAGGCATAGGTTGCTGGGGTTGGTTCGTTGGTTGGTTTGTTGTTTAACGCAGCACTCAGCAATATTCCAGCTATATGACGGCGGTCTGTAAATAATCGAGTCTGGACCAGACAATCCAGTGATTAATACCATGAGCATCGATCCACGCAATTGGGATCAATGACATGTATCAACCAAGTTAGCGAGCCTGACCTCCCAATCCCGTTAGTCGCCTTTTACAACAAGCATAGTCGCCTTTTACGGCAAGTATGGGTTGCTGAAGACCTATTCTACCCCGGGTCCCAAATCCTTTGGCAAGACAGGCATAGGTTGCTGGAGTCCTATGCTAACCCAGAATCCATGTGGGGAGATAAGCACAGGCGCACGTATTCTAACCCGAATCCCCTGGTGAGACAAACATAGGTTATTGGGACCTATTCTAATCCAGAATCCCCTAGAGAGACAAGCATAGGTTATTGGGACCTATTCTAACCCAGAATCCCTGTGTACAGAGTGAATACTTCCATATGGTTAGGCTTAGAGACAGGGTTCAAGTTAGAGTTAGGTATGGCCACTGCTATTTCTCACCTTCTCGTTACTGGCTCCTTGCACAGCGGACATGGCACATGTGTCTTGGTCTTCAGAAACTCTGTGATGCAGAATCTAGAAGCAGAAAGCACTCACTGTCACACCTAGACAGACTCGTGGAGAACTACATGAATGCCATTGAGTCTATCATGTCTATGTCATCTTCCTGGGGTAAAGGTGTTAACTGCCTAAAAATGTCCAGTTTCCACTTGCCGAACAAGGCTGGAATTTCCAGGTTCGATCGTAGAGCCACCATCATTTTCCCGAGGCAAGAGAGTTAACTGACGATAAAAGTCCAGTTTCTATCCTTGCCTAAATAGGCTGGTATTATGGAGTTACATTTTGGCTGGACTAACGTGTCTATGCATAGTTCAATCAAAATCGAAATCTGGTTTGTTAACTGTCGTGCAGATTTCGGTTAATTGCAGGATTTGCAAGCATGTGCACCGCCAACTCGTTGTCAGCAGATATTTTCCAAATATTTTCATGTTTTTAATCAAGGTGCTCATGTGATTTGATGCATTTCGCGATGTAAGGCCCGTTTTATCACAATATAGATCTTGATCATTGATCAGATTGTCCTGACTGGGCACCACCATTTTGTGTGAAGCAAACACAAGTGATACGAGAGGTGGAATCTGATTGGTCCATAGGAGAGGCTTAGAAGGGACATAACTGGTAATAGCCACTGGTGGCGCTACGATCGAGCCCAGTAATTCCAGCCTAGTTCGGCAAGGGTGGAAACTGGACTTTTAAATCAGTTAACCCTCTTGCCTCGGAAAGATGCGCCACCAGTGTCTACGTCCCTTCTACAGAGCTCCAGATAAGCTTTTGGTGTTGTGGGTATTTTACCCATGCATTTAAAAATCATTGGGTATCAGTAATTCTATCTGGGTATTTAAATTTCTGTTACCCACTAGTTTTTACACATGTGGGTATTTAAGTTAAATATTTAAAAACACTATTCATCTAGGCCCTGCAAACTGGTTTCGTGTGGGTTCGAGAGCTTTATAGGACTCAAAAATACCACGATACTTCAACAAGAAAGTGTGATGGCAAATGATCATGATGTAACTGTCATCGTGGAGTTTGGCAAGGTTGACGGAATGCCCGTTTATAATTTCAAAATAAGTTGCCGATTTGCTAATCGAATACGCAGGGTTACTTCACAATATTTTGATGATACGCACAAGTTTTATTTTTGTAGCATATCTGTAATGTTCGTTGCGTATTTGATACGCTTGGATTTTATTTTACTGCGTATTTCTGCATTCCTTATGTGTATTTTACACAGATACGCAGCTTATCTGGAGCTCTGCTTCTACGTTCCTCATATTGGCTAATTAGATTTAAGCTCTCATATATTGCTTGCATTTGCTTCAAACAAAATGGTGGCGCCCAGTTAAGACGATCTGATCGATAATCAAAATCTCTATTGTAATAAAACGGGTCTTACCACGCGAAGTGCATCAAATCACTTGAGCACCTTGATTAAAAACATGAAAAGATTTGCAAAATTTCTGTCGACTCCCAGTTGACGAAATCTGCACGTTGAAATCCATGTTGTTTATGAACCGGATGTCTAGTTCATTACACGATTTTGATTAGACTATGCATAGACTAGCTAGTCCAGCCAAAATGTAACTCTGTAATTCCGGCTTAGTTCGGCAGGGAAGGAAACTGGCCTTTTAAAGTCAGTTTACAACTTTGCCCCGGGAAGATGTGTCTGTGAATGTTGGGGTAGTGGAAATATACAGATTGCATATCCTCAATTCCACGCCTTATCATGCTTATAGAGAATCCCCAAATGCAATGTATTATCATTAGGGACTAGTCATTTTATATTCTTGGGAGGGGGAATGGAGAAGGATGTGGGATTTTAAAACAAATAAACAGAAAGAAATAGTTTGTTCCAAAGTATGCCGGACAAAAACATTTTGCCTCAAGATTTTACCAAAAAAATTGTAATTTTTCCCTGAATGTCCTCTCCACACCAACCAAAATGTCAGGAAAATAATTGTTTTCTTCCTTCTTCTTTCAGAGTTCTAAACATACATAAGAAGTTGTATATTTTGAAACTAACTGAAAAAACATTATGACTTTAAAAACGTCCCCAGCTAAAACTTCTGCTGGGACATTTTACATTCTCTTACCCAGAGTTCTTTGCAGCCAACCTAGTACCTTTGTCACAGGCCGGCGAGATGTGACAACTACATGCAACAATTTACCTTTGCTACTCATTCATTCTTTGTTTGTTGTTTAATGCCGCACTCAGCAATATTCCAGCTATATGAAGGCAGTCTGTAAATAATCGAGTCTGGACCAGACAATCGAGTGATTGACAACATGAGCATCAACCAAGTCAGCGAGCCTGACCCCTCGATCCCGTTAGTTGCCGCTTACGACAAGCATAGTCACCTTTTTCGGCAAGCATGGGTTGCTGAAGACCTATTCTACCCCAGATCTTCATGGTCTACTCATTCATTACACAGCATATTGCATGTACTGATGATCTACTAAAACATTCACAGGTAGCACCACAAATGCCAAACTCATTCATTTTAAAAAGACCACATGTTCCTAAACATTGTAGACAACTGAAGAGTAGGCGATTTAATGTAAATGTAATGCTTGTTGTTGTGATCAATATTCCACAACAACGTCATCGTGACAATCATAGAACGGTCACACACAGGCAAGTCTATAAACCTGTGCTCACCCAATCCCAATTTTGATGTTAGACAGCTCCTATACCTAAAGACTAGTATAGGTTGCTGGGGACTGGTTCTGACCCGCTAACGCCAAGGCAATGCAATAACTTAATTTCCAACGCTATGGACGGGTCTCAAGATGACATTTTGTTCGAGGAGTTCGTGTCCCCCGCCCTGGTTTCCACGGATGTGGAAGATGTAATGTCATGTGATGACCTCGATGACTACTATGACGATACGACAGGTGTAGATGCGTGGGCAATTCTGGCCGGTGAGGACAGCGACACCGAATTTGATGGTTTTACAAGGGATGATGTAATGTAAATAATAATGTTTATTAGTTCTTATTTGTTACAAGGGATGATGTGAAGTAAATGATAATGTATATATGTTTTTATTTAGTTATTTGAACACAAAACAAATAACAAAAATACACTGATTTGAAACTAAATATTCGACTTGTGTTTTTCATTTGTTGGTATATTTTCTCACGGGTTCATAATTCTATAAACACCGTTTCACAAAATGGCGCTTCGTTGTTGATGCCAACAAAAAACGATCATAATGAGATTAAAAAAAGACAAGAGAAACAGCGTCCCACATTTTGAAAGTGGATGACTGGTTTGTTAAATCTTTATTAGAAATAATAATGACTTTCCAATATAATTACAACGTTTTTCATCTTATATTATTGAATCTCTGAGATTACCGCCACATGTCTTCGACATCGGCGCAGACCGACCTCGCAGTGTTTTTTGCCTTGCACTTCCTGGTTCGGCTTATCTGCGGGTTATATCATTTTCTTTCGTATTTCAATGGTCAAGTTAACACCTCGGCTTATCTGCGGGGTCGGCTTATCCGCGGTCATATACGGTACCATATTTTCTTGAGTATAGTGTGCACCCGCTCTAAATCTTTTCAGCAGAAAACACAAGAACTCCCGTATGCGTGAAGAGGGTGAAACAATACATCAGTGCACCGTGAGTTTTCATGCAATGATACGATACATGATGGTTTTTTCTGTATCGATACAAGACAATACACTTGCTAAAAAAAATTACTTACTACTCGTTTAATGACTTCAGCATTTTTGTCTGTCAAATATCACAAAATGTGATGTAATTAGCATTTCAAGTTCACTACCACAAACATGTGTCTACAGCTAGCTTTTCCTTTTGAACCTGCTCTGAAATATTAGTAAGAAATGTCCACACGATTTGACGTAAAGATGGTTATCACGATACGTATCATATTGTTGCCTATGTATCTTGATACGTATCGTATCATAACCTTGCTGTATCGTTTCACCCCTAATGCTATATTAGGTGCAACCCTCACAGTATGGCTTCATTTTGGGAAAAGAGCAAAAAGTGTGCATTATATGAAAGGAAATATGGGACACATATACGATTATTGCTTACCTGCAGAAATGGTGATGGCATCTTGTTGCAATAGGGTTCTTCAGCAGATCAAGGCTGAAATACAACCCTTATCATGAAGACAATAAGATTCCAGCCTCAAAGTTCATAATACAATCAAGTCCATGGTTACTAATCTGCAGTAAAATAATCAACAAAAGCAGTAAACTATTTTAGAACATGGCTCAGTTGTTCATATGAAAACTTTCGCCCTGATTATGTATCTAGGGTTGTCAGCACCATACCCATGCTCGTGGGTTTCACCAAAGTGGTAAGCGTCTGAGACCTGCCTCACTTCGGGCTTTCCTCCCACATTAAGCTGACACGCCACGATACAACTGGAATACTGTTAAAAGCGGCATAAAACCCAACTCACTCACTCATATGAAAACTAGTGAGGACACTCGAAATGTCTTCTATTCTTATTCCTAGTGGTAGAGCAATTGCCCGGACAGCGATGGTCGGAGGCATACCCAAAGATGTTACATGTTGTCACCCTCTCTAGCGCTCGGCATTAAGGGGATAAAACAAGGACTGGTCAGCTTGGTGTCAGTATACTGTGTCTGAGTGGGGTATTCATGTTAAACTGCGGCATGGTATCTCAGTGAGCCAGCACTATAAAATCGGCATTAGTGCACTCACCCACCCACACCCACACATTTGGACGCGACATTAAATCCTCACCTCACCACCTTCTATTCTCATTCATGATCAATCGAAAATCAATTTCCTTTTCAAACAAAAATCAGTCTTGACATTTTTAACCGATTCACAAGACTGCCTTGTAACTAAGGGTGTGAGGTATTACTGGTATATCGGCAAAATGAGGTTCATTCTTTCCACTATATGTATCACAATATAATGTTTTCATGCTCTATAAATCGGGTGATGTCAAATGGCGATTTTTTAATCATGTTTTTCTTGCAAAATGCCTTCACGGCCCCGGAGCATGCATACAGGGCCTGCAAGATGGCTGCATATTTATTGACTGAGTAAACACTATGTTGTACCACCATCTTGTTTTGTTCCATTTATGAACTTCCATTCATACCTTAATGTATCAGATTGCTTCTGAATTCAAAATTTATAATTAAATACAATATATTGTGATACGTATCACAATGAGGTCTTGTGCATCGCAAGATATTTTGATACACTTTAAACCTCGAATACCCATCCCTACTAGTCACTAACCATCTGTAGTATGGCTGGGACAGGTAACTCGGGTCGGTACTAAGTAGGACTCAGGTACCCACAGGACTACCCGGACCTGTGGTTAGTCATGTGATATATTGTTAATGATTAAAATTAAAAATATATAGAACTCTATGGTTACAGTACAAGTCACTAATGTTCGCATTTCTTTCTTTTGCTTCTGACCTTTATAGGTTTGAATAAAAATAACACTTCAGTCAACTTCAGTGTATGCATGACCAGAACTTTTTATACATATATTTAAATACATTTTACCAGGGCTACGCTCAAATTATTTTCAATTGGACATTTTGTACCAAACTCTGAGACATGTAGCGGGTACCCGGGTAGGGTCGGATAATAGCGGGATGGGTACA
The DNA here is from genome assembly GCF_023055435.1 of Haliotis rufescens. Lineage (NCBI taxonomy): Eukaryota > Metazoa > Mollusca > Gastropoda > Lepetellida > Haliotidae > Haliotis > Haliotis rufescens. The sequence goes on along the minus strand of NW_025964146.1, from coordinate 600,983 downwards.
CGGGTAGTAAATTTTGATTCCTCCCAGGCCTAGTCTGTAGTGCTGTCATCTAGCCTACGTGACATCTCACCCTCCAGACTACACTGGCTCTAGACAGCTAGAAACTTGCCGTTCTTCCACTGCTGGTTGTGCACTCGTCGGCTAACTTGCATCAGTTTTACCTCTCGATTAATAAGTATACCCAATACTGTTTGGTAATGAATCAAAATGTCAACTTGACATGTTGATTGTCACAATTCCATCATGAACATTAACCGTATATATTTTTATCATTTACGTAATCGACTGACACACTCAAGCCACAGTGAAATTGTCAACGGGTCGATTGTTTACGTTCATATCTCACCATATTGCACATTCCAATAACTTTGATATTGACCCCAACACCTTTTGTACTTGATTGCTTGTCATTGTGTCTTCTTATTTATCTTTTGTTCGCCATGACATTCTAACAGTAACTTCCCTCCTTCTTCGGTCAATAAACTGTATCTCCCGCCGACATCGCACTGTGGTGCAGTGCATGTGCGCTCTTTATCACTAATTTCCACCATGGAGCGACCCCTAGTAACGCTGTACGGATAATACGAGGCGGAAATAACTTTCTTCGTAGAAGAGCTAGAAGCTTTCTTTTCATGTTTTCAAAGATAAAGGCAAAGTTATGAGTTCGATCCCTTCTATGGGTCAAACTATTTTAAACAATAGTTTGTTCAACACTTATAGAAATTGAAGGATGTGGCTTCACAGAGGTGACCATTCATTCTTTATTCTACAGGGTGTTAGTTTTAATCCTTTCGCCACATATATCGAAGAAAGTCTCTATGCTCCTTGTTCACCTTGAATTGGTGGAACATTTGCTCAGTGTCACAAATGAAAGTGATGGGTTGCTTACGGAATCTGCACAGTACTCTGGGTAGGGTGTTCGTGAGATCTGGGCCTTGTAGCAGAATGTCCTTTAAAGATTGGTCTTTGAATCAGGCACAACAGTGGAACACAAGTGTAATCTTTTGAGGGTTGTTCTAAGGGTGATAGTGAGTGAGCTGGGTGTAACGCCGAGATTTGAGTTTTTAACGCCGCTTTTAACAGTATTCCAGTTACATTGCGGCGTTTCAACTTAATGTGGGAGGAAAACCCGAAGTAATGCAGGTCTCAGACGTTTACCACTTCGGTGAAACCCACGAGCACGGGTATGGTGCTGACAAACCTAGAAACATAATTGGGGCGAGCTGGGATTCGAACCCACAATCATAGGTTTCTGGCGTGCCCAAGGGACGCAACTCTGCACAGTGAATCGCGGCGCCTTAGACGACTGGGTCACCCGTGCCCCCGTTTTAAGGGTGATCTACCTCATGATGTGGGATCTACCAAATGCTGTCACACTTAGTGTCTTCTCCTGGTACTCTCTCAGTATACCCTTGCTTGATTGTATAGTCCATAAAGGTTCTTGCATTTGACTTGATGCGCTTCCTCAGTTGCTCTAAACGACCCACAACCTAAAATCTCCTTTGGAAGCTAGTGGCATTTCATAATGACCATCACCTGTCGTGTGAATTCCATTCTAGATCCTTGTGATGAAGTTGGCGAGAGTCCTTGTCACGTTCGCTGAAATCCATACTTGAAGTGAAACATATACTTCGTTAGGAACGGTTACTCGTTCATGGCAACTAGGGACGCCTAAAGCCATAATTCTGTAACTGTCACCAATGGCATCATAATCCGACTCTTCATTAGTTCCACGATGAATGGCGTTAATCATCCCAACAATTCCCCATCCGAGATTGGTCTATTGGCTGTATTTTTCCCAACCAGATGAAGCAATAACATCCCTTGGTGCAAGGATGTGTGGACAATTATAGCCAATGAGCGAGCCCATTTCAATGTTGTCATTTACCAACATCAAATCATTAATTTTCTATTCCTTACCAGATGAGGTCACTGACCTGCAACATCTGGCCATGGTGTAGGGATATGGTGACGACTCGCTGGTTAAATCTCTCTTGTGTAAGCATCTGGTCGAAATACCTTCAATGAGCAGTTGAAAGCTCTTACTTTAATATGGTTAATCTTCTTGCTGTTCACTATGGCATTCCTAGAAGTCATGGTTGACAGTGTCAGTTTAATGTTGGGGTGAGGTGAGGTGAAAGTGGATTGAACGTCGCGTTCACGACTATTGCACTTTTATAGCGACGTGCATGCACGCGCGCGTGTGTGTGTGTGGCTGAATGTCCTAGTCCGGGCTGATGCCGATTTGTACTAGCTCAGTGAGATACCTTGCCCCAGTTTAACATGACTACTCCACTCAGACACAGTATCACAGTATACTGACCTCGAGCCGACTAGTCCTTGTTTTAGCCCCTTAATGTCGGGTTGGTCTATCAACATTAAGGGCTGCAGAAGTACTGTATGTAAAAAATAAAGTATCAGATGTGTTTCAAGACAAGCATCTCAGAGTTAGGGTTAGCACGATGATACACATAGACTGGTATTATCATGGAGCACTTGATCGATGCCATCGACCCATGGAGATGACTGAATACCTACAAATGTGCGTGGAGATTGAATGACTTCGTACAATTCATACATGTTCCTTGGTTTTTGTAATTTACTGCCGCATGTCCTTGTTCCATACATCCAAGGCAGAGATCTCCTTTCATCACAATATCCTTCATTTCACACGCATCCCTGCCACGAACAGATGACAGCTATTTAGATTGTGATACTTATGGCATACCTTTAGAGAGTCAGCCATCTTGTCCCTGGTGACATTCTTTCAAAATATCGGCGTATGATTCTCCCTATGGGGATTAACCTTTACGACTGTGTAAATGATGCCAGATTGCGTCTGACGGGACTTCCCTATTGCAGGGAATGTTTGTCTTCAACGCCTCAACAGGGTGTGCACTGAATTCAAAGGATCACATGCAATAGTTGCTTTAATGGAGTATGATCATGTTCATGCCTTCCAGTCAGATCCAATTCATCCTTGATATGAACCATTGAGGAGGTTTAGTGAGTAGTTTGTAATGTTCCCTATCGTTATACAACGCGGACAGACATACCATAGTATGGTATGTATAGCATTTAAATACTGCCTAAAAAAGTCAGTTACTTGATGCAAACCCACTGAGATCCTATTGGCAACATTAGGTCAAGAATCAAAATTGCTCCGAAATGCATTAGCAACTGGGTCGTTTTGCATCACAGAATGCATTGTCATTAGCAAAGAAGAAATAGCCTTGGACAGCTTCTTTTGGTGCTCCAACTAGATGCTTCTTCTAGCAGCGCAATCTCTCCGAGAAATTCATTCTTCTGTGCTCTATAAGCGCCTCAAATGCAGTTTTTTATCCAGATTATGCCAATGGCTCGCCCGTGAATACACCTTGCTCTGGTGGAAGTAAATGGCCAAGGTGGACTCATTATTAGGGAAAGTATCTGCTCATATCAATTACCCTTGGGTTCTATTCCTACAAATGGGTTCTGGATGCCTGTAGAACGTGTGGCGTTGTCAGGTGGTACGAAGTCCTTTGCAGAAGCATTAAACATAGAGGCCTTTGCGACGGCGGGAATTATGGGTAAGACAGGAGTCGTCTTGTTTTGGCCGGACAGTGCCACAGTCGGTATGTCTTGTGTCATATTTATTTGTGCCATCTTCCTGTACAGTTAATTGCTCCAAGTCTTCTTCATATCGCTCCCTCTTTACGTTAGGTAGAACATCTTCCTGTACAGTTAATTGCTCCAAGTCTTCTTCATATCGCTCCCTCTTTACGTTAGGTAGAACATCTTCCTGTACAGTTACTTGCTCCAAGTCTTCTTCATATCGCTCCCTCTTTACGTTAGGTAGAAAAATAAGATCAGGTTTAAGGTTCACTATATTTTCCTACCTTTTTATCTTGATAATATATTCCATTTTAGCATCTGCAATTGGAATGTCTCTCATGACTTTAAATCTCTCCAATTCTGACCGTTTCCGCTCAATTTCCAACGACTTTGGTGCTTCAAAGTCCATAAAGGAGAGGTTTGCTTTCAACTCAGCTACTTCGGAGGCAATACCAGATCTTAACGATGCCATGGAGATTTTAGATGAATGGCTCCCTAGATCCCTTTGAGGAACAAGACTCATTGCTTCCTGACTGCCTTGACGAAACAGAATGTTTGTCTTTGAAAATGTCTCGAATTTAATTACTTATTCCAAATGCTATCTATAACTTTGCAACGGAAATGTTTTCATATTCTTAATTTTCTTTTTCTCACGTAAGTGTCACTTCCAAAGGCCTGTTGTACATCAATGATAAGTTACTCATCGCGACATCCAAGCGATCATGTTCTTTACGAAGTATGACAAGTCTTGGCTATCTGAGATTTTGAAACTGTAGCATGTTTTCGCCAGATATTCATCAAACATTGAAAATATTTTCCGGTTGATGTAACTGCCATGCTGTATATTTAATAGTGTTTTTTACGACCACGTCAGTCTTCAATCACAAGTGTCCTTGATTTCACTGTTAGAATCCTTGTGTTAACTTTCAGTGTCATTATTGTCAACGTTAGCATTCACATTCACCTTTAGTGACCATATTGTCAACATTATTGATTTCATTTTGACCATAACCGTTTTTCTAAGCCATATTCCGTAGGAGGAAGATATTCTTTACTCGCCATATTTAATCAGGACAAGTGTTCATATATTGAAGGAAATGTCAAACTTACCGAGATTGCCTTGGTTATAATACTGTAAATCGTGAAATTAATGCGTCTCCAAAAGAATGTGACCGCTGGTCCCTAACCAAAAATGCGACTCAATATGAATGCGAATCCTCTCAAGCATCAGTGTATTTCTATGTAAAGAAAATGTCCTCTGTCAGGTTTACAGGAGAATCATCACCTTAATCCAACCTAACAATAATCCAATCACACACTAAATAGCAGCACTTATTAGCGTTGAGTAGTGTAGACATAAGCGAGTAGAACTCCCCAGCAGTGACAATTCACAGAATGTTTATGTTTGAATGACATTGTTCATGTACTTGTTACATATGCTGCTCAATAAAAAGTGATGTGGAATACGTAGTTGTTTGTTTTCAGCGTATGTCTAAGTTGGTATTTCTGCTATCCAAAATGGCTTATTGTTGATATAAATGCGATGTTTGATAATGCGAGCAAAGACCACTTGCATTTGTCGCATTTAATTCACGCTCGCGTTAATTTCAAGATTTACAGTATCTGTTTTGTCCGTTGTTATCAGAGACACACCAGTCGCAAGTCAATCGGGACTAAATTCGTGAAAGATAAACAATTCCGTAAGTTCGTTTACCACACATGTTTGTTTCCTTTGCGATAATGTCTTCATCAATCATATATACCACGGTGTTTTACTGTAAATGTAGTTTGATGCGATTAAGTCCTTTGAATTTACATTTAGCCCTAGTGCTGTACATTGGGTAAAACACCTTGGGCATACTCTGTATACACTGTACATCCGTTATGTCACAATCCTTACTTCAATATCATGATCACGTAGAATAAATAAAAACATGGTTTCCCGCGCACATGTTTCGATATGACAGAAAAACTAGCTTCCTTCCACTCAGCATTCCCAGAAACCTATGATTGTGGGTTCGAATCCCGGTCACCCCGATTATGTTTCTAGGTTTGTCAGCACATACCCGTGCTCGTGGGTTTCACCGAAGCGGTAAACGTCTCAGACCTGTATCACTTCGGGCTTTGCTCCCACATGTCGTGATGTAACTGGAATACTGTTAAAAGTGGCGTAAAACCAAACTCACTCACTCCACTCAGCATTCTATGGGAGATAACTCTGATTTCTTATGCTAAGTGGTTACCTCTAAACAAATAATGCGTAATGATGCAACTACCATTTACACAATATATATTGAGCTTCTGAGCTTTCACACTTTCATAAAATCATATAGAAGCAAGAAATGATGAATATGTTTCGAGGTTTCTATTTTTCACAAATGAAGTATGATTTATCTGCATAAATCGAGAAATTGGACAAAAAGTGAGTAAATAATATTTACGCGGGATCAACAATGACCATCGACAGATAGCATGCCATTGTTGGATGATAACACGCGGTTGTTGGATGATAGCACGCTGTTGTTGTATGATAGCACACTATTGTTGCATAACGGCATGTCGTTGTTGGATGATAGCACACTATTGTTGCATGATAGCATGCCGTTGTTGGATGATAGCATGCCGTTGTTGGATGATAGCATGCCATTGTTGGATGATTGCATGCCATTGTTGGATGATAGCATGCCCTTGTGGGATGATAGCATGCCGTTGTTGGATGATAGCATGCCGTTGTTGGATGATAGCATGCCCTTGTGGGATGATAGCATGCCGTTGTTGGATGATAGCATGCCCTTATGGGATGATAGCATGCCGTTGTGGGATGATAGCATGCCGTTGTTGGATGATAGCATGCCATTGTTGGATGAGAGCATGCCGTTGTTGGATGATAGCACACTATTGTTGGATGATTGCATGCCGTTGTTGCATGATAGCATGCTATTTTTGCATGATAGCATGCCGTTGTGGGATGATAGCATGCCATTGTTGGATGATAGCATGCCGTTGTTGGATGATAGCATGCCGTTGTTGGATGACAGCATGCCGTTGTTGGATGATAGCATGCCCTTGTTGGATGATAGCATGCCGTTGTTGGATGATTGCATGCCATTGTTGGATGATAGCATGTCCTTGTGGGATGATAGCATGCCCTTGTTGGATGATAGCATGCCCTTGCGGGATGATAGCATGCCGTTGCTGGATAATTGCATGCCGTTGTTGGATGATAGCATGCCGTTGTTGGATGAGATCACACTATTGTTGCATGATAGCATGCCGTTGTTGGATGATAGCATGCTATTGTTGGATGATAGCATGCCGTTGTTGGATGATAGCATGCCGTTGTTGGATGATAGCATGCCCTTCTTGGATGATAGCACACTATTGTTGGATGATAGCGTGCCGTTGTTGGATGATAGCATGCCGTTGTTGGATGATAGCACACTGTTGTTGGATGATTGCATGCCGTTGTTGGATGATAGCATGCCGTTGTTGGATGATAGCATGCCCTTGTTGGATGATAGCATGCCGTTGCTGGATAATTGCATGCCGTTGTTGGATGATAGCATGCCGTTGTTGGATGAGATCACACTATTGTTGCATGATAGCATGCCGTTGTTGGATGATAGCATGCTATTGTTGGATGATAGCATGCCGTTGTTGGATGATAGCATGCCGTTGTTGGATGATAGCATGCCCTTCTTGGATGATAGCACACTATTGTTGGATGATAGCATGCCGTTGTTGCATGATAGCATGCCGTTGTTGGATGATAGCATGCTATTGTTGGATGATAGCATGCCGTTGTTCGATGATAGCATGCCTTTGTTGGATGATAGCACACTATTGTTGGATGATAGCATGCTATTGTTGGATGATAGCATGCCGTTCCTGGATGATAGCACACTATTGTTGGATGATAGCATGCTATTGTTGGATGATAGCATGCCGTTGTTGGATGATAGCACACTGTTGTTGGATGATAGCACACTATTGTTGGATGATAGCATGCCGTTGTTGGATGAAAGCATGCCGGTGTTGGATGATAGCACACTATTGTTGGATGATAGCATGCTATTGTTGGATGATAGCATGCCGTTGTTGGATGATTGCATGCCGTTGTTGGATGATAGCATGCCGTTGTTGGATGATAGCATGCCGTTGTTGGATGAAAGCATGCCGTTGTTGGATGATAGCATGCCGTTGTGGGATGATAGCATGCCGTTGTTGGATGATAGCATGCCCTTGTGGGATGATAGCATGCCCTTGTTGGATGATAGCATGCCGTTGTTGGATGATAGCATGCCGTTGTTGGATGATAGCACACTATTGTTGCATGATAGCATGCTCTTGTTGCATGATAGCATGCCGTTGTTGGATGATAGCATGCCGTTGTTGGATGATAGCATGCCGTTGTTGGATGATAGCATGCCGTTGTTGGATGATAGCATGCCGTTGTTGGATGATAGCACACTATTGTTGCATGATAGCATGCCGTTGTTGGATGATAGCATGCCGTTGTTGGATGATAGCATGCCCTTGTTGGATGATAGCATGCCGTAGTTGGATGATAGCATGCTCGTGTTGCATGATAGCATGCCGTTGTTGGATGGTAGCATGCCGTTGTGGGATGATAGCATGCTATTGTTGGATGACAGCATGCCGTTGCTGGATGATAGCATGCCGTTGTTGGATGATAGCATGCCGTTGTTGGATGATAACATGCCGTTGTTGGATGATAGCACACTATTGTAGCATGATAGCATGCCGTTGTTGGATGATTGCATGCCGTTGTTGGATGATAGCATGCCATTGTTGGATGATAGTATGCCGTTGTTGGATGATAGCACACTATTGTTGGATGATAGCACACTTTTGTTGGATGATTGCATGCTATTGTTGGATGAAAGCATGCCGTTGCTGGATGATTGCATGCCGTTGTTGGATGATAGCACACTATTGTTGGATGATAGCATGCTATTGTTGGATGATAGCATGCCGTTGTTGGATGATTGCATGACGTTGTTGGATGATAGCATGCCGTTGTTGGATGATAGCATGCCGTTGTTTGATGATAGCATGCCGTTGTTGGATGATTGCATGCCGTTGTTGGATGATAGCACACTATTGTTGGATGATAGCATGCCGGTGTTGGATGATAGCATGCTATTGTTGGGTGATAGCATGCTATTGTTGGATGATAGCATGCCGTTGTGGGATGATAGCATGCCGTTGCTGGATGATAGCATGCCGTTGTTGGATGATAGCATGCTATTATTGGATGATAGCACACTATTGTTGGATGATAGCATGCCGTTGTTGGATGATAGCATGCCGTTGTTGGATGATAGCATGCCGGTGTTGGATGATAGCACACTATTGTTGGATGATAGCATGCTATTGTTGGATGATAGCATGCCGTTGCTGGATGATAGCATGCCGTTGTTGGATGATAGCACACTGTTTTTGGATGATAGCATGCTATTGTTGGATGATAGCACACTATTGTTGGATGATAGCATGCCGTTGTTGGATGATTGCATGCCGTTGTTGGATGATAGCATGCTATTGTTGGATGATAGCATGCCATTGTTGGATGATAGCATGCCGGTGTTACCTATCTGTTATTTTCAACTTCTGTCTTTATATATCTGCAACAGACATCATTCGACACGGCCACCAGGGATGAGGTAAGTTGCATTATTGTTTATCATATTTCTCTTCTTATACCCAATGTTAATCTATTAACCCTTCAATGTTCTCAGACATGTTTTCGATTTCGTTTGATTATATTGTATATGACATTTCTTATTTAAAGTATTGTAAATGTGACTTTAAGGCCACGTCGTCGAGGTTTCCGCCAAATCTGGGCTTAGAGAGTACTTTATCTGCCCTATTTGAGTTTGATTTTTGCACACATTCATCTCGACCATAGGATTGGTGATTGACAACAATTAATATTCATTCGCGGTAACGTTGTAAACATAGAGACGTGTTATTATTTGATAGGAAGGTATTGTTCATATGACACAGTTATAGTTGATGTTTGACAAGAATTGAAAATAATAGAATAAGGAAAAAAAACAATTGTCGTTGCGTTTGAACCAATTTTAGCAACACGTATATATAATGTAGTACTCATTATCGGACATTGGTAGCTTGTTCCAATCCTATGCAAGATGTAATGCTTTTCTAGGAATCACACAAATAGGATACTGCAGCGACGGCGTCAAAGGTAGTAAATTAGGATGTGTAAATGTAAATGGCTTCTTCCGATAAAAGGGGCCATACCATGTTGCAAGTACCGCTAACGAAGCATGGATGTATTGGGAGTGTGTGTGTTTTCTGTTTATCAACAATGTTGGGATTTCTGTGACAGAATGTGTCCCGCAAAACCCATCATCGATAAGTATCCATGGGGCATTTGTCATCAAACGTGATGACCATAGATACAACTCTGTCTTCAAAGGTTCATGGCAGTTTGTCAAAAATGTTTACTGAGAAAACAATATGTGCATGGACTTCTTCCTAGCTAACATCTACGTGAAACTTTGGGTCGGACAATCATCACGAAGTAGGCATCCCCTTGCTAATCTGATTATTTATGCATATGTTTGTTTATTTATCAAAACACGCGAATGTAGCCACGTAGATGAACTTAAGCTTCAGTTATATCGATGGCCTAATGGCGTTCAATTATATTCAAATAGTCAAGTCCTTATCACTGATTTACCCATCAGAACTAGAAACATACTTCGATCTGCGCATAAAGATTTAGAGTGACAACAAACAAGCCACAAGACAGGAGCTACGACTTTAACTTTCCAGCAGTAAACGTCCCATGTATGTGAGCAATATTCCTCATGCAACTCCCTGTTTTACTAGTTCCCTTGCTGTTTTCAGCTGACAAATAGACTTGCATTTGCATGTGTTTGTGACGATGGGCAGGATACCCTCGCCTTTTCACGAACAACTGCTGTCATCACTATTTGTGAGTGAGTTGTAGGTGCATGATCATGTTACAGTCAGAATCGTACATTGGACTGCTTTTAACAGAGATTTCATAAGATAACCGAAAGGCGTTTTTGTTATTATTCAATTTCAGCTGAAAAAAGTTAACTTACATTGATAAGTTTATATTCAATATCAGTTATGTGGTCTTTATTCTTTTCATAACACATAGCAAGAAACCCATTTCCCATACGGTTTGAAACTTTTCTGTCCACGACTCACAGTTCCACGACAGATCAACATAGTCCAGAGATAGGTCCTTGGTTCTCGTTAGAGCAAAAGAATTCTCTAACCAGACTCTAACCATTTCAACGTTTATACACCAGATCCTCGTGCTCTAACCTATTCATAAATCATCTTGTTATGACCAGAGCTTGCCTGCTTACCTCAATTATTCCAATTTTATTCTATTCTTGTGATTAAAGACTCACAACAATGCTGCTGTTGGTTGCTGGTCTGATCACCTTCTCGTGTCTCAGCCTGTCTGTCCTCGGTGCGGATGATGACAGAGACGCACTTTTCTACAAAGTGGACATATTCTTGTCCCCAAAGGAGGGAGGGATGAGAAGGCGGACATACGCAAGATTCAGGAGACTGTGAATAGTATAACGGACATCGGGGTTCTTTTTGCATTTAAGGTTTGAGCAATTGTAGAAACAAATTAGTGGAAAATGAAAAGCATATCATCAATAACGTAGTGCACTATAAATATATTTCAGTTATTTTGCGATTCATACCTAAGGCCAATTCGCTGCCATATTCGTTTTGATTGTGGCATTACCATTTACACTCTTCAAAGAAAGGACCCCCCAGGACGATTTTTAGTAAATTTATTGTACTTAAAAAAGTCGATATATTTAATTTAATATCATGGATACAAATATGAAATTTTGGAGCTCGTTAGTCAAATATTGTCGTTCTACAAAGGCATTGAAAACTGTTCATTGTCATGTCACATAAGGCCACAAGGTTGCGCTGAACTCAGTATCTCGTGTGACCGCCCAAGGCAGCAATCATGGCTCTGCATCTTCTCGACACTGACTGGATAAGTGTACAAATTCTGTCCTGCGGAATTCTGCACCATTCTGCTTGTAACGCGTTGGCCAGTTGTGGGAGTGTCTGTGGCGTGTACTGACGTTGACGTACACGTCGATCGAGTTCATCCCAGAGTTTGAGATCTGGAGATCTCTACGGCCAGGGCAAATCGTTGGTGTTGGCATTATGAAGGTAGTCTACCGTGTCACGGGCTGTGTGCGATAGAGCGTTGTCATGTTGAAACAGCGCCCTCTGGTGGTCAATGATTGGAAGAAGGTGAGGTTGAAGAATTCATTTAGTGATTTGTTGTCAACAACCAAGTCATATCTCGTGGTGTAGGATATGGCCTCCGACACCATCACACTACCGCCACCAAATTTGTCAAATTTACGTACACAATGTGGATTCAAACGCTCATTTCGACGACGATAAATACGTTTTCTTCCGGTGAAGAAGAAATCGTGATTCATCACTAAACCACACTCGTCTCCAGTTTCTCAAATTCCAAGGCTGTAAGGTATGGAACCAACGCAAGCGTTGCTGTCGATGGATCTGTTGCACAACAGGGACGATAGCTGGTCTTCTGGGTTGGATTCCAGGCTCGCGAAGATGGTTCCTGACAGTCTGGTCCAATATCCTCCTCAAACCAGGGATGCGTCCTGCAGTCTCCGTAGCTGTGGCATTGCGATGACGTAGGTGGAACAGTCGAATGTAGCGATCCTGTGCAGGGGTGGTAACAATTGGTTGGCCAGTTCTCGAACGGTCTGCAGTGGAATTGAACTGTGTGTATCGGTCACAAAGGTGGCACATGGTGCTGAGGTGGATGTTGAAGTGGCATGCAACAGAAGTCTGTGATTCCCCTCTTTGGATACGCCCTTTGGCGAAGTTCCGACTGGCAGCGCTGAGTCTCGGCATTTTCGAAAATGTTGACAATTGATTGACGATTATTGGCTTATGCTTGCTTTTTTATAGCCACTACCACGAGTAGTGAATGCCATACGTTGCACGTGCATTTTGCTTTACTGTTTTCCTCCATGACATTTTTGAACAAGTGTGAAAAGACATAGCAAATCGACAATGGCTGCATTTTGACGCACCGTTTGTCGAATATCAGGCCACCAACATTTTCCAATTATATAAATCCAATTTATATTCCAGAATTTTGTGTGGTCAGGTTCAATTAAATACATACCACCTGTGCGTTTCCTTTTTTGAAGAGTGTATATTGCTCTAATGAGGAATCTTCCACAGAATAAGGCTCACAAATGAGTGCATTCTGCTTGGATGACTATTCATATCAGGGCGTCTATTGAATTTGACTCGACACGAAACCTTACAGGAGTTAATAAGGGCATTTATAATGGCAGTACAAACATTCTATAGGAAAAATGCATAACAATTACTACATACGTATTGCATATGTTTACGGATGAAGGAATGACTAGGTAACTGTTGTGGGGGTTTTGAGAAAAAAATACATCTTTGAAACTGGATAATGAAATGGTTCTTCGCAAATGCATATCATTAAGCAATGTAAGTGTTAGTTCTTCAAAAACGTTTCTCAATTGATTGTTTTTGGTTTGAACAGGAGCTCGGGAATCCTAGGATTATTCTTGGTAAGTCTACTGCATCCTGATTTGTCTTTTCATATATTATACCATACAGGTCCATTATTCATCCTGCATGCAGGTGTTTGAAGTGAATGCGAATTTCTGTTTCTGTAAACAAAGGAAGCAAAGGACGTCTATTTCTAAACTTTACACATTTGGTAATAAGTTACTTCCGAACGAAAATATCTCATTTCAAAACATTGGAAAGATATGCCCCTGGACAGAAATATTAAATACAATTTTGGAAATGTCTGAAGTGTTGTTGAACATTTTGAAGAGTATTTCTTGTAAATATAGCATAAATAATTTTGCAGCCCATTACTTTCCTGTCGTCCATTCAAATATTTTGATTTTCCTTTTATGCCTTTCTCTTGCATTGACGTTTTATGTTAAGTGTTAGAAAATTTGGAAATATAGATAGTCTCAAGCTATGGGCCTCCCGGACGTCATAAGGCACACTCTGTTACGTACTTCATCACTCGATATCCTTTTTTAAATAGCGTTGTGACATCATTATTGATTGTTACGTCCTAGCCAATGTCCATTGTGACGTTATGGCAACTTCTGTTGCTATACAAACAGTTCTTCACATCCTGGGGCAAGGGAAGCGCTATATCTATTTGAATATCCCTTTGGGAATGAACACAAAAGACGATTGAGGAATTAAAGAAAGATCGATCGTTCCACTCATGTAAATTTTGAAAAGGTCAGTCGCACAATTGCAAGCTTTTTCTTCCATTGGCATTGTTGGACAAGCTTCGTATGTTACATCATCATGTCCCAGCGAGTAAGTCCTAGAAACCCTTTCTAGACCAATTATGTTGTTCACATATATTAAGCAGGACAAGTACTTAAAGATGTTTGTTTCTTGCACATGTGTCAGTTCTTGACGTCGAGAAAACATACAGTTGGCACCAGTTGACGGGCTTTCTATCACGCAAGGGATATGAATTCAGCGTCACAGCTGCGAAGGCTTCGCCAAGGAACACGGAGTCAAATTGACGAGGGATATGATGGCGACATCTTTCGGGGACGATGATCTAATCATTGACAGGAAGATATTTCCTGAGAAAGGTAAACACTGTGTAAACACATCGGTATTTGTTTTTCAAACTCCATAAACAATCAATAAACAGGCAATCTCGTCAACAGAATCGCTATAACTTGATTCTCTGGTCTAGACTGGATTATATACAGGCCACCGTCGTATGATGCTAGTATTGCTGGGTCGGCGAAAGGCAACACAATACACTTACTATGCAAATTGCCTGAGGGGCGGGTGTACAGGTCGAGCAGGTCATGCTTACTCTGTTAAACGCACGCTAAGAGAAACTTATAGAGTAAAGTTCAACCGTATCTGAGGTAATTCCCGTGCTCTTCATAGTAATGTTGGTAGTCTTTGACTTTGGAGGTAACATTACAAATCACATACTCGGAAATTGAATATTTAAAAGATCATTCATATAATTTTTGGGGAGTGACGATGTTACAAATTCGTTATTTACCCATTAGGCCTTGTTACATTGTGTTATTGACTTTAAATGAACCTAAAGCTCTGGAGAAAATATTAGTGTATACTAAAGGACTACTAAGAGAACACATTTGTACTGATCAAGAAAGTGATTTTTTATTCCAATTAAGCTAAAGAATCATTCATAATTTAGTCCTAATTTTGTGATTGCGAATTTTCAACTCCGTGAAATATCTGAGAAAATAGCTTGGATACATGATTATGTATTTATTTGTTTATGAAAATGTAATGATTATCTAATGTATGTATTCATGATCTTTTGATCTTATTTTCAAATATAAGGAATTACATTATATTCTCTTGTTGATTTAAAAGAACCCAATTTCATCACCATTGTCAATATGTAATATATGTTTATCATATTTAGGAGTATTCGTCTGCAATACTAAAAAAGTAAACACCACTAGAGGGCACTGGTCAAAAAAATATTTATTGCGCTTTCAAATTTCCCCAACACTGATGATTAATTCTCTGAAATACAAGTGACAAAACACTTTCCATATTCATAAGAAATATCTTTCCTAAGCAGAGTCGAACTTTAAAAATGGAGATTAGTGAAAATGGTGAAATAAGGGTAAGGTAAGGGCGGCAGGTTACTTTGGCCGAGTGGCTAGTGCCCTGAAGCAACAACGAAACTAGGTATAATTACCTATCATAAAGCACCAATCAAGCAGATTATACCATCCATACATGCAACTGTTATTGACCAAAACAACTGTAACAACACAACAATGTATTTACTTACATCATGTACATAGCAAACATGATACCTGAAAATATTGAAAAAGACTATAACTGATGAATATTATTTCAGTTATTATGCTAACCATCAGAAAGTAAAACAAAAACAACAGTTTGGTGGAAATAAGTGGGCGCAGTTTATTTCAAATTGGACAGCCTAGAGACACAAAACCTTTAATGGGTGCCTACCCGAAGGTACCTTGGCAACCCAAGCAAAGCAAAGGAAACACACACCTACGAGGATATCAAAATCCACATCGGTAGACCCTCCTTAACCACAGCAGCAACAACCTAGTACACAAACAGTGTACGCACATACAAATCAAAGTATTACCAGTAGGAGTGTCACACTGACTGGCGATACTGAGAGAAGTTAACAGATAGGGTATCACATAGCCTGCTATTACTCTAGCTAAGCATACTCAATGCAATAACAACCAGCAAAAAGCATTTGGACCCCAGACTCCCTGCCAATATATAAACTAATGTCCAAAAGAAACGATACCACACATTTTTCTAAATATTTTGATTATGAAGAGTTAATTTTCACCTGAAAAGGTACTTTTGCGCATCCTACGTTCCAAAGCAAACGTATTCGGTCGATAAAACCGGGAACATTTGATCAATTGAGAAAAAAGCGTGCCATTTTCCCAAATGACGTTCCGTCCCGTAACACGAAATACACGTGCATATCTTCTGTATAAAACTGCAGACCCGACACGTTGGGATCACAGCAACAAAAAGCACACAAAGAAATGCCACGTTTGACAGCGATTGAGAGAGAGAATGCTCCAACAGGGAGCTACGCAGAAGGTTAGGATGCGCGCGCATAACCGTCACCAGGTTAATGCAGCGGTTGCGTCAACAGGTCGGACAGCAGACAGGCCGAGAACCGGGAGACCACGGGTGACCACGCCTATTGAAGACCGCCACATCCGGGTACTTAACCTTCGGAACCGCTTCGTAACGGCGACGTTAACGGCACGGTAGGCACTCGGACACGTGATAAGTCGACAAACCGTGTACAGGAGACTGCGGGCACATGGTATCCGAGCACGTCGCCCCTACCGCGGAGCGTTCCTGACACCTCAACACCGACTAAACAGACGGATATGGGCCAGGCGACTTCGACGGTGGCAACGGTAGAACGTGTTATGTTTTCTGACGAATGCAGATTTTGCATCTTCAGGAACGACGGCCGGCAGCGTGTGTACCGAAGAGTAGGTGAACGTTTGGCACCGAACTGCATCCATCAAGTCAGGCCATATGGAGGCGGAGGTTTAATAGTTTGGGGTGGAATCTGCGGTGACGTCAAAACGAGACTCGTCGTTATTCGAGGAAACCTAAATGCGCAGCGTTATCTTGATGACATCTTACAACCAGTTGTGGTGCCATTCATCCAACAACAGCCTAATGGTATCATTTTCCAGCACGATAATGCGAGACCTCACACGGCAAGGCTGACCCAGAACTTCCTAGCAAACGCCAACATTCACGTTTTACCATGGCCGGCATGTTCACCGGACATGAACACATGTGGGACATTCTCGGCCGCAAAGTCAGGAATCGCCCTGTGCCTCCAGTTAACCTACAGGAATTGGAACAATGCCTCCTTCATGAATGGCAACGCATCCCCCCCCCCACCCCCCCACCCCCCCCCCACCCCAAACGTCATCAGACGTCTGACGTCATCAGCCCGTAGACGTTTTCTAGATTGTATTGACGCTCACGGTGGACATACCCGGTACTAACGTGAATTTGAGACGTGTGTTGTGACATTTTCCACACTTGACTCACAATACTGTGTGCCTCATTACCGGCAACACGGACGTAAGCTGTAAGTTCTCCTGTTAGAAAACTTGTACTGATATACTATGTTTACGCCAATAATCATACAGTGGCAGCAGACTTCAACGGTATGAAAATCAGTAAACGGTTTGGGGCTCGGCGACAAATTCGATCTCACATTGTTGACATCTGTCGTAACTGGAACGCTAAACTAACGCTCAACAGCTAAAAATAGCTATAAACAAAGACCCAGAATGTAGCTATATAACAACGTAACTAATACTATGAACTTTAGAAAACCCACTAGATTATTCTCCTATTGATTGACGATATCACATAGACTCGGCGGGAAGAGACGACTTGGGTATCATCGAAAACTGGGACCGGAGATTACATCCGGAAGATGAAACAGTTACAATCGAGCAGAAACGGAAAATGAATAGTTATAAATGCTCTGAAAGGGCTCGGACAATTCGGATAATTATGAACTTATTGTCACTAATGAAACATTCGACGTAATTTGGAAAGCTACCAATTTTCCAAGCTTTTCTGAGGCCTTGAATGTTGTAGTCGTGATCAAACAACGTCTGTGCAAGAGCTGTAAGACGCTTTTTGACATTTTGGTAGAAAGGGCATGCTCGATTGTACGTCAAAAGTTGTGAAATATAAACACCAAGGGATGGGGCTGCAGGACTATTGCTCAACATACACTTAAAGTTGACTATTGGAAAGTCATCTATCTTGTCATACAGTCTTTTGAGGAGTGTTTTGTCACTCTGAATCTTTATGCATTGTTGTAAATATGAAACAGTGTGACTGGTCTCCTACATCTCTAGCTCAGGTTGGTAAATCAGTGGAAGGCAGTTGGCTATGTGATGGTTTTTGAACGATATCATCGATATACCTGAAGCTTATCTTCTTGGCAATATTACCTTCTTTTGACTTTGCTAATCCCAGCACAAATGCCGATTCGTACGCATTAAGACACAGATCAACAATTCAAATAATTTCTTTAGAATATTACCAAACCAAATGTCACAGACATTTACTTTGAACGTTATGATCATATTTCAGTTATTTCTCTCTCTGAATTTAGAAGCAACTCAAATCAAAGGGGAACCACTCTTATGATCAAAGTTTACAGAGGAATATTGCATGCAGTTCATTGCCATACACTAAATATTTTGTGGCTGCTCAAAGTCAATAATACACTATCTACAATGGCTAGTGAATTGATTACAAAAGTCATATGCAAACATTGTAATATCTTTTAGAATCAAAGGACGTGGACAAATGCAGCTTTGGAAATGAATGTTTCATTAAAGTATAACAAGACAGGGTCCGGTGTAGCACACCTTGAATTGTTTAATGCTTTAATTTACAAATGTGAGGGGCATCCGAAATCTAGTCATGCATTGTTGCTAATCTGATATGAACACGGTACAGCTGTCCCAAGCTATATGTATAGCATGATAGACTATCAAATGATTGCCACAGATTGTGTGGAAATAAATATTTATGTTCAAGTGAATATATTTACTTGTCAATTCTATTGTATGGCTGTCATTTTGCAGGTTTGAGAAGGTTATGAAATGCTACAAATCCTCTCAAGTAAACTTACCTTTAGAAGTACTCTTTGTGCTAAAAGTTGTTTATGGATATGGCTTGAAACAATTGTAAGATTAAAAGTAAGTTTTGGTATTTCTTAGCATTTACTCGGACTTCAGACATCTAAAGCACTCTAGAGAAAACTTACTGTTACGTCCTTGATATATGGGTATTCACTGTTTGAATGTTTGGACAAGATCATCGACTTACATGCATCATGTACTAACTTTTGCAAAACACACACAAAGCCATTATGTTGGGTAATAATTTAAATAGAAACCTTGAAATTATCATATTGCTTTAGCTGCAATATTGAATTCTTTATCAACATGCAATATATTCATAACATTACATAACACATAAATTAACTGTCCTTAACGTTGAATAAGCTATGCATACGGTTGAAGATATTCATGGAGTTGGGTCTAAATAATGAATAATAAAGTGTATGTGCCTAATTGGCGTGAACAGCTGCACAACACCAATGTTGACATGGCAATCTTCTATGCAAGCTTATATATTACGTACACTACACATGTATGAAATCGCTTCAACACGATCTAGGTTTCAATGAAACAGTTGCGATGTTATGTACACTTTATATGCAATTCTGTCGATAATCAGAGTATGTTTTTAAGTAAATTATACATCTGTTGATTGATCTCGATCATATTTCAGGTCTACATATAGACATACATATGTACATATATAAGCATGTCAACTTCTATCTCTATATATCTGCAACAGACATCATTCGACACGGCCACCAGGGATGAGGTTAGTTGCATTATTGTTTATCACATTTCTCTTCTTATACCCAATCTTAATCTATTAACCCTTCAATGTTCTCAGACATATTTTCGATTTCGTTTGATTATATGACATTTCTTATTTAAAGTATTGTAAATGTGACTTCGTCGAGGTTTCCGCCAAATCTGGGCTTAGGGAGTACTTTATCTGCCCTATTTGAGTTTGATTTTTGCACACATTCATCTCGACCATAGGATTGGTGATTGACAACAATTAATATTCATTCGCGGTAACGTTGTAAACATAGAGACGTGTTATTATTTGATAGGAAGGTATTGTTCATATGACACAGTTATAGTTGATGTTTGACAAGAATTGAAAATAATAGAATAAGGAAATAGCAATTGTCGTTGCGTTTGAACCAATTTTAGTAACACGTATATATAGTGTAGTACTCATTATCGGACATTGGTAGCTTGTTCCAATCCTATGCAAGATGTAATGCTTTTCTAGGAATCACACAAATAGGATACTGCAGCGACGGCGTCAAAGGTAGTAAATTAGGATGTGTAAATGTAAATGGCTTCTTCCGATGAAAGGGGCCATACCATGTTGCAAGTACCGCTAACGAAGCATGGATGTATTGGGAGTGTGTGTGTTTTCTGTTCATCAACAATGTTGGGATTTCTTTGACAGAATGTCATGGGCATTTGTCATCAAAATTGATGACCATAGATACAACTCTGTCTTCAAAAGTTCATGGCAGTTTGTCAAAAATGTTTACTGAGAAAACAATATGTGCATGGACTTCTTCCTAGCTAACATCTACGTGAAACTTTGGGTCGGACAATCATCACGAAGTAGGCATCCCCTTGCTAATCTGATTATTTATGCATATGTTTGTTTATTTATCAAAACACGCGAATGTAGCCACGTAGATGAACTTAAGCTTCAATTATATCGATGGCCTAATGGCGTTCAATTATATTCAAATAGTCAAGACCTTACCACTGATTTACCCATCAGAACTAGAAACATACTTCGATCTGCGCATAAAGATTTAGAGTGACAACAAACAAGCCACAAGTGAGGAGCTACGACTTTAACTTTCCAGCAGTAAACGTCCCATGTATGTGAGCAATATTCCTCATGCAACTCCCTGTTTTACTAGTTCCCTTGCTGTTTTCAGCTGACAAATAGACTTGCATTTGCATGTGTTTGTGACGATGGGCAGGATACCCTCGCCTATTCACGAACAACTGCTGTCATCACTATTTGTGAGTGAGTTATAGGTGCATGATCATGTTACAGTCAGAATCGTACATTGGACTGCTATTAACAGAGATTTCAAAAGATAACAGAAAAGGCGTTTTTGTTATTATTCAATTTCAGCTGAAAAAAGTTTACTTACATTGATAAGTATATATTCAATATCAGTTACGTGGTCTTTATTCTTTTCATAACACATAGCAAGAATGAATTCTCTAACCAGACTCTAACCATTTCAACGTTTATACACCAGATCCTCGTGCTCTAACCTATTCATAAATCATCTTGTTATGACCAGAGCTTGCCTGCTTACCTCAATTATTCCAATATTATTCTATTCTTGTGATTAAAGACTCACAACAATGCTGCTGTTGGTTGCTGGTCTGATCACCTTCTCGTGTCTCCGCCTGTCTGTCCTCGGTGCGGATGATGACAGAGACGCCCTTCTCTACAAAGTGGACATATTCTTGCCCCCAAAGGAGGGGAGGGATGAGAAGGCGGACATACGCAAGATTCAGGAGACTTTGAATAGTATTACGGACATCAGGGTTCTTTTTGCATTTAAGGTTTGAGCAATTGTAGAAACAAATTAGTGGAAAATGAAAAGCATATCATCAATAACGTAGTGCACTATAAATACATTTCAATTATTTTGCAATACATAGCCAAGGCCAATTCGCTGCCATATTCGTTTTAATTGTGGCATTACCATTTACACTCTTCAAAGAAAGGACCCCCCAGGACGATTTTTAGTAAATTTATTGTACTTAATAAAGTCGATATATTTAATTAAATATCATGGATACAAATATGAAATTTTGGAGCTCGTTAGTCAAATATTGTCGTTCTACAAAGGCATTGAAAACTGTTCATTGTCATGTCACATAAGGCCACAAGGTTGTGCTGAACTCAGTATCTCGTGTGACCGCCCAAGGCAGCAATCATGGCTCTGCATATTCTCGACACTGACTGGATAAGTGTACAAATTCTGTCCTGCGGAATTCTGCACCATTCTGCTTGTAACGCGTTGGCCAGTTGTGGGAGTGTCTGTGGCGTGTACTGACGTTGACGTACACGTCGATCGAGTTCATCCCAGAGGTTGAGATCTGGAGATCTCTACGGCCAGGGCAAATCGTTGGTGTTGGCATTATGAAGGTAGTCTACCATGTCACGGGCTGTGTGCGATAGAGCGTTGTCATGTTGAAACAGCGCCCTCTGGTGGTCAATGATTGGAAGAAGGTGAGGTTGAAGAATTCATTTAGTGATTTGCTGTCCACAACCAAGTCATATCTCATGGTGTAGGATATGGCCTCCGACACCATCACACTACCGCCACCAAATTTGTCAAATTTACGTACACAATGTGGGGCCAAACGCTCATTTCGACGACGATAAACACGTTGTCTTCCATCTCGCCGGTGAAGAAGAAATCGTGATTCATCACTAAACCACACTCTTCTCCAGTTTCTCAAATTCCAAGGCTGTAAGGTATGGAACCAACGCAAGCGTTGCTGCCGATGGATCTGTTGCACAACAGGGACGATAGCTGGTCTTCTGGATTGGATTCCAGGCTCGCGAAGATGGTTCCTGACAGTCTGGTCCAATATCCTCCTCAAACCAGGGATGCGTCCTGCAGTCTCCGTAGCTGTGGCATTGCGATGACGTAGGTGGAACAGTCGAATGTAGCGATCCTGTGCAGGGGTGGTAACAATTGGTTGGCCAGTTCTCGAACGGTCTCCAGTGGAATTGAACTGTGTGTATCGGTCACAAAGGCGGCACATGGTGCTGAGGTGGACGTTGAAGTGGCATGCAACAGAAGTCTGTGATTCCCCTCTTTGGATACGCCCTTTGGCGAAGTTCCGACTGGCAGCGCTGATTCTTGGCACTTTCGAAAATGTTGACAATTGAATGACGATTATTGGCTTATGCTTGCTTTTTTATAGCCACTACCACGAGTAGCGAATGCCATACGTTGCACGTGCATTTTGCTTTACTGTTTTCCTCCTTGACATTTTTGAACAAGTGTGAAAAGACATAGCAAATCGACAATGGCTGCGTTTTGACGCACCGTTTGTCGAATATCAGGCCACCAACATTTTCCAATTATATAAATCCAATTTATATTCCAGAATTTTGTGTGGTCAGGTTCAATTAACTACATACCACCTGTGCGTTTCCTTTTTTGAAGAGTGTATATTGCTCTAATGAGGAATCTTCCACAGAATAAGGCTCACAAATGAGTGCATTCTGCTTGGATGACTATTCATATCAGGGTGTCTTTTGAATTTGACTCGACACGAAGCCTTACAGGGAATTAATAAGGGCATTTATAATTGCAGTACAGACATTATATAGGAAAAATGCATAACAATTACTACATACGTATTGCATATGCCTACGGATGAAGGAATGACTAGGTAACTGTTGTGGGGGTTTTGAGAAAAAAATACATCTTTGAAACTGGATAATGAAATGGTTCTTCGCAAATGCATATCATTAAGCAATGTAAGTATTAGTTCTTCAAAAACGTTTCTCAATTGATTGTTTTTGGTTTGAACAGGAGCTCGGGAATCCTAGGATTATTCTTGGTAAGTCTACTACATCCTTTGCTTTATTTGTCAGTATGTATTTATCCAAAGATATGTACTCATCTTCTGTGTGATATTATGCCAGTTGGTAGTGCCAAATGGTGAAATTGAAAACGAAGAGGGAATGAATCATAAATGAAATTATATTATTTTGTTCTTAAAGAAAAAGAGCTGCAGTGTTTAGTTGATTTACAAGTAGGTTTGGTTTTTTGTCAGTTTTGACAATATACAAAATATGCACATTGTCATCATATGAAGGGTTGAGATCCACAACATCCTGATTTGTCTTTTCATATATTATACCATACAGGTCCATTATTCATCCTGCATGCAGGTGTTTGAAGTGAAAGTAGAATTTCTGTTTCTGTAAACAAAGGAAGCAAAGGACGTCTATTTCTAAACTTTACACATTTGGTAAATAAGTTACTTCCGAACGAAAATATCACATTTCAAAACATTGGAAAGAAATGCCCCTGGACAGAAATATTAAATACAATTTTGGAAATGTCTGAAGTGTTGTTGAACATTATGAAGAGTATTTCTTGTAAATATAGCATAAATAATTTTGCAGCCCATTACTTTCCTGTCGTCCATTCAAATATTTTGTTTTTCCTTTTATGCCTTTCTCTTGCATTGACGTTTTATGTTAAGTGTTAGAAAATTTGGAAATATAGATAGTCTCAAGCTATGGGCCTCCCGGACGTCATAAGGCACACTCTGTTTGTTACTACTTCATCAATCGATATCCTTTTTTAAATAGCGTTGTGACATCATTATTGATTGTTACGTCCTAGCCAATGTCCATTGTGACGTTATGGCAACTTCTGTTGCTATACAAACAGTTCTTCACATCCTGGGGCAAGGGGAGTGCTATATCTATTTGAATATCCCTATGGGAATGAACACAAAAGACGATTGAGGAATTAAAGAAAGATCGATCGTTCCACTCATGTAAATTTTGAAAAGGTCAGTCGCACAATTGCAAGCTTTTTCTTCCATTGGTATTGTTGGAGAATAGACAAGCTTCGTATGTTACATCAACATGTCCCAGCGAGTAAGTCCTAGAAACCCTTTCTAGACCAATTATGTTGTTCACATATATTAAGCAGGACAAGTTCTTAAAGATGTTTGTTTCTTGCACATGTGTCAGTTCTTGACGTCGAGAAAAAAAACAGTTGGCACCAGTTGACGGGCTTTCTATCACGCAAGGGATATGAATTCAGCGTCACAGCTCTCTACTCCTGCGAAGGCTTCGCCCAGGACCTCGGAGTCAACTTGACGAGGGATATGTTTGCGACATCTTTCGGGGACGATGATCTAATCATGGACAGGAAGATATTTCCTGAGAAAGGTAAACACATCGGTATTTGTTTTTCAAACTCCATAAACAATCAATAAACAGGCAATCTCGTCGACAGAATCGCTATAACTTGATTCTCTGGTCCAAACTGGATTATATACAGGCCGCCGTCGTATGATGCTAGTATTGCTGGGTCGGCGTAAGGCAACACAATACACTTACTATGCAAATTGCCTGAGGGGCGGGTATACAGGTCGAGCAGGTCATGCTTACTCTGTTAAACGCACGCTAAGAGAAACTTATAGAGTAAAGTTCAACCGTATCTGAGGTAATTCCCGTGCTCTTCATAGTAATGTTGGTAGTCTTTGACTTTGGAGGTAACATTACAAATCACATACTTGGAAATTGAATATTTAAAAGATCATTCATATAATTTTTGGGGAGTGACGATGTTACAAATTCGTTATTTACCCATTAGGCCTTGTTACATTGTGTTATTGACTTTAAATGAACCTAAAGCTCTGGAGAAAATATTAGTGTATACTAAAGGACTACTAAGAGAACACATTTGTACTGATCAAGAAAGTGATTTTATTCCAATTAAGCTAAAGAATCATTCATAATTTAGTCCTAATTTTGTGATTGCGAATTTTCAACTCCGTGACATATCTGAGAAAATAGCTTGGATACATGATTATGTATTTATTTGTTTATGAAAATGTAATGATTATCTAATGTATGTATTCATGTTCAATCATTATGTTGCAATTGTAAGGAATTTCTTTTGATTTTATTTTCAAATATAACCCAATGTCATCACCACTGTCAATATGTTATATATGTATATATTTATATATCATATTTAGGAGTATTCGTCTGCAATACTAAAAAAGTAAACACCACTGTTACTTTAGAGGGCACTGGGTCAAAAATATATTTATTGCGCTTTCAAATTTCCCCAACACTGATGATTAATTCTCTGAAATACAAGTGACAAAACACTTTCCATATTCATAAGAAATATCTTTCCTAAGCAGAGTCGAACTTTAAAAATGGAGATTAGTGAAAATGGTGAAATAAGGGTAAGGTAAGGGCGGCAGGTTACTTTGGCCGAGTGACTAGTGCCCTGAAGCAACAACGAAACTAGGTATAATTACCTATCATAAAGCACCAATCAAGCAGATTATACCATCCATACATGCAACTGTTATTGACCAAAACAACTGTAACAACACAACAATGTATTTACTTACATCATGTACATAGCAAACATGATACCTGAAAATATTGAAAAAGACTATAACTGATGAATATTATTTCAGTTATTATGCTAACCATCAGAAAGTAAAACAAAAACAACAGTTTGGTGGAAATAAGTGGGCGCAGTTTATTTCAAATTGGACAGCCTAGGGACACAAAACCTTTATTGGGTGCCTACCCGAAGGTACCTTGGCAACCCAAGCAAAGCAAAGGAAACACACACCTACGAGGATATCAAAATCCACATCGGTAGACCCTCCTTAACAACAGCAGCAACAACCTAGTACACAAACAGTGTACGCACATACAAATCAAAGTATTACCAGTAGGAGTGTCACACTGACTGGCGATACTGAGAGAAGTTGACAGATAGGGTATCACATAGCCTGCTATTACTCTAGCTAAGCACACTCAATGCAATAACAACCAGCAAAAAGCATTTGGACCCCAGACTCCCTGCCAATATATACAATAAACTGCACCAATGATGATGCCATAAAAGAAACAAATACATATCTGTATAAAGCATTACCAACACTGGTTAAGCCGCTGACCTGAAATGTCCATCCAAGTATCTGGTTGCCACAACTGATAGAGAGTCCAAGTGAGTTTTGCAGCAACAGTCACAATTTCTTTGCACATGCCTCTGCCCACATACCACTATACCTTATACATCGCTCAGAGAGACCTGGTACTGATTCACACGTGTTAGCAACAGTGATGGTCATCAGGGCAGCGCTGAAACATAAAGAAAATACAGAGAGCAATCCTGCTAGACAAGACATGATAATCATCAACTAATACAAGGGTGGTAATTTAATTGCACTAAGCGTTGTGACAACATCGGCAAGAAGAGATAAAAACGCGACTTGAATCTATTTATAAAGTCAATGTCAAGCTCCTCACAGCGATATCCCGTTCGCGGAGCTCTCTATACTATCGCTGCCACCAGTCAAAATTCCCCACGGTAATAGATGACCACAACCATGCTTGGAGTTGAACTTGCAGCCGATTGACCGTTATGTTTACAAACAAGTGACGACTGTCTTGACGACGAATACACTTACCCTGTTAAATTACTTTCTTTGTTTGTCAATTTGAATTTCTATTTCATTAAAACTCTCATGTATTTGATAAAGTAGGATTGTAAGGGAGACGTTGGTTGATTTTCCGATAGTCTGTAAAGTAAATTCATCTGCAACACATGGTCAGTCGTAAACCTTTTCAAAATGAACTATGATGGGATTCCCAAACACATAAAGAAAAGTATGAACGTAACTACATTTGGGATTAGAGGGCAAATTTCAAGATTCTTGTAATGGCCGCGCCCACACTGGTGGCAGCGATGTTACCGAGAGTGTGACGAATGTGTCACGCGCTTGGAAGGAGCTGGAGTCAATGTTACGAAAGGGGGGTAACTCTCAGGGCCCATCAATATTCCATGCCGCTAATAAATGAATTTATCCTGGTATTAGATATCTTTAATTTTGCGGATAAAAAAAATATTTAATTATTTCACAAAATAACTGTAACAATTCACACAAGGTATTTCTCTACACCACAAACACGATAAATGGCGATTACCGTTACATACAGGTTAATTTGGCTCGCATCATATTAAAACAGAGCAGATAACACCATAACCCTTGTTACTCCTGATCCTTGACCTATGACTTTAGATACCACTGTGCACTACAAGGAAATTTACGCCTATATCCCCATGATATACGATGTAGAATGATCAAAACTAGAGATAAACTGAAATGATAGTACGCTACAAGATACTCCAAATACACATACTGTCACAAAATGCCAGATTAATTAACTTTAATCTCTAGCATCACTTGGCTGTCGAGGTCACAGTCACTCTCTATACAATACTGTGTGCCTCATTGCCGGCAACACGGACGTAAGCTGTAAGTTCTCCTGTTAGAAAACTTGTACTGACATACTATGTTTACGCCAATAATCATACAGTGGCAGCAGACTTCAACGGTATGAAAATCAGTAAACGGTTTGGGGCTCTGCGACAAATTCGATCTCACATTGTTGACATCTGTCGTAACTGGAACGCTAAACTAACGCTCAACAGCTAAAAATAGCTATAAACAAAGACCCAGAATGTAGCTATATAACAACGTAACTAATACTATGAACTTTAGAAAACCCACTAGATTATTCTCCTATTGATTGACGATATCACGTAGACTCGGCGGGAAGAGACGCCTTGGGTATCATCGAAAACTGGGACCGGAGACTACATCCGGAACATGAAACAGTTACAATCGAGCAGAAACGGAAAATGAATAGTTATAAATGCTCTGAAAGGGCTTGGACAATTCGGATAACTATGGAACATATTTATACAAAAAACCGGCACAAAACCGTCACAAAAACACACGCAAAGGCAAGTTAATTCCTTACTTGCAAAAACACAGGAATATAATTCACGGAAACATATGGTACACGTCAAAATTTGGACTTTGAGGACTTTTTGTCACGGATGAAACATTAGATGTAATTTGGAAAGCTACCAATTTTCCAAGCTTTTCTGAGGCCTTGAATGTTGTAGTCGTGATCAAACAACGTCTGTGCAAGAGCTGTAAGACGCTTTTTGACATTTTGGTAGAAAGAGCATGCTCGATTGTACGTCAATAGTTGTGAAATATAAACACCAAGGGATGGAGCTGCCGGACTATTGCTCAACATTCAATTAAAGTTGACTATTGGAAAGTCATCTATCTTATCATACAGTCTTTTGAGGAGTGTTTTGTCACTCTGAATCTTTATGCATTGTTGTAAATATGAAACAGTGTGACTGGTCTCCTATATCTCTAGCTCAGGTTGGTAAATGATCGGAAGGCAATTGGCTATGTGATGGTTTTTGAACGATATCATCTATATACCTGAAGCTTATCTTCTTGGCAATATTACCTTCTTTTGACTTTGCTAATCCCAGCACAAATGCCGTTTCGTACGCATTAAGACACAGATCAACAATTCAAATAATTTCTTTAGAATATTACCAAACCAAATGTCACAGACATTTACTTTGAACGTTATGATCATATTTCAGTTATTTTTCTCTCTGAATTTAGAAGCAACTCAAATCAAAGGGGAAACACTCTTATGATCAAAGTTTACAGAGGAATGTTGCTTGCAGTTCATTGCCATACACTAAATATTTTGTGGCTGCTCAAAGTCAATAACACACTATCTACAATGGCTAGTGAATTGATTACAAAAGTCATATGCAAACATTGTAATATGTTTTAGAATCAAAGGACGTGGACAAATGCAGCTTTGGACATGACTGTTTCATTAAAACATAACAGGACAGGGTCCGGTGTAGCACACCTTGAATTGTTTAATGCTTTAATTTACAAATGTGAGGGGCATCCGAAATCTAGTCATGCATTGTTGCTAATGTGAATGATATGAACATGGTGCAAACTTTCTGTTTCGTCCTTGATATATGGGTATTCACTGTTTGAGTGTTTGACAAGATCATCGACTTACATGAATCGTGTACTAACTTTTGCAAAACACACACACAGCCATTTTTGAGTAATAATTTGAATAGAAACCTTGAAATTATCATACTGCTTTAGCACATAAATTAACTGTCCTTAACTTTGAATAAGCTATACATACGGTTGAAGATATTCATGGAGTTGGGTCAAAATAATGAATAATAAAGTGTATGTGCCTAATTGGCGTGAACAGCTGCACAACACCAATGTGTGTACACGTTGGAAATAGGTTTCTTTAGGAAAGAAGGGGAAAACAAGTTTGACATACAAATAATTAATTCCTTTAGACCTTTGAAGTCAAAGGTTTAAGCAATTATATATTTGGCACATTATCATTCAAGCTAGTACAAACTTTTACTGATGAGTATTTGTTAGCAGTTCTGTCGCTCATCAGTGCTACATACATATGTTTTCTTGACGTTCTGACATACGATCATGCATACAACTTGTTAGTAAAAGGAATATATCCGAGTTCTCTCATAGGAATGATCTCATCAGCCATCAATTTCATTTCAGACTTGACCACACTTGAGTACAACGAAAAGCTAAAATGGACGTTTGAGAGAAACGCAGAATTCGTCAAAGCTGGCATGCAAGGGACATGTTTCAAAACTCTTGCAGCTTATCCGGTTGAGGTAATCCTTCTCACAACACATTAATTTCCTATTGTCTCTGTGTAAACGGGCACACGGGCTGCCCAATCGTCAAAGGCGCAGCAATTCGCTTTGCAGAGTTGATCGTGGGTTCGAAACCCGGTTCGCCTCGATAATGTGTCTCAATTTGTCGGCACAATATCGTGCTGGTGACTTTCACCCAAGTGGTAAACGTCTTAGACCTGAATCACTTTGTGCCTTCCTCCCACATCAAGTTTACACGCCATGATACAGCTGGAATACGTTTCAAAGTGGTGTTAAACCCAACTCACACAGTGTCTCACTGAGTGTAAACCATTGGATTATATTATTCAAGAATGTCGTATATGTCAGAACTATTTGGTGAATTCTTAAGTTGTGCGATCGGGTAGCCTAGTGGTTAAAGCGTTTGCTCGTTATGCCGAAGGCCCGGGTTCGAGTACCGACATGGGTACAATGTGTGAAGCCCATTTCTGGAGTCCCCCGTCGTGATGTTAATATTGCTAAAAGCGGCGTAAAACCATACTCACTCACTCACAAATTATTAAGTTACTCAAACATCCAACACAGATATGTACTGTTACTATCACCAAACATCTGTTATCAATTACATATGTTGTCTTGGGCGTACCATCTGTTAAGCTACTTACTTAAATGAACACTACGGTTTGTGTTAATATACGAGTGTACATAACAATATATAAACGTTTTGGTGTTTGACGTTATAATAAGATGTTCACTATCTACTGTTTACGATTTTTTTCCAAACATTTCAGCTGGTATATTTCGTCACAGTTAACCCACACACCATCGAAGTGATTGAAGAGGGTTTGCACGGACCTAATCACTTTCAGAATCAAGTTACACGAATCGAAAACCTCGATTCGTACACAGGAGTATGCTGAAAAGACTAGCATGAAGTGTAAACTCGGCGTCAAAGTGATCGAATCTTTATATAATATGGTTGTGAGTACACTTATTAGAACCAGTAAAAGCGTTCCTTGTGAAGATGCGCAAGAACTACAATATGTTTGAATTAATAAAGTTAGGGAGTAAGTGAGTTATATTTTACATTGCATCAGCAATATTTAAGCCATATGGCGATGGGAACTAGGTATTAGATTTAAAATATCTGCCGACAAAGGACAGTAAAATAGTAAGGTATATCAGAATGAATAAAGATATTCATTTCATCTGTAACACTCGTTTCCTTCAAGTATGTGTTGACCTGTGAAGATTCCGGGGTAGAATAGGTCTTCAGCAACCCATGCTTTCCGTAAAAGGTGATTATGCTTGTCCTAAGAGGCGACTAACGGGTGTTTAGGCTCGCTGACTTGGTTGATGCATGCCATCGATCCTAATTGCGTGGATTGATGCTCCTGATGTCAATCACTGGATTGTCTGGTTCAGACTCGATTATTTACAAACAGCCGTCATATAGCTGGAATATTGCTGAGTGCGGCGTTATACAACAAACAAACCAAACAAACCAGCTCATATGGTTTCGCTGTGACAATGATCCTACCAGTTTCAAGTGACCTCCCCAGACTTGACCATCACATGAAACTGTATGTTGGAAACCTAAAAAATACTTGCAGAAAACTATTCCTCGCATTATTGGCTTGCTGGTGTGAAACACGGGTCACTACGTGTCCTGGACGTTATTTCTGTGGACGACCTACGATCCTTCTTCAGCAGCAATCTGGGGAGGATTTTACGAGTGATGATGTCGATAGAACACATCACCAAGAACTGAAGATGCAATACAAAATTCAATGGGAGTGTAAAATACAATAGCAGTGGTAATAGCAATAAGTTCAGGGATAATTTTATTCACCAAGTATGAGCAGTGGTCAAGCTTCCAAAATAGGCTGAAACTAGAAATCCATGGTGAAAATACGATCTTCCCACAACCGCTGGTCTTCATGTAATGTAGAGAGGGGTATGCGTTTGCCATATTATGTAGTGTAAATACATTCTAGAAAGTCCCATACCATGCTGGATTAATCTATAACCGTTTTAGAATATTCCAGATTACACTTGACCCCAAAAGCATAAAAATATAGACACTTTCACCCCACTGCTTACGTTAGATAGTAAAACATAACTGACAACTAGTTATTGTTAAAACATAATTTTATGAACTTCTACTGAATCTTAACAAAGTAATACAATTACAACATTGCCATATAACAATATAATGTTAATGTTAATTTTAAACCTATTATTCAACATGCATGCTATCAATCTTATATTAGGTATTAGGAATATTTCAAAATGACGTGTACATCTTGGCTAGTGAGGACCTCATTATTGGGTCATAGGTAGTGAGGACCTCACTGGTGGATCTTGGCTAGCGGTGACAAAATTATGGCTGAGGATACATGATAATTTCTTCTAGCATAAAAGAACATCTATATCTAAATCCAGTCGGTCGTCAGCGTGAATACAGGTATTATGTCCTGATAGTTACACTGTAATTGCATTCGCATCGTGTTACCTGGTGTGTCTGTATTTCACTTCTACTGATATGTTGCAACATACATGTATGTACACGTGCTTGTGACAGCAAAATGATCTGCTCAATAATGAAATCAATTTGAATACGGAGATATTATTACAGGCATTCTGTTGCCTGACACCGCATATCAGTACTCCCGGGTCTCTCTTGAAAAATGCATATATTATCTGGAAACAATATGGAGGCTTTGATCGCTTCCTGGCCAGCAATGATTTTACACTGGAAAGATGTTGTTGCAAACTGCCAGAGTCGCTGGTGATGCCAACACTGTTTCTACATCAAAAAGACGACAGTAACAATATTGGTAGTCCACCTGGAGGATTTTATTAAAGATATATTCTAAAGTTTGAGTTTAATAACTGTGTTTAATTACCAAACTTTAGCGGTACACAAGAGTGTGTCTAGTATCATGTTCTTGCACTTTGAAGGGGAAATAACTGCAAAAGAAGCCTTAGATGCTCTAAAGAAAATTAAAAAAATGGAAAAAGCCCAGGACCAGATTGATTTACTACAGAATTTTTGAAATTCTTTTGGAATGACCTTGGAAAAGATTTAATAAATTCATTAGATTATGTAACTTGATTCTGAAAGTGATTAGGTCCGTGCAAACCCTCTTCAATCGCTTCGATGGTGTGTGGGTTAACTGTGCCGAAATATACCAGCTGAAATGTTTGGAAAAAAATCGTAAACAGTAGATAGTGAACATCTTATTATAACGTCAAATACCAAAACATTTATATATTGTTATGTACACTGGTATATTAACACAGACCGTAGTGTTCATTTAAGTAAGTAGCTTAACAGATGGTACGCCCAAGACAACATATGTAATTGATAACTTGATGTGGGAGGAAGGCACAAAGTGATTCAGGTCTAAGACGTTTACCACTTGGGTGAAAGTCACCAGCACGATATTGTGCCGACAAATTGAGACACATTATCGAGGCGAACCGGGTTTCGAACCCACGATCAACTCTGCAAAGCGAATTGCTGCGCCTTTGACGATTGGGCAACCCGTGTGCCCGTTTACACAGAGACAATAGGAAATTAATGTGTTGTGAGAAGGCTTACCTCAACCGGATAATCGGCAAGAGTTTTGAAACATGTCCCTTGCATGCCAGCCTTGACGAATTCTGCGTTTCTCTCAAACGTCCATTTTAGCTTTTCGTTGTACTCAAGTGTGGACAAGTCTGAAATGAAATTGATGGCTGATGAGATCATTCCTATGAGAGAACTCGGATATATTCCTTTTACTAACAAGTTGTATGCATGATCGTATGTCAGAACGACAAGTAAACATATGTATGTAGCACTGATGAGCGACAGAACTGCTAACAAATACTCATCAGTAAAAGTTTGTGTTAGCTTGAATGATAATGTGCCAAATATATAATTGCTTAAACCTTTGACTTCAAAGGTCTAAAGGAATTAATTATTTGTATGTCAAACTTGTTTTCCCCTTCTTTCCTAAAGAAACCTATTTCCAACGTGTACACACATTGGTGTTGTGCAGCTGTTCACGCCAATTAGGCACATACACTTTATTATTCATTATTTTGACCCAACTCCATGAATATCTTCAACCGTATGTATAGCTTATTCAAAGTTAAGGACAGTTAATTTATGTGTATGGTAATGTTATGAATATTTTGCATGTTGATAAAGAATTCAATATTGCAGCTAAAGCAATATGATAATTTCAAGGTTTCTATTCAAATTATTACCCAACATAATGGCTGTGTGTGTGTTTTGCAAAAGTTAGTACACGATGCATGTAAGTCGATGATCTTGTCAAACACTCAAACAGTGAATACCCATATATCGAGGACGTAACAGTAAGTTTTCTCTAGAGTGATTAAGATGTCTGAAGTCCGAGTAAATGCTAAGAAATACCAAAACTTACTTTTAATCTTACAATTGTTTCAAGCCATATCCATAAACAACTTTTAGCACAAAGAGTACTTCTAAAGGTAAGTTTACTTGAGAGGATTTGTAGCATTTCATAACCTCATCAAACCTGAAAAATGACAGCCATACATTAGAATTGACAAGCCAGCTGGGAACGTTCAGAATTTTACGGTGGTGCTTCAAGTAAATAAATTCACTTGAACATAAATATTTATTTCCACACAATCTGTGGCAATCATTTGATAGTCTATCATGGTATACATATAGCTTGGGACAGCTGCACCATGTTCATATCACTCACATTAGCAACAATGCATGACTAGATTTCGGATGCCCCTCACATTTGTAAATTAAAGCATTAAACAATTCAAGGTGTGCTACACCGGACCCTGTCTTGTAATGCTTTAATGAGACATTCATTTCCAAAGCTGCATTTGTCCACGTCCTTTGATTCTAAAACATATTACAATGTTTGCATATGACTTTTGTAATCAATTCACTAGTCATTGTAGATAGTGTGTTATTGACTTTGAGCAGTCACAAAATATTTAGTGTATGGCAATGAACTGCAAGCAACATTCCTCTGTAAACTTTGATCATAAGAGTGTTTCCCCTTTGATTTGAGTTGCTTCTAAATTCAGAGAGAAAAATAACTGAAATATGATCATAACGTTCAAAGTAAATATCTGTGACATTTGGTTTGGTAATATTCTAAAGACATTATTTGAATTGTTGATCTGTTTCTTAATGCGTACGAATCGGCATTTGTGCTGGGATTAGCAAAGTCAAAAGAAGGTAATATTGCCAAGAAGATAAGCTTCAGGTATATCGATGATATCGTTCAAAAACCATCACATAGCCAACTGCCTTCCACTGATTAGCAACCTGAGCTAGAAATGTAGGAGACCAGTCACACTGTTTCATATTTACAACAATGCATAAAGATTCAGAGTGACAAAACACTCCTCAAAAGACTGTATGACAAGATAGATGACTTTCCAATAGTCAACTTTAATTGAATGTTGAGCAATAGTCCGGCAGCTCCATCCCTTGGTGTTTATCTTTAACAACTTTTGACGTACAATCGAGCATGCTCTTTCTACCAAAATGTCAAAGAGCGTCTTACAGCTCTTGCACGGAGGTTGTTTGATCATGACTACAACATTCAAGGCCTCAGAAAAGCTTGGAAAATTGGTAGCTTTCCAAATTACATCTAATGTTTCATCCGTGACAAAAAGTCCTCAAAGTCCAAATTTTTGACGTGTACCATATGTTTCCGTGAATTATATTCCTGTGTTTTTGCAAGTAAGGAATTAACTTGCCTTTGCGTGTGTTTTTGTGACGGGTGGCACGAGTTGGACAGGATACGCTCAACATTTCGCGAACACCTAGTAGTGATTCATGTGTGCAATTTGTATAAATATGTTTCATAATTATCCGAATTGTCCAAGCCCTTTCAGAGCATTTATATATATTTATGAGCATTCATTTTCCGTTTCTGCTCGATTTTAACTGTTTCATCTTCCGGTTGTAATCCGATGATACCCAAGTCGTCTCTTCCCGCCGAGTCTACGTGATATCGTCAATCAATCGGAGCATAATCTAGTGGGTTTTCTAAAGTTCATAGTATTAGTTACGTTGTTATATAGCTACATTCTGGGTCTTTGTTTATAGCTATTTTTAGCTGTTGAGAGTTAGTTTAGCGTTACAGTTACGACAGATGTCAACAATGTGAGATCGAATTTGCCGCCGAGCCCCAAACCGTTTACTGATTTTCATACCGTTGATAATGGCGTGCATTGTAAAATATGTCTGCTGCCACTGTATGATTATTGGCGTAAACATAGTATATCAGTTCAAGTTTTCTTACGGGAGAACGTACAGCTTACGTCCGTGTTGCCGGCAATGAGGCACACAGTATTGTATAGAGAGTGACTGTGACTTCGATAGCCAAGTGATGTTAGAGATTAAAGTTAATTAATCTGGCATTTTGTGACAGTATGTGTATGTGGAGTATCTTGTAGCGTACTATCATTTCAGTTTATCTCTAGTTTTGATCATTCTACATCGTATTTCATGGGGATATAGGCCTAAATTTCCTTGTTGTGCATAATGGTATCTAAAGTCATAGGTCAAGGGTCAGGAGTAACAAGGGTTATGGTGTTACCAGTATATGCTCTGTTTTAATATGATGCGAGCCAAATTAACCTGTATGTAACGGTAATCACCATTTATCGTGTGTGTAGTGTAGGGAAATAGGCCTACCTTTAGAATACAGAAACACAATTTTTTTTAAACACGTGATCATACCCTATGACGTAATTTGTAGTATTTTGTCGCCAGTCACACCGGCGAAACAATGCCCTGTGACGTCAGGGATCATGGAGTGTGCAATAGCTCCTCCCAGTGCTCTATCATCTCTACACGCAATGTCATTGAATACACCCTGTGGTGTTGAGAGTTTTGAGTATTTGTTTCCTAATTATAGCCTGCGGCGGCGCATTTTAGACCTATCGCTAGTTTACGAAAGCACTTTTATTTTTTATATATTTTTTATTTCGTTTTTCTCGTAATTGAAGTGGATAAAATGGTCATAAATGGGTACTAATATACATATATTATTTTTTCGGTTCATTAATTTTCATTGTTATGCTCAAGAATGCAGTTTATTAGGGATATTATATTGGCGCTGAACACATCCAAATGTCGCCAGTGTTCGGGTAGGTTACCCTGAACTCTATCCTTAGCCCTTGGACCCCCTTTACGATAAATCACCCCTTTACGATCATTAGGGTTAGGAACCTCTTTAGTGGCTATTAGATTACCCGAAGTCTATCCTTAACCCTTGGATCCCCTTTACGATCAATCACCCCTTTACGATCATTAGGGTTAGGTACTCGTTTAGTGGCTATTATAGATTCTATAGCGGCTCCTAATATTCTTCACACAAAAACGTCGAGTTAAAAGGATTAAATGGTTTTGTGCCGAATATTTTGCCACTTTGAAACTGTCCTTGAACATTCACACAAGCCACTTTCCCCGGCTACACGTTTTCAGTAGCCTACTGATTCAAAAGCGAACTCACCGTTGTGTCGTCACTAGTCATGCTTATTCCTCCCTCGTTCCTTACTATTATCGACATCATCCTTACAGTGTTCCCTACCACACGTTTCTGTCACAAAAATCATCCGACGAATTATTAAATACCATATCATTCATGCGTACTCTGGAGTTCGACGTCTCACGTCTGACGCCTGGAGTCGTTTTCAGTTCGCGGCATATCGGCTCATTCCTCACCACTCGGTATCTTGTAGATTACGGAATGGGACGAGTGTGCCAAATGGCATCGGGATCATACGTAAGTGTCCGTAGACTAAAGTCACAAGACACCATGCCTACCCGTAACCTTCGTAAGTGTCCGTCACCTATACGACCCTTTTCGTTCAGTTCCGTAACGTCATACGCATGACTAGGTAAATTTGCACTAAGTTTAACAGTGTGGACGTAGCTCAGTCGGTTAGCTGTCAGGCTAACAATCCGAAGGTCGCGGGTTCGCGTCCGACGGATTCTCACAAAAACTGGTTGCTTGTCTGGAGACATCTGGCCTACGGCAGAGATCGTCCTCACGACAAGTTGTGGTACTGCATTCTAAAGGTGCTCCGGGAAAAACCTTTTCCGGATTGTTACAGTTATTTCGTGAAATAATTAAATTTATCCGCAAAATAAAAGATATAATACCAGGATGAATTCATTTATTAGCGGCATGGAATATTAATGGGCCCTGAGAGTTACCCCCCTTTGGTAACATTGACTCAAGCTCCTTCCCAGCGCGTGACACATTCGTCACACTCTCGGTAACATCGCTGCCACCAGTGTGGGCGCCATAACACGAATCTCGAAATTTGCCCTCTAACCCCAAATGTAGTTACGTTCATACTTTAGTTTGTGTGTTTGGGAATGCCATCATACTTCATTTTGAAAAGGTTTACGACTGACCATGTGTTCCAGATGAATTTACTTTACAGACTATCGGAAAATCAACCAACGTCTCCCTTACATTCCTACTTTATCAATTACATGAGAGTTTTAATGACAATTTGACAAACAAAGAAAGTAATTTAACAGGGTAAGTGTATTCGTCGTCAAGACAGTCGTCACTTATTTGTAAACATAACGGTCAATCGGCTGCAAGTTCAACTCCAAGCATGGTTGTGGTCATCTATTACCGTGGGGAATTTTGACTGGTGGCAGCGATAGTATAGAGAGCTTCCTTTGCTTTGCTTGGATTGCCCAGGTACCTTCGGGTAGGCACCCACTAAAGGTTTTGTGTCCCTAGGCTGTCCAATGTGAAATAAACTGCGCCCACTTATTTCCACCAAACTGTTGTTTTTGTTTTACTTTCTGATGGTTAGCATAATAACTGAAATAATATTTATCAGTTATAGTCTTTTTCAATATTTTCAGGTATCATGTTTGCTATGTACATGATGTAAATAAATACAGTGTTGTGATGTAACAGTTGTTTTGGTCAATAACAGTTGCATGTATGGATGGTATAGTATAATCTGCTTGATTGGTGCTTTATGATAGGTAATTATTCCTAGTTTCGTTGTTGTTTCAGGGCACTAGCCACCCGGCCAAAGTAACCTGCCGCCCTTACCTAACCCTTATTTCACCATTTTTACTTTTCTTCATTTTTAAAGTTAATAAACCTATGCCCACAAAAAGAAAAAAATATGTTTTACTTCTACGAGCCGGACCTGGCTAAACACAACATCTGCTAATGATGTAGTCAGAATCGCACAATCGACTCTGCTTTTGACAGATATTTCTTATGAATATGGAAAGTGTTTTGTCACATGTATTTCAGAGAATTAATCATCAGTGTTGGGGAAATTTGAAAGCGCAATAAAAATTATGATTAAAACATTATTTTTTGGACCGAGCGCCCTCTAAAGTAACAGTGTTGTTTACTTTTTTAGTATTATGCAGACGAATACTCCTAAATATGATAAACATATATTACATATTGACAATGGTGATGAAATTGGGTTCTTTTAAATCAACAAGAGAATATAATGTAATTCCTTATATTTGAAAATAAGATCAAAAGAAATGTCTTACAATTGCAACATAATGATTGGACATGAATACATACATTAGATAATCATTACATTTTCATAAACAAATAAATACATAATCATGTATCCAAGCTATTTTCTCAGATATTTCTCAGACCATTTTCACTAATCTCCATTTTTAAAGTTCGACTCTGCTTAGGAAAGATATTTCTTATGAATATGGAAAGTGTTTTGTCACTTGTATTTCAGAGAATTAATCATCAGTGTTGGGGAAAGCGCAATAAATATATTTTTGACCCAGTGCCCTCTAAAGTAACAGTGGTGTTTACTTTTTTAGTATTGCAGACGAATACTCCTAAATATGATAAACATACATTACATATTGACAGTGGTGATGACATTGGGTTATATTTGAAAATAAGATCAAAAGAAATGTCTTACAATTGCAACATAATGATTGGACATGAATACATACATTAGATAATCATTACATTTTCATAAACAAATAAATACATAATCATGTATCCAAGCTATTTTCTCAGATATTTCACGGAGTTGAAAATTCGTAATCACAAAATTAGGACTAAATTATGAATGATTCTTTAGCTTAATTGGAATAAAAAATCACTTTCTTGATCAGTACAAATGTGTTCTCTTAGTAGTCCTTTAGTATACACTAATATTTTCTCCAGAGCTTTAGGTTCATTTAAAGTCAATAACACAATGTGACAAGGCCTAATGGGTAAATAACGAATTTGTAACATCGTCACTCCCCAAAAATTATATGAATGATCTTTTAAATATTCAATTTCTGAGTATGTGATTTGTAATGTTACCTCCAAAGTCAAAGACTACCAACATTACTATGAAGAGCACGGGAATTACCTCAGATACGGTTGAACTTTACTCTATAAGTTTCTCTTAGCGTGCGTTTAACAGAGTAAGCATGACCTGCTCGACCTGTATATCCGCCCCTCAGACAATTTGCATAGTAAGTGTATTGTGTTGCCTTACGCCGACCCAGCAATACTAGCATCATACGACGGCGGCCTGTATATAATCCAGTTTGGACCAGAGAATCAAGTTATAGCGATTCCGTTGACGAGATTGCCTGTTTATTGATTGTTTATGGAGTTTGAAAAACAAATACCGATGTGTTTACACAGTGTTTACCTTTCTCAGGAAATATCTTCCTGTCCATGATTAGATCATCGTCCCAGAAAGATGTCGCCATCATATCCCTCGTCCATTTGACTCCGAGTTCCTTCGCGAAGCCTTCGCAGGAGTAGAGAGCTGTGACGCTGAATTCATATCCCTTGCGTGATAGAAAGCCCGTCAACTGGTGCCAACTGCATGTTTTCTCGACGTCAAGAACTGACACATGTGCAAGAAACAAACATCTTTAAGTACTTGTCCTGCTTAATATATGTGAATAACATAATTGGTCTAGAAAGGGTTTCTAGGTCTTACTCCCTGGGACATGTTGATGTAACATACGAAGCTTGACCTTTTCAAAATTTACATGAGTGGAACGATCGATCTTTCTTTAATTCCTCAATCATCTTTTGTGTTCATTCCCATAGGGATATTCAAATAGATATATCGCTCCCCTTGCCCCAGGATGTGAAGAACTATTTGTATAGCAACAGAAGTTGCCATAACGTCACAATGGACATTGGCTAGGACGTAACAATCAATAATGATGTCACAACGGTATTTAAAAAAGGATATCGAGTGATGAAGTCCGTGTCCATGGGCATATCTTTCCAATGTTTTGAAATGTGATATTTTCGTTCGGAAGTAACTGATTACAACATGTGTAAAGTTTAGAAATATACGTCCTTTGCTTCCTTTGTTTACAGAAACAGAAATTCTTACTTGCACTTCAAAAACCTGCATGCAGGATGAATAATGGACCTGTATGGTATAATATATGAAAAGACAAATCAGGATGTTGTGGATCTCAACCCTTCATATGATGACAATGTGCATATTTTGTATATTGTCAAAACTGCCAAAAAACCAAACCTACTTGTAAATCAACTAAACACTGCAGCTCTTTTTCTTTAAGAACAAAATAATATAATTTCATTTATGATTCATTCCCTCTTCGTTTTCAATTTCACCATTTGGCACTACCAACTGGCATAATATCACACAGTAGATGAATACATATCTTTGGATAAATACATACTGACAAATAAAGCAAAGGATGCAGTAGACTTACCAAGAATAATCCTAGGATTCCCGAGCTCCTGTTCAAACCAAAAACAATCAATTGAGAAACGTTTTTGAAGAACTAACACTTACATTGCTTAATGATATGCATTTGCGAAGAACCATTTCATTATCCAGTTTCAAAGACGTATTTTTTTCTCAAAACCCCCACAACAGTTACCTAGTCATTCCTTCATCCGTAGACATATGCAATACGTATGTAGTAATTGTTATGCATTTTTCCTATATAATGTCTGTACTACCATTGTAAATGCCCTTATTAATTCCCTGTAAGGCTTCGTGTCGAGTCAAATTCAAAAGACGCCCTGATATAAATAGTCATCCAAGCAGAATGCACTTATTTGTGAGATTCCTCATTAGAGCGATATACACTCTTCAAAAAAAGGAAACGCACAGGTGGTATGTATTTAATTGAACCTGACCACACAAAATTCTGGAATATAAATTGGATTTATAAAATTGGAAAATGTTGGTGGCCTGATATTCGACAAACGGTGCGTCAAAACGCAGCCGTTGTCGATCTGCTATGTCTTTTCACACTTGTTCAAAAATGTCATGGAGGAAAACAGTAAAGCAAAATGCACGCGCAACGTATGGCATTCGCTACTCGTGGTAGTGGCTATAAAAAAGCAAGCATAAGCCAATAATCGTCATTCAATTGTCAACATTTTCGAAAATGCCGAGACTCAGCGATGCCAGTCGGAACTTCGCCAAAGGGCGTATCCAAAGAGGAGAATCACAGACTTCTGTTGCATGCCACTTCAACGTCCACCTCAGCACCATGTGCCACCTTTGTGACCGATACACACAGTTCAATTCCACTGCAGACCGTTCGAGAACTAACCAACCAATAGTTACCACCCCTGCACAGGATCGCTACATTTGACTGTTACACCTACGTCATCCAAATGCCACAGCTACGGAGACTGCAGGACGCATCCCTGGTTTGAGGAGGATATTGGACCAGACTGTCAGTAACCATCCTCGCGAGCCTTGAATCCAACCCAGAAGACCAGCTATTGTCCCTGTTGTGCAACAGATCCATCGGCAGCAACGCTTGCGTTGGTTCCATACCTTACAGCCTTGGAATTTGAGAAACTGGAGACGAGTGTGGTTTAGTGATGAATCACAATTTCTTCTTCACCGGCGAGATGGAAGACAACGTGTTTATCGTCGTCGAAATGAGCGTTTGGCCCCACATTGTGCACGTAAATTTGACAAATTTGGTGGCGGTAGTGTGATGGTGTCGGAGGCCATATCCTACACCATGAGATATGACTTGGTTGTGGACAGCAAATCACTACATGAATTCTTCAACCTCACCTTCTTCCAATTATTGACCACCAGAGGGAACTGTTTCAACATGACAACGCTCTATCGCACACAGCCCGTGACACGGTAGACTACCTTCATAATGCCAACACCAACGATTTGCCCTGGCCGTAGAGATCTCCAGATCTCAACCTCTGGGATGAACTCGATCGACGTGTACGTCAACGTCAGTACACGCCACAGACACTCCCACAACTGGCCAACGCTTTACAAGCAGAATGGTGCAGAATTCCGCAGGACAG
The DNA here is from genome assembly GCF_023055435.1 of Haliotis rufescens. NCBI lineage: Eukaryota > Metazoa > Mollusca > Gastropoda > Lepetellida > Haliotidae > Haliotis > Haliotis rufescens. The sequence continues at coordinate 557,414 of NW_025964146.1, read as the reverse complement.
AATTTGTACACTTATCCAGTCAGTGTCGAGAAGATGCAGAGCCGTCATTGCTGCCTGGGGCAGTCACACGAGATACTGAGTGGCCTTATGTGACATGACATTGAACAGTTTTCAATGCCTTTGTAGAACGACAATATTTGACTAATGAGCTCCAAAATTTCATATTTGTATCCATGATATTAAATTAAATATATCGACTTTATTAAGTACAATAAATTTACTAAAAATCTTCCTGGGGGGTCCCTTCTTTGAAGAGTGGCCTTGGCTATGTATCGGGAAATAATTGAAATATATTGATAGTGCACTACGTTATTGATGATATGCTTTTCATTTTCCACTAATTTGTTTCTACAATTGCTCAAACCTTAAATGCAAAAAGAACCCTGATGTCCGTTAGACTATTCAAAGTCTCCTTAATCTGCAGTATGTCCGCCTTCTCATCCCTCCCCTCTTTTGGGGGCAAGAATATGTCCACTTTGTAGAAAAGTGCGTCTCTGTCATCATCCGCACCGAGGACAGACAGGCTGAGACACGAGAAGGTGATCAGACCAGCAACCAACAGCAGCATTGTTGTGAGTCTTTAATCACAAGAATAGAATAAAATGGGAATAATTGAGGTAAGCAGGCAAGCTCTGGTCATAACAAGATGATTTATGAATAGGTTAGAGCACGAGGATCTGGTGTATAAACGTTGAAATGGTTAGAGTCTGGTTAGAGAATTCTTTTGCTCTGACAAGAACCAAGGACCTATTTCTGGACTATGTGGATATGTCGTGGAACTGTGAGTCGTGGACAGAAAAGTTAAAATCGTATGGGAAATGGGTTTCTTGCTATGTGTTATGAAAAGAATAAAGACCACATAACTGATATTGAATATAAACTTATCAATGTAAGTTAACTTTTTTCAGCTGAAATTGAATAATAATAAAAACGCCTTTCGGTTATCTAATGAAATCTCTGTTAAAAGCAGTCCAATGTACGATTCTGACTGTAACATGATCATGCATCTATAACTCACTAACAAAAAGTGATGACAGCAGGTGTTCGTGAATAGTCGAGGGTATCCTGCCCATCGTCACAAACACATGCAAATGCAAGTCTATTTGTCAGCTGAAAACAGCAAGGGAACTAGTAAAACAGGGAGTTGCATGAGGAATATTGCTCACATACATGGGACGTTTACTGCTGGAAAGTTAAAGTCGTAGCTCCTGTCTTGTGGCTTGTTTGTTGTCACTCTAAATCTTTATGCGCAGATCGAAGTATGTTTCTAGTTCTGATGGGTAAATCAATGGTAAGGTCTTGACTATTTGAATATAATTGAACGCCATTAGGCCATCGATATAACTGAGGCTTAAGTTCATCTATGTGGCGACATTCCCGTGTTTTGATAAATAAACAAACATATGCATAAATAATCAGATTAGCAAGGGGATGCCTACTTCGTGATGATTGTCCGACCCAAAGTTTCACGTAGATGTTATCTAGGAAGAAGTCCATGCACATATTGTTTTCTCAGTAAACATTTTTGACAAACTGCCATGAACCTTTGAAGACAGAGTTGCATCTATGGTCATCACGTTTGATGACAAATGCCCCATGGATACTTATCGATGATGGGTTTTGCGGGACACATTCTGTCACAGAAATCCCAACATTGTTGATGCACAGAAAACACACACACTCCCAATACATCCATGCTTCGTTAGCGGTACTTGCAACATGGTATGGCCCCTTTTATCGGAAGAAGCCATTTACATTTACACATCCTAATTAACTACCTTTGACGCCGTCGCTGCAGTATCCTATTTGTGTGATTCCTAGAAAAGCATTACATCTTGCATAGGATTGGAACAAGCTACCAATGTCCGATAATGAGTACTACATTATATATACGTGTTACTAAAATTGGTTCAAACGCAACGACAATTGCTATATTTCCTTATTCTATTATTTTCAATTCTTGTCAAACATCAACTATAACTGTGTCATATGAACAATACCTTCCTATCAAATAATAACACGTCTCTATGTTCACAACGTTACCGCGAATGAATATTAATTGTTGTCAATCACCAATCCTATGGTCGAGATGAATGTGTGCAAAAATCAAACTAAAATAGTGCAGATAAAGTACTCCCTAAGCCCAGATTTGACGGAAACCTCGACGACGTGGCCTCAAAGTCACATTTACAATACTTTAAATAAGAAATGTCATATAATCAAACGAAATCGAAAATAAGTCTGAGAACATTGAAGGGTTAATAGATTAAGATTGAAGTTGACATGCTTATATATGTACACATGTATGTCTATATGTAGACATGAAATATGATCGAGATCAATCAACAGATGTATAATTTACTTAAAGCCCCAACATCCGATCAGCCTAATCGGGGTGCATGCGCAGTAAATATTTTACGTATAAGGAAAATGGGCGGAGCTTACTATTTATAGTAACCCACGTGTCTCAATCTAAAATACATGTGGTAATCGGCAACAGGTGAACACCATTATGCACATCATCGTAGGTAACAAATTAACGTTGTTAATCTATTAAAATCATTTAAATTTTTTTTACCTACGTTTACTCGAGGAAAATGGCGACATAGTCCTTCCAAATCTGATCCCACATGTTGTAAGTTTTCCGTTTGAGGACTTTGGTCTCGGCCTGACGTCTTGGGTTTCTAGCATCCATGACATATCTTGATGATGTTGTTGGTCTATTTACGTGTTCATTCCAGTCTAATACTGCCATATTCGTCCGAAAACGATAAACATCGTCAGAAAAATTAATTCTCTTGTTATGATATTGTAGCAGTGAATTGTTGAAACTTTCAACAAAAAACGTGTCCATACAATGAAAGTAGTCGTCGGTATGTTTATACACAACAGTATTTTTCAAAGCTTGACACAGAAGTAGCTCAGCCTTTGGGTCACAAATAAGTGTTTTGGATGATTCATAGTGCGCGTCTTGTCTACATCTCGACGTTTCTGAACAGTTATTATGGATATCCTTGTAATGATTGACCACATTCATAATATTATCGCGGAGCTTGTTGGCATCTTGATCGCAGTTCCTAATGCACCAATAAAAATGAGTCTTGATACTTCCTGCTTTGTCCGATAACTCGCGATGCCACGTCACATCCTCTTTGTATTTTGGACCCAAACACACACATTTAACCTCCTTTGTAACATTTTTCGTAGCATGCCATGTGTCATTTGTTGACGTTGTATCAGGGCGCTCCTCCCTGATAAATTTATTTATGACCGAATTCCTGTCATGACAATGTAATTTCACATGTACTCCGACACCATTGTCAACACTATCAAGATATTCATAGATACGCTGAGTTCCAATAAGTTCGTGTTTTTGTGTGCAGGCATTGTCTACTTTTGATACAGTTTCCGTCCTGATAACTTTGTGAGTGTTAGCTCCAATGCAAACAACATCAGTAAAACGGGAGTTTTTCCGTGTGGCATGGCGAGCGTCAGTGAGAATATTAATTCCATCCATATTCGGGTAGGTCACAATTTCTTCTAAAAGTGCATCCTCGCATGATTCACGACTTAAATCACAAACGACTTCTTTATAGTTTGAAAACATGTCAGATATGTAAGCTGAACCAAGTCTTCCAATGTCAGCTGCTTTCGCAAATCTGTCGTACTGATTGGGTAACATTCCAGACACAAGGTATCCATGACACATGCGAGAGTTTACCAAATATTTATTACCAAGATAGGGTGAACTGGGCCATATTATCACATGATCTTTTTCACATCTGAAAGTAACATAGGCAACATGTCCAATCATTTTCATGTCCAATTTCTGAGCAGGAAACGAGCATGACAAACTGTGCGAATAAAGTCGACCACAGAGCTTTTCAAGAGCATTTTCAGAGGCACAAAACATCTTTTGATTGCATTCATCCGTATTTTCACACTTGCAGAATGAAGAATCACGCGTAAAAGATTCGTCAGTAATATTCCCATCGTTTGCATCATCTGTTAAAACGTTTGCACGGACTGGATCGATATTTTTCTCAATAAAATATGAGAAAGTATTATCGAGAAGTTGTTTGTTTGTCACAAGATTAGGGTTCCCTTCTCCAAGAAAAGTTTTGATTTTCTTCGCTTGTTCATAAATGAAATCAATCTCGTCTCTGTTTTCAGCTGAAAAGTTAATTTTTCCTTGTGGTGAAGTTTTTCTCTCCGAATTTCTTCGTTTCACAGCTTCTGGATTGTCTTTTGAATATTTTCTCCTTATCCCGTTACTATCGCTTAACATTCTAGCAATACCTGCCATTTTTAACAATATTCGTCACTCTAGATCTACAGATCGGTTGCATAAAATCAGCAGACAACAAAAAGAGAAAAGCGGGAAATTGGGCGTGGCTTATGTAACCCATAGGGGTGTGACAGGTGACTTTCGCTTTTGATAAGAGTTTAACTTTGAGACTTTTTCGAGAACCTAACTTGAGTTGCATATATATTGTTTATATAATACAAAATTGGTCGGTTTTGATTGTTTGAATGCAATGAATGCCATTAACCCTCCAGACCAACACAACCCATCCAACCCGTCGTGTATTAGACTACCCACCAACGCTTGGGTCACGCGACATAAGAAACAGCTGACCAAAACAACGCGCTACCATTATTTTGAGGGTTGTAGAGGGTGCTTTTCATAAGTTGAAATTTTGATTTATGACGACTAGCCATGCCTAAATATGCTTATTTGTAATGTGAAATGATACTTATTCACGGTAAATAATGAAACATTCCTTAAATCGCTACAAATCGTATATTCATCAAACTTTTTCATGATGTGTAATATATCTTTCATATAATGAGCGCTTCCAAATTCTATCGGTTTCTAATGGGTGTTACAACCAAGAAAATTTTGACAGGTCGCTTTCACGTTCGTTCACTGCTTATATATTTCAACGCTTTCATGATGTCATCCAAGTTCACTATTACACTAAATGTTGATGAAATGCAACAAGAAGCCATTCGAAGTTTATTCAATTACTCGGGATGGGATTACGATGCCGCAGTGCAGGACGTTTCGTCGTGTGATGCCAGTGTTCAGACGCGGGAAAGTGATGCAACGATTGACGAAGCCATGGAAGACAAGTTGAGTGATGCAAGTGTAGATGTCACCGGTGAAGAAGATTCGTCAGAGAAACCCCCTACTTTTATTGATGCTGGGGATGAAGTGAACGTTTTAGATTGTGATCTGAATGTCAGTATCGACGATCGTTTCCAGGAAATTCAGGAATGTGAATTTTGTTTTTGCCGCCCGTGTGTGACATTTCCTCAAAGATGGCTTGGCCGAGGCTCCGCCCCTCACGACAGAAATAGTGGGGTTCGCAGGACTATTTACAAGAACTATTGGTCGATGTTGGATAGACGAAATGCATGGAGGAATCCAAGGTATCTTTCCAAGAAGACAAGACTGTTGAATCGTGACCATTTGGACGAAACTGTTGTTTGTGTGCGCCGGGAAATTATGCCCAATTGTGTTTTGAACCATGTTCGTGGATTATATCCAAACATTCCTAATCGGGATTATATGGGACATAGGTGGTGGTAGTCTTCAAAACTCTTTCCAAGAACTGTTGGACGATGTTGGACAGAAGGAATGATTTGAGGAATCATCGAGGGATCTTTTCAAGACTGTTGACTCGTGACTGTACGAAACTGTTGATGATAATTCGGACTAGTGTGCGCCGTGAAATTATGCCTGATTGTGTTTTGAATCATGCATGTGCTCGTGGATTCAAATACATTGTATATTCTGAATATGGATTTTATGGAACATACGTGGTGATAAATATGCTAAATAAGTTGAAAGGTAAGACGCCTCCTGAAGTAAACATCGACTATTCATAACCTGCATATTTCTATAAACAAGCACTGTCTACATATTTCAAATTGATCATCTGATTTGTAGAAATCGAATCAAGAATTACTTCATATTGTGTATATGTGTAAACTGTTATATTAACATGTCCACCAAAGATGATAGATTTGTGTATAAATAAACTACATATTGTCGACATTATAACTTTTATTTATTTTGTATAAGTTAATTTGCATAGTCCCGTTTACAATGTTTTCGCCAAATGCGGTGCACAAAACAGTCGTAAACTGTATGGGTATGTGTTCATTGTGGTACTGAACTTAACGTCTTTGTAATGCCATTTGGTAGTTTCTTGGCAGTTTCGTTGCAAGTAAACAAACACTTCGAGAAGTTGTGCCATGTGCGAGTTCGCCACGTGGTTTACTATAATTAGATTCGCTCGCGCAGTAGATGTCAGCTGACCGAAGGCTAACTCCTCCCACTCCTGTTGTTTCACAGACGACTGGATTTTTTACAACCAAACATCAGATCGAATGTAATATTTTTTTATATCGTGTGACTTTTGTTACACTGACTGGTGTAGGGCAAATCTGTCTGCCAAGATTTTGATGTGAATGTTGTCTCGTTCTTTAGTTATTCAAGATTTTGGGTCACCGATTACTGGCTGACCGATCATCGCAACGTCTGTCAAACACTAAGATCTCGCAAAATACCGCGCTATTTATAGTCCGGTTGGGACTTTAATAACATACTCTGATTATCAACAGAATTGCATATAAAGTGTATATAACATCGCAACTGTTTCATTGAAACCTAGATCTTGTTGAAGCGATTTCATACATGTGTATTGTACGTAATATATAAGCTTGCATAGAGCATTGCCATGTCAGTGTGTTTCATGTTGCTAGTACATGCAATCATAAATATGGCAGTCACGACAGAAACGTGCTGCTTTCCACATACATGATAGGAAAACAGGATATATTTGCATGAATCCATTGGTCTAGAACGGTTTTATACTGATTAATGAAAGTGTCAAGAAATCGATAAACATTTGTAGTGTAAAGAAATTTCTCTTTTTTTCCAATATTCGTAACGTATATTTAATTGGAATGCACGTTTGTAGAATACCTACCTGTTGTTATAATGCCTATTTAAAAAATTTCACTGTCCTTAGGACTTCCATGCATGATAAACGTCCAAATGTCTTCAGTTGTAAGAAGGTGTATGACGCTCAATGACCATTGTTCATGTACATTTGGGGCAGAAAAGAGAGCGGGGCGGGTGTTGATATGCCGCCTTATTCACACACAAGTATAAACCTATATTACATATATAAGTATTTTCAATGTGTTATACTTGTATAATGTCCCTGTGGGGACCCGGGGAAGATAATCAACAATGTGTCCTCAGCACCCAATTGCTGATCGTAAAAGGCGACCGAATTGGGCAGCCTGTTTGCTGTTTGCGACCCTGTGTCAACAGAGGAAGGGATTCTGGTGGTTGAGGGCGACGGAGCCGTCAATAGTGCTCCCTAGTCGGGGCACCACTTCAACCCTAACTTTAACGGGCGGTAGAAAGGGCCGGATTTTATCAATCAATTCACACAAATATTTGAAATTTAAAAACAAATCTATATAATATGTCTTATATATTTGTATGAATCTATATAATGTGCTTAGAGCCCTATGCCCAGAAGGCGGTGGCTCATGGGCCAATCTGCAGCTGGTGATGCTGACCTCCGAATTCTGTACGTCTCAAATTAATTGTCATGGGCCGAACCAGCCTGTCCCTTAATTTGGTAGATAGTTATAGCTTTTCGCGTCAGATTTGCTGGAGTGTAACACCCATTTATCCACGGTCGTAGAAGCTTGGAAATCTGCTGCAGCATATTGTCCTAGTAGACACTCCATGGTAGGTGGGGAAAAGGGGTGCTGAATCATTTTCCTTTCGACATGGCTTCCCAACACCCTGGTTCAAAACGTAGATACATTGAATCTGACGAAAATACCACCAACCGATCTGACTATTGGCCACGTTTTTGTTATTATCGAAGCTTGTGACAAAGAACCCATAAAACTAAATCCGTTTGCAATCTCAAAAGCTATACCTGGTACCTGCGGAGAGGTTACAAATGTCACCAAGCTTCGATTCGGTTCTCTCCTTGTGGAATGTGCACGGAGACAGCATTCCATCAATCTTCTCTGTTTGAAAGAGTTTGTAAATATCAAGGTTGCCGTCTCTGAACACAGGGCACTGAACTCACACAAGGGAATTGTCCGTGACAGGGCTCGCTGGATGTCCGGCATAAACGAGGATGAAATAGTCAAAGAACTTGTCCAACAGTCCGTCACAGCTGTTAAACGATTTACGGTCAAAAAGGATGGTGTGGTTGTAGAGACCAACACCTATCTCTTCACTTTCGCCCGTTCGAAGATTCCACAATCAATCAAAGCCGGTTACTGTTACATCGGAGTGGAGGTGTACATCCCCAATCCACTCAAGTGCTACACCTGCCAAGCGTTTGGACATGGATCCAAGTCGGGCCATGCCTCTGCTGTCTGTTACCGCTGCGGTGACAAACATGAGGCCACTGACTGCAGAAGGAAGTGAGGTTTTCAACTGCGGTGTGAACCATATGGCATCTTCCAAATCCTGTCCTGTCTGGCAACATGAATTACAGACTATGAAAATCAAGACCGAACAAAACCTATCCTACTATGAAGCTAAGAAGAGGGTTGTAGGTCCTCTTGCAGCCTATTCTTCTATCTCTTACTCTTCTGCTGTCTCTCGTCCTCCTCTCACCACTGACTCTATCGACTGCCAGTCTGACCTGACATGGGTCAAGCATAATCCATAGCCCTGGTCCACTTAACACTATTCTTCGAGCTGTCCGTGTTACTTTGAACGTAGTGTTTACACTGTGTTCACTGTATAATCATCAATTCCAGAGGTTTCAAAACCAGTATGAGAAGAAAAAAGTCAATTTTAACTCTGAAAATGGTGAGGACTATAACGAAACATTTTCACTCCATGAATTATATGCTACCCTAGGGCAATCTCATTAAACTGCAGCAAAAGCCGACAACATCCACTATCAGCTCCTAGAACACTTGCCCGATTCTTGTTTGGAAACGTTACTTAGTGTATTTGATATATGGACAACCGGAAATTTCCCTTCTTCGTGGCACAATCCTATTATTATTCCTATTACAAAGCAAAGCCTAGAAGGGATAATACAGATCCATCCAACTATTGTCCAATATCATTAACTAGCTGTGTTTATAAAACCATGAAGCGAATGGTCAACAATCGATTAGTCTGGTACCTGGAGTCCAAAAACATCCTGAGTGACATCCAGTGTGGTTTCCGAAAAAAAACAGAAGTACCAATGACCATTAGAATCATTTATTAAAAATTCCATTGTCAACAAACAACATACTGTATCAATCATTTACGATCTAGAGAACGCATATGATACAACGTGGAAACATGGTATTTAAAAAGATTTGCATGCATTTGGATTGAGGGGCAGATTACCTCAGTTCATGTCTCAATTTTTAAACAACAGACAATTTAAAGTACGAATGGGCTCTACCCTGTCAAATCATTTTGATCAAGATCAGGGCGTCCCTCAAGGCAGCATACAATCAGTCACACGTTTCCGCATCAAAATTAAAAGTCTCACTAAAGTATTAAACAATAACGTTGATGGTTCACTTTTTGTGGACGATTTCAACATTTCTTGTCGTGGTAAGAATATGAATACAATAGCAAGACAGCTACCGCTCTGTCTCAGCAAATTTCAAAAACGGCTTCAAATGTTCTCAATCCAAAACAAACTGTAGTCACTTTTGTCGTAAATACAAAACTCACAAGGATCCAGATTTTTTTTTAGATAGTACTCCTATCAAGGTTGTAGAGGAGGCCAAATCCCTGGGCCTCATGTTTGACCATCATCTCACATTCTTACCACACATCAAATATCTCAAGGCAAAGTGCCTGAAGGCTCTCGACTTGTAAAAAGCCGTTTCAAATTTTGAGTGGGGAGGGGATCAGACCACCCTCCTTCACTTATACAGATCGTTAATACGCTCCAAACTAGACTATGGTTCCATTGTCTGTGGTGGAGCCTGCATAAGCAACTTAGAAAAATTGGACACAATACACCATCAGGGCCTAAGACTCTGTCTTGGAGCTTTTAGGACCTCTCCCGTGGACAGTTTGTATGTGGATGCCGATGAATCTTTCACTCGAACTGCGGCACATTAAACTTTCACTGCAATACATAAGTAAATTGCACTCAAATAAATCCAATCCAGCATACAATTGTATTTTCCACCCTCAGTATGAAAACCTATTTCGAAATCTATTAAACCTGGTTCCAACACTTGGAATCAGAATTCAACCAGACATCACTGCAGCTAAAATAGATCTTAATATTATATCACCTTACCGTCTTCTGTCTTCTCCTCCCTGGCAGATGGTGACGCCAGAAGTAGACCTTACTCTAACCCAGCTAAAAAAGTCAGAAACTAATCCGTTGGTATATCAACAATCTTAAAACCAATTACGCACCAAATATAATTCTCACAGGTCCATTTTCACAGACGGGTCCAAGGATGGTTGCACAGTTGCAAGTGCAACAATCACTGGTTTTCTGGCAGGGGAGAGACTAACACACTTTTTCGTTTTGAGGGGATATAGCCCCAAGTACAATCACACTATTTATTATCTTAGTTAATTGATGTCCCTTACTCGTCATCACATACGGTGGGGTAATGACGATATTCAATGGCCACTCGATTTTTGCTTCGATCATAGTCCATTTATTATCATCGTTGCGAGTAAGATTATACGAAGTGTTTTTATTGAGTCTACTAACGTCGACATCGGTTAAATCTTCTAGATGACCTGTGAATGCAACTTCTTTCAGCTTGTATACATAATCTTGTAAGTGTAAAGCGTATAACTTACCATCAGTACCGGGTTTACCAAATCCTTCTGTGTCTCCGAGATCGGAAAGCACAATTGTATTACATTGTCTGAGCCTTCCAGGGCCTGATGAATCGACCATTATTTATAATATGGAGTGTTACACTCAAGTATCCTATATGTACAGGTTGATGTTTTACATCTAATACAGAAATTTTGAGGTCTGAAATAATACACGCTTTGATTTTTTATATTGTTATGATGAGAAAGATTCTGTTCTACAGCTATTGTATTTTTCATCTTTGACTCGAATAGCTCTGAGTAGAGTTGAAGGACTTTCTAGTTGAATATTATCCGTTGTACTGACCTGATGAACTCTTTATAGGGAACTAAATCGGGTAATTTAACTCCATGCACTGTTTTGTTGGGTGGTATTATTGCCAATTTTCTTTCTCCTTTTACAATTCCAAGTGTTTCTGATAAGTACGGGTGAAGATCTATTTCCTTTTCTCCAACGCTTAATTTCAGCATCACATTCGACTCATTTTGTGTGAGACTAATTCCATTAGGTTTAAAAATTTCATCATTGAGTGAGCATACGCTGTAATACCCATCAGGTATAACAATGCGAGTGTGATCAATACCTAATTCACCTAAGATATTATTACCTCTTGCAGCATTTATATTGGTCCACTGCGGGTAATATGTTACATCGCATTGGGCGACTTCAAGTTGACCATCCGAGTTATCGATAGTATGAAGCAGTTCAATAGACTGACCATTTGTTATTCCTGGGAGTGTAACATACATATTAAATATACAAAGATACTATATCATAACTTAAATATGAAATCAACTTACATTACTAATCAGTCGCTTTTAGTAAGTGCCTCTGGTGCTAATTTTTTGGTTAAATTCCCTGATATCTTTGAAAAGTACAGGGTCACAGCAACTAGCGGTAAAATGGTGCACGATTGGTTCCACAATCCAATGCAATTTTGGCAGAATAAGTTAAACTTTGCCATATGGTGTGCAACAACAGGATGTGGTGTATCTCTTTATGCCCCAGGATTTGAACTAAATAAGTTTGTTTTATCATTTCACGTGTACTATCAGATAAGACGTATACTTAAAGAAATTAGTGCTCCATTATTGAAGGATCGAGCATTGAATTCCACAAATAATCCATATGATAAGAGGGCCTACGAACGTATTTGTCAGGAATTTAATGTTTCTACGAGTAAAGATTGGCGTATTAAAGGAATTAACCATGGTTTAGGCGTTCCTTACACAGGGAAAATAACCGTCAAAGAAGAAAGCAATGAGTTATTTAAAGAGTTAACAAAGGTCCGTTTAATGGAGGATGCTATAAATTCAAAAGTTGACATACCATCTTCTATAAAACATTATCAAGATGTATTACAGTACGCTCAATCCAAAGTAGATTACGTTTATGCGCCGGGACTATACATGTCTCCGAGTAATATGGAACTTAAGATCGGTCAAGTGCTCGGTTATAATAATAAAATTGTTATTGCTACCAATCAACAAAAAAGAGGTATAAATTCAGATATTAACACCGAATTAATAACGCAAACAAACACAGGCGAAACGGGAACAGTCAAGGCACAGGTATCTACTAACGCTCAACCATCTACTAACGCACAACCACAAGTGCCACCACATATTGCAGCTAAAAATCAACAACATATCAATGAAAAAACAGGTGTGGGTGGTCAACTGCCACCGGTTAACGCGAGAGTCAAAGTCGATATAATAAATCCCAATGCGGTAAAAATACTGGCAATGGTTATCCCCTGTTCTCTGAACAATGTTTTAATTTTATTGGCCAGTGTAGTGTCCTCGTTGAGCACTTGATCGATAGTTTCTCGAATTCGACTGATTTGCGAACGAAGTGCCTTTCTATTACTCGAAGCACCTTCGAGGCGGGCCGATCTTTCATCTTCTAAGTTACGTAATCTTTCTGCAACGCGGCGTCTACTGAATTCATCACTCGCCTGTTCAAGTTTTGTTTTCTCATAAGCTATATGCTTGTCGAGTTCGGATAGCTTGGCTATATTATTGATGAGTTCTCTCCGCATTGCTTGCATTGCCTTGTCAAGACCTCGTAATTCCCTAATACTGAACTCCGAATATGGTGATACACTGACCGTGGAATTATCGTAGTAGGTATCCAAGATTTCTCTAAATCCGTCTGAGGCCAGCTTCTAGCTTTCTTCCAAATTATCTTTATCTATGTTACCGAGTTCAGTATGCACAGTCCTAAGAACCTTAGTAGTCTTCGCAGAAAGTTTTTCTCGTGAGTAGTCTAAAAAAACTAATTCATTACGAACAATGTTGATGCCATGTTTACTGGCTATCGTAGACAAGGCTAGGGGGTTACGAGTACGAGAATTCATAAGATCAATATCGGGTTCGCCACTCAGTCGCAATATTCCTTTACTATCTATCGTAAACTTTGAATAGTCACGACCAATTGGGCTAACATCTTTAAAGGCATCGTAATAATCATTAAAGGCTGGTTTCAAAAGTTCATCGTTAAGATTCATAAAGCTGGTTTCATCAGTACCCTCTTCAAATGTACTAGTATCAGTTATGTTATCTAGATTAATAACATCAATTTTTATATTAAACATAAGGTTACATAATTACAATATGACAATGTCTTCGCAATACGGACGCAAGTTAAACCCACAACATAGACTTCGGGATCCATTAGGGGTCAAAGCAATTCGCCAGTCTGTAACTATAACTAATAACCCGAGTACCATTGATCAGAATCAAATGCTTCTGGTTCGCTTTCCTAATCTCGGCGCGCACGATGTGTTAGTTCCAGGAACTGTCCGACTAGCATTTACAATTAGTTTGACTTCTACCGACGTTAGCAGGGAGCCTTTTCAGAACAGAGGTCATGCTATTGTTAAGAAAATCGCGATCGAAATTAGCTGTAATGAGGTTTTGAGTATCGACGATAGCGGTGTATATTTCTGTTACATGGATCTCTGGAGAACGGATAAAGAGAGGGAAAACTTACAGTACCAAGGTATTTGTAATCGGAACACATTGAGACTGCGTGTGGATGCTGATAATGGTGATAAGACCGTCGTACAAGATCTCGCTGTTGCCGGGGCATTAGGTAACCGATTCTATATTCCGCTAGACTTTGAATTAATAGATTCCCACACGCCCTTTTATCAAGCATCCCTAGGCGATAGGTTAGAATATGAACTAACTTTTAATGACTATGGCAGAGTAATCAGAGCTGCTGAAGATGCTAGCTATTCCATTGACAATATCTCACTGCAGTATGATATGATAACAGATCCTGAATTAGCCAGACAAATTCGTAACCAGTATACAGGAAGTTTAGCTATTTTTTACGATCGCGTGCTTCGACACCGAAAGATCTTAAGGAACAAAAAAGATACGATGTGGAATATCAATCTAAACGTCCCCACGAGATTGTTGAAGGGTATTTTAATGTTGTTCGAGGACCCCTCTGATGCATTTAAAAAGAAATACCGAGAAGTTCTACAATCACAAGATTACAAAAGTAGAATTGACTATCGAGGGCATTCCTAATCAACTATATAGTCAAGGAATGCTACCGTATCAACAATGGGATGAGATTAAAAAACTCCCTTCTATAAAACGAAGCCCAGAAGTTAACGCGGTCACGATAGATGTCTCTTGGAGATGTATCAATGGGTGAATACCTCACCACGAAGTATGCGCTATGGCTCGACATGCGAACCACGGACGATGACTAACTACACGGCAGTGGGAGCAGAATAGAAAATGCTAGCGAGGGTGCCACTATACAGATAACGAAGCTCCAGGAATCGGCTGGTAAATTAAACATATATTTGTGTGTGATTATGGATGCGCAACTTAATATACAGAATGGACGATTCGTGCAAGAAATCTACTGATAATCTTTTACCTAAAGAACCGCACTGCACTATCATCTGCAGGCAAACGGGTTGTGGAAAAACAGCTTTTATTCTAGATAATTTAGAAAGTCATTATCGGGACGTTTCGGACAATATTTTTATTCTGTGCCCGACTATAAGCATTAATAAAACATACCTATCGAGACATTGGGTAATGAATGACGATGGGGTGTACAAAGTTGATCCAGGCGATCGTTTACAAGACTGTTTACGAGTATGTCACAAAAAATACAAAGGAGAATCAACCCTTTTCGTAATAGACGATTGCAGTGCGAGTGAAGAACTCACCAAAAGAAAGATATGCTTTCATATTTAGCATTCTCCGGACGGTATACTCAGCATAGCATTTGGGTACTTACTCAAAAATACAACTCTGTCCTGAAAGATTTTAGAGAGCAGACCAAATTGGTAGCCCTGTTTCATTGCAAAGACCGAGATTCATTTGAAGAATGTCTACGCGAAAATGATGTTATTTATACCAAGTCCGAACGAGATAAAGTCAGAAAACTGTTAGCTTCAACGAAGCACTGTAAACTCGTATTAAAAACCAATCAACCAGCTGCTTATGCAATTGCTAAGCAAAATATAGCAACATTATAGCAAAAATATGGCAAAAATAGCAAAAATATAGCAAATATAGCAAAAATAGCAAAAAATACGATAAATTGAACATTAGCGGTTATTATGACATAATGTGGCTTGAAATCCTCATTCTTTGGCAACATTTTATTATTACGGGCTGTATTGGATATGCCATATTATATTATGTTAGACTTAAATATCTCCTTAGGTATCACATTATGGAATGCAACGAACTCATTGACAAATGCTCAAAGAACCAGATCAACATGTAGATCAAGATGTAGATAAACACAGAGAAAGACTCTGGGATTTGGCAGCCGGTGGAAAATGTTCCCAACATTTGCGGGAAAATTATACCATCGAAAAAATTGATAACATGAGCGATGAAGGAATTCAAAAACTGTACGCGCGTTACGAGTCTAGACTGGGAGCTACCATGACTAAAACAATAGGGTTGGCTATGTTACAACTATACACAGTCGTAGCTAGTACGTTTCTCCCTATCCCTGCAGAACATCGCCCGTATTTATGCGAATCTCTCCAGAAAGACCCATTCATCGAACACGCTATAAGAGCAGTGAGCTGTGAGTTTTTTCATAGATATGGGATGTTCTTAGCTCCGGTGACCACCGCTTTAATAACGGCTAGGTATTGTCAATTTAAACATACGTGCCCACTTAATAATAATGGAGACTCAAGTGACACCACCACAGATTGTACAACAAGTGACACCACAGATTGTGGAGACACAACAACCAGTGAACGAGGATGCACAACGGATTGTGAATGAGGAAATACCAGCAATATCACAAGTCAGAGTTACTAAGAAGAACCCCAGAAAAATCGCAGCCAGTAGGAAGGGCGGGCTGGCGAGGAAAGCGAAAATAATGCATAATTCAAATATTGAACATAGTCGTCCGATTAAAACTTGGGCACTAGGTGTTGTTGCTATAGCGGTGGTATGGTTGTTTTATAAAACTGGAGAAGAGAAAACGTCACCCCCGATTACACAACAACAAGTTCAATTAGAGGTTAGCCCCCATATAATGCTATATGAAGCATGACTAGTTACAGACGTTAAAATGTTGGTAAACTCAACGTATCATTCAGCAGTGGTCAGCGGCTTGGCCATTGGCTATGCCTGTATAGCTAAAATGGTTACTAAAGCCACACAACCCAAGCTAGATTTTAATGGTTATGATATCGGTATGATGATTCTCGATATTGGATTAGCAATGACAACAAAAGATATGCTCATCAAACAAGGGCTTATCCCGGAAGATATAATGAAGTAATTAAACATTTGAATATTTTATATTCATATAAACATGGCAATAATTGCGATGATGGTCGGTGGGGCTATTGTTAATGCTCTAGCTTTTTCGGGGAGTAATTTTTTATTTTCTACTATGAGGTAATCAAATGCTAAAGAAGTTGAAGAGGAGCGTAAACGACATAATAAAGCATTAGAACAACTCAAAGCACCCCGGTCACAATGGACCAGGAATAGGATATTAAGATTAGATTTTATTAATGAAGAACTGCGTAAGCAGGGACATTTAATTCAAACTTTTAAGGATGTCGAATCTGCCAGGCATGAATACTTCCTCGTTTAGGGAAAAAAACTTGACCCAATGCCAAAACCAACAATAAGTCAGTTTTATACACCGTCAGAGGAACAAAAAAACAGCGAGATAGTATTCATAATGTTTGGGTTATCTGTCATCGCTATTTTTAGCTACACAATAACTACACATAAACCATGACCTATAGTTAGGGCGGGCGAGTCTTATCAGCCATGTCACCCTGACTGCTAATCTATCAATAGCGATGACAGCTAAGTCTCACCAGTGGAGATGTGATTTGCATTTAGACAAATGATATGATAGATGTATAACCATGAATCTGTGCAGATTTACAATCATGGGAAAAAAATTTCAATGCAACCGACGTTCTGTTGGTATTTACTGTGGGATCCACTCTTATTACATCAGGCAGGGAAACATTAACTATACATGTTCTGTATGTGGGATAGGGGTCAAAGGAACCAGATTATTTACGCTAGAAAGAGAGATTACATCAATGAGAGGAAAAGTTTGGGGAGAACACGTATTTAGATATATGAAAAACAACCATTTAGAGATTTGACTCATTTTGCATATACCATTAAACCACAATGGTTTTTGTGAGAGAGTTGAAGGCTTTGGCAAAACAACGTGGTCTACATGGATATTCTCGAATGAGAAAAGCTGAATTGATTGATGTACTCAGTTTGGAATACAACAAACCCCAGACTGTTAGAGAACTCAAAGCTCAAGCAAAAAACAGTGGGCTGAGAGGTTATTTTCGAAAGAGAAAAGCTGAACTGATTGCTTTACTAGATAATAATCAATCCGATGATAAAAAAAAACAAGATGATGTTGATAAAAATCAACAAGATGATGTTGAATTAAAATTTGTACCCACACCTGGCGTTGGTAAATATCTAAGAGGTTGGAAGATGAATATTAATTCCAACATGGATGTTAATGATGTTAAGCCTATCATTTCGAGTAAAATTAACGAGGAATTAGATGATTTACATAGTATAAAATACCAGGTGACGATTAAAATGTCATTGAGTAAAAGAAGCGTAGACGATAGCACTGAATATACCGAACCATATTTCCGAAGCTATCAAGAAGTTATAACCGAATCCGATACTATAAACACATCATTAGATACATCAATTCAGAGGATACAGGAAACTTTAGAGCGCTGGACTAATAGAGGTTTGGGGTGGGCTTGGATAAAATTGATGGTTTATATTTAGATATAGCAAATTGTATGCCCTTCAAAGGTGGATCTTATATAGATTTACCTCTGTATTATAAGAAGAAAAAAGCTGTAATTAATATAAAAAATAAAGGCGATGGCTGTTTAAGAGTTGCGATAACATCTGTATTGTTGCCCGCAGACAAAAATCCAGATAGACCTTCGAGCTATCCCCAAAACGATGGACTAAACTTTGATGGTATAGACGAACCTACACCAATATCACAAATTGAATAGGTGGAAAAGCAAAATAATTTAGCTATAAATGTTTTCCGACATTCTTCTAAAGGAATTGTTGTACACAGGATAAGCTCCGCCCCAGAACATATTCCCAGAATCAATTCATTTCTAATCGAAAAAGATCATTATAAATATCATTATATGTGGATAAAGAGTTTAAGCAGACTATAATGCGATCAAACAAAACATGCAGGAAAGAAATATTTCTGTGAAAGATGTCTGCATGGGTACAGCAGACAAGATCTATTAGAAGTGCATAAAGAAGACTGTAGAGGTGTTGGACAGACTGCTATCAGGATTGATATCCCCAAGAGGGGAAAAATATATTCAAATTTGAACATTATTGTAATCAAATGCCAGTACCGTACGTAATTTACACTGACTTCGAAGCGCTTATCAAACCTATAGAAAATACTGAACGCAATAATCAAGATAGTTTTACATATAAAACTCAAGAACATATTCCTTGTGGGTTTGGATATATAGTTGTAAGGTATGATGGGAAAACAAACCCGCCCGTGATTTACAGAGGTCCCAATGCATTAGGGAAGTTCCTAGAATATCTACAAAACGAAGAGAGAATAATCAGGGAAAATGTATTGCGTAAGAAACCAATGTGTATGACCAGGGATGATTGGAGGGCCTACAAGAAGTCAACGAGTTGTCATGTTTGTAATAAACCCCTGAATGGGGATTCTGTAAGAGATCATTGCCACGTCAAGGGTAATTATCGGGGAGCCGCGCATAACGAGTGTAACTTGAAACTAAAAATGAATTCTCAAACAATACCCATCCCCGTTGTGTTTCATAACCTTAGAGGATATGATTCACATCTCATTATGCAAGCTATCTCAAAGACCGACGGCGACTTAACGTGTATTCCTAATAATATGGAAAAATATGTATCATTCTCATTGACTAAAACTATACATTATACGGACAAGGATGGGAAAGCCAGAATAAAGCAAAGTAATGGACTTAGATTCATAGACTCCGTACAGTTTTTGTTATATTCCCTGGAAAATTTAGCTAATGCGAACAATCCCGATGACTTTGCGATAAGAAATTAATATACCGATCGGTGCCGTCATTTGTTGTTGAGAAAAGGTGTATATCCTTACGAATATATTAATGATTGGTCTAGATTCGACGAAACTAAATTACCGCCCCTTGAATCATTCTATAGTAACTTAACAGAATCTAAAATAACAGATGCCGATTATGAACACGCTCTGGCGGTCTGGGATAAATTAGGTTGTAAGAATTTAGGTGATTATCACGATCTGTACTTAAAAACCGATGTACTGTTATTCGCCGATATATTCGAGATATTTAGAAAGACATGTTTAAAACAATACGGCTTGGACCCGGCATGGTACTATTCCAGTCCTGGACTATCGTGGGATGCATTGTTGAAGAAGACTGGTGTAGAACTAAAACTACTCACCGATTACGATGTGCACTTGTTTATTGAGAAAGGATTAAGAGGTGGTATACCGATGGTAGCGAAAAGGTATTCTAAGGCTAATAATAAATTAGTGGAAGGATATGATCCGAGTAAACCCGACACGCACATATTATATCTCAACGCCAATAATTTGCACAGATGGGCTATGAGTCAACCTTTACCCACGGGTGGTTTTGAGTGGGTCGATGATATCGAAGTGAATGATAGCCATAATATCAGTGTGAATAAGGGGTACATACTAGAAGTTGACTTGGAATATCCAAATTCGTTACATAAAGATAATAACAGTTATCCGCTAGCTCCCGAAAGATTAATGGTGAATAAAGATTGGATGTCGGAATATCAACACTCCTTGATGGGTAATACAAGGTTAGCTTACGTAGAAATACTCGTACCAAATTTGATGGTTAAGACAAAATATATAGTCCACTACAGAAATCTCCAGTTATATCTACCGTTAGGTATGAAACTTAAGAAAATACACAGAGTTTTAAAGTTTGATCAAAGCCCTTGGACGGAATCCTATAAAAGGCTGAACACAGATTTAAGAAAGATAGCCACCAGCGATTTCAAAAAGAATCTATATAAGTTCATGAATAACTCAGTATTTGGTAAAACTATGGAGAATCTAAGGAAGCGTGTTGATGTTAAATTAGTCAGGTCTAATGAGGAAGAAAGACTCAGGAAACTTTTTGCCAGTCTGGCTTTTAACAGAAGCAAGATATTTGATAACGACTTAGCGGCGTTGCATATGCAGAAGAGTAATATAAAATTCAACAGAAGTTACAATCATAGGATATATGGATTAAGAAAGAACAAGACATCATTATCCCCCTTAGATACAAAGAGATGGATTGATAAGGATGGTGTAACTACCTATGCTTATGGTTATGGCGGTAATACTGTATCATTGGGAACTATGAGCAACTCTTCTCGTACAAATGCCCGGCCCGGTCCATCTTTAAGATAATAAAGAATAGGCTCTCCTTCTTTCATAACCAACCAACTAATGTTATATATCTTAAGGGACCAAATCGGATCGGTTGCGTGACGTAGGCCTCCTTCGAGTTCACCGGGTTGATATAAATATCTTATGCTTACTCTATCCGGAAGTTTTTGTTCTTTGCCTCTCCTCGGTGCTGAAGATTCGGAGGTCACAGATTTCATTTTAATCGCATCGGATGGTTTCTTCCCGATTAATCTCCTTACTTCATTATTCATTGCTGATACAACAGCTGATAATCGTGTCACCCATTTGGTTGATCTCAATCGTTCCGATTTCATTTCGATCCCATACTGATAGCCAAACAAACGTTCTGCTAATGTTCGGTTAAATTTTTCAACGATAGCTTGACTACGGTGGGCTACTTTTTCACCACGCCTGATTTCGACATCGTGCTTTGTTAACAGTTTAGTTACCAATCCCATAAACTCGCGACCAGGATCTACTTGAAATAGCTTAGGCCATTTTAGTGGTTCGCGTTTATATATGCGGCTCAGTGCATTAGCTTCTTCTGTTGAATCTTTCGAGGTTAATGGCTCAGCCTCCTTGTAGCGACTAGCCACATCCACTACGGTTAAAGCGTATTTATACGTTTTGCGTGTTACCTTATCATGGGGAAGAAACAAGAGGTCTGCCTGATGAGCTTCATTCGTTGTAAAAATGTTAAACTTCTTCCTCGGTTTATAACGCGGTACTGGTAAGTATATTTGCAACATCGCCTGTTTCTTTAACCAATCCTTGTCCACATCGCGATTATTCTTCCTATACACAAGAAAGGACATGTTGAAAACCTGGCTGAGAAAAGGCCTATGACTCTACTTGAAAAAGATCATTGCCAAAGTAATTTGCTGTATTGAATTGATGGGCTGAAGGTGAGAACGTTTTTGTATCTTAACATATTGGATTTAGGAAAGGTTTCCAGACTGTGGATAATATTTGCTACACTTGATACTATTATCTAAAAGTATTTGTTTCTTCATAAGGGTAGATAAGAGTATTGATTGGAAGCTTTTGATTCACATTTTAGAAAGGGTCTGTTTCATAAATTATTGTTTGGAAATGTGAAAGGTAAAACATTATGATTAATGAACACTGGATAAGAAAGTGAAGTCTTGTGTTTCATTACAAGATGGCAACATAGTATTTTTGAATGTTAATTTGATGTTCGGCAAAGATGCCAGCTGTCGCCATTATTAATTTCTTTCTTTATAAATGATTAATTTGTCTTTTGATAATCAGAGGTGCATTCATATCAATTAGTTGGAATTATTTATCTTACTGCTTTTGCACATGATATTATATTTTTTGATAGCACCTTTAGAGGGTAACAAAGCAGCAGTGATAAGCTAACTACTTATCGTGATAAATGTCATTTAAAAGTCAACGTGGATAAGATGAAAGTAATTATATTTGGATAAAGGCAGTAGATTGAAGAATAATGAACAGTTCACGCTGAAAGAACATACAGACTTTCGATAGGGGATGTTCTGAAGGCTCCAAGGCAAAGCCTCAGGCCTTCATGATGAATACTATCTAATATTTTTAAGTTACTTTTACAGGCTCCACCATAGATGATTGAGCCATAGTCCAGTTTAGAACGGATAAGTGGAGGAGGGTTTTCTGATCCCCTCCCCACTTTGAATTTGAAACGACTTTCAGAAGGTCAAGGGCCTTCAGGCATATATGTTTAAAGTTTCAGCAACAACAGGAAAGAAAAAGATTATTTTTTATTCTGAAAATGGTGAAGATTATTATGAAATATTTTCAATGCATGAGCTCAATACGGCCCTTGAGCAAGATCATGATACTGTAACTGGAGCTGATAATATTTATAATAAGCTCTTAAAACACTTGCCTGAATCATGTCTCAAGACGCTTTTAAATTTATTTGATGATATTTTGACATCAGGTACTTTTCCTCCTTCGTGGTAAAATGCAATTGTAATCCCCATACCAAAATCTGGTCGGGATCATACAGATCCAGCAAATTACCGTCCTATATCACTAACTGCGTTTGCAAAACTATGGAGCGAATGTTTGGCATTTGGAAACCAATCATCTCATTACAGATATCCAGTGTGGTTTCCGTAAAAATAGAAGTACCATTGTTCATCTTGTGCGTTTAGAATCGTTCCTAAAACATTCCATTGTACATAAACAACATGCTGTTTCCATCTTTTTCGATTTAGAAAAAGCATATGATATAACTATATCTTCATGATTTTGGATTGAGTGGCCGTTTGCCCCAGTTTATATCCCGTTTTTAAACCGACAGACAATTTCAAGTCGGCGTGGGTTCAACCCTGTCTGATCATTTTAATTAGGATCAGGGTGTCCTACAAGGAGTATTTTGTCTGTCACATTATTCCGCACATTATTACTCTCCTCTCTACCACGAAACTGTAACCTAGTCTCCTCTCTACCACCGTACTGTAACCTAGTCTCCTCTCAACCACGAAACTGTAACCTAGTCTATTCTCTACAACCACCCTGTAACCTAGTCTCCTCTCTACCACCACACTTTGACCTTGTCTCCTCTGTACCACCAAAATGTAACCTAGTCTCCTCTCTACCATCACACTGTAACCTAGTCTCCTCTCTACCAAGAAAATGTAACCTAGTCTATTCTCTACCACCACACTGTAGCCTAGTCTCCTCTCTACCACCAAGCTTTAGCATAGTCTCCTCTCTACCACCAAGCTGTAACCTTGTCTCCTTTGTACCACCAAAATGTAACATTGTCTCCTCTCTACCATCACACTGTAACCTAGTCTCCTCTCTACCACCACGCTGTAACATAGTCTCCTCTCTACCACGAAAATGTAACAAAGTCTCCTCTCTACCGCCAAGCTGTAACCTTGTCTCCTCTCTACCATCATGCTGTAACATAGTCTCCTGTCTACCACCACGCTGTAACATAGTCTCCTCTCTACCACCAAAATGTAACATAGTCTCCTCTCTACCACCAAGCTGTAACCTTGTCAACTCTCTACCATCACACTGTAACCTTGTCTCCTCTCTACCACCAAAATGTAAGATAGTCTCCTCTCTACCACCAAAATGTAACCTAGTCTCTTCTCTACCACCAAGCTTTAGCATGGTCTCCTCTGTACCACAACACTGTAACCTAGTCTCCTCTCTACCACCAAAATGTAACATAGTATCCTCTCTACCACCAAGCTGTAACCTTGTCTCCTCTCAACCCCGAAACTGTAGCCTAGTCTCCTCTCTACCACCACGCTGTAACAAAGTCTCCTCTCTACCACCACGCTGTAACATAGTCTCTTCTCTACACCAAGCTTTAGCATGGTCTCCTCTGTACAACCACCCTCTAACCTAGTCTCCTCTCTACCACAAAAATGTAACATTGTCTCCTCACTACCACCAAAATGTAACCAAGTCTCCTCTCTACCACCAAGCTGTAACCTAGTCTCCTCTCTACCACCAAAATGTAACCTAGTCTCTTGTCTACCACCAAGCTTTGGAACGGTCTCCTCTGTACCACCAAGCTGTAATCTTGTCTCCTCTCTACCATCATGCTGTAACCTAGTCTCCTCTTTACAACCACGCTGTAACATAGTCTCCTCTCTACCACCAAAATGTAACCAAGTCTCCTCTCTACCACCAAGCTGTAACCTAGTCTCCTCTCTACCACCATGCTGTAACCTAGTCTCCTCTCTACCATGACGCTGTAACCTAGTCTCCTCTCTACCACCATGCTCTAACCTAGTCTCCTCTTTACAACCACGCTGTAACATAGTCTCCTTTCTACCACCAAAATGCTAGTGCACACATGTCTACATGTAGTTTTGTACAAGACAAGAGACATAATGCAAGCTGATCATGAATGGAATAGTCATGTCAATAAGAATATATAATGATAGAATTGTTATAGCAGAACTATTTTAAACTGGTGTTTACATGTTTTTATCAAACATTACATGTACATGCAATCCATTCATAGTGAAGCATCATAGTATACATTAACATGTATGGATACTATTGCCAAGGCCCACGTGACGGTGTGATAGTCACATAAAACTCCTATATTAGTGCCATAAAGCAATAATGTAGTTGAAGTAGTAAATATTATTCTGAAATTAAACATTGCATCTTTCAATACTTATTCATGAAGACATCTCCTCGACTTTTAGGTCGTGATTCACAACTTGCACGTGCATAGTCATGTACCGCGCACAATTTGTTTGTTTCCATCTCATCGTTGTTAATGGCAATTTAAATGGCGTGAGCTACCGGTAGGACATCGTTCCAGTCCATGTCCTACCTTTTTGTGCACATGCAGAGACGTCACGTCTCGTTGCAGCAGGTTGTCGCACGTGTTGTAACAGACTTTCTGAGGCAGCATAACAGACTCTCACCTATAGAATATGAGGCACTCGTGAAGAGCAACCTCCCCGTAGTGAGTGCTGGGTAATGCTAATAGCTCTTCCCCCATGTGGAACCGGGATAGAATGTTCCACAGCACCCCATTGCTGATCGTAAAAGGCGACCGAATTGGGCAACCTGTTTGCCGTGGCGTGCGCCCCTGTGTTGTTGGAGGCAGGGAGTCTGGTTGAGGGCACTGGAACCAGGAACCGGTGTTCCTTTTGCCCAACACACCACTTTGACCCTAACTTCCCCTAGACGGGTGGTAGAATGGGCCCGATTCTATCAATTGGCTGGTCACGCCAAGCCCTGTGCATAAAATTGAGAATGCACACACGTGATTGTTATAAATGTATTATTTTGACTTGGTTGTGTATAACATGCTTGAATTCTCAAACTATTAATGTAACAATTTGCCTAGCCCCTTATGCCAGAAGGCGGTGGCTCATGGGCCAATCTGGTACTATCAACCTCTAAGTTCTGTCTGTCTCCAATTTTTTTGTCATGGACCGAACCAGCCTGGCATTATATTTGGTAGACAAATTCAGCTATTCACGTTGCTTTTACTGGAATTTACCACCTCTGTATCCCTGATGTTTGCATGTTGGAGATCCGGTGCAATAAAACATGGCTCTTTGTGGCACTCCATGGTGGGTTGGGAGCAGAGGTACTGAATTATTTCCTTTCATCATGTCTCTCCAATACCCTGTTTCAAACCGTTCCAAACGTAGACATGTCGATCTTGATGAATCTGATCAAACTGAAAAAATATCTCGTGAATTGGATTCCTGGGCCCGATTTATTGTGATAGAGGCAGCTGATAAACAACCATTAAAGCTTGATCCTTTCGCCATTTGAAAAGCAGTTTCAGGAATTTGCGGAGAAGTTAAAAATGTGACACGTAGTGGCTCTTTTCTTGTTGAGTGTTCACGTAGACAGCAATCTCTCAATTTGCTATCTTTAAGTTCATTTGCAAATATTGAGGTTGCTGTGTCCGTACACAAAACCTTTAATTCTTGCGGAGGCGTTGTTTGAGACAGAGCGCGTTGCCTGTCCGACATGTCGGAGCAAGAAATTACAGATGAATTGACTCGTCAAGGGGTAAGTGCAGTTAAGCATTTCACTATGAAATCCAGAGACGGTGACATCATCCCGTCAAATACCTATATGCTTACATTTGCACTGTCGGCCCTTCCTAGGTCTGTTAAAGCTGGTTATCTAAACATCGGAGTGGAGGTGTATGTCCCCAATCCACTCCGATGTTTCAAGTGCCAAAAATTTGGACATGTATCTAAATCTTGTAACCACTCTGTAGTCTGTCAGCGCTGTGGTGACGGCCATGACAGCACTGGATATACAGCTGACATTAAATGTTGAAACTGTAACGGTCAACATCTTGCTTCATCTAAATTATGTCCAGTGTGGCAAAAGCAATCAAAAATCATAAAGCTCAAACATGAACAAAATATCTCGTTTTACGATGCTAAGATGGTTATTGAAAGTCAGTCCCCGTCAACTCCACTTACCAGAACCTACTCTGCTGCTGCTGCTACTATCTCTGCACCTCCAACTCCTCCAACAGTATCGATTTCTGTTCAAACAGATTTGACATGGATCACATCAGATACACCTATCAATATAACTTCTGTGATTACGTCAAATACATCTTCGAGTCAAACTGAAACTTTGTCTCTTAACCCTGATGCTGTTGAAACAGCTACTAAAGAGCCAGAGGCTACTGTAGAACAAGCAACAATTGAATCTGCGGCCGATGTTACTCTGACCAGAAAAGAAAGGAAAAAACTAAATAGAAAACAGACAACCAGGAACTCCTCATCTTCAGATATAGTTGTCCATAACTCCTTTGATGCTCTGGACATGGATATAACCCCATCGTCACAGAGCAGTTGTAGGAGTCCGTCTTCCTTACGTGTACGTGAACGTTCACCGATTGAGTCATGGTGGAATTGTAGAGGACTTAGGAATAATTTAAATGATTTGCAGCTTTTAATTCAGGATTTCAGCCATGTGTTTGCAAGAAACATATCTTAAGAACACAGATAAATGTGATATCAGGAAATATTATGTGTATAACTCATTCTCGCCTCCAGGAGCAAGAGCCACTGGAGGTTCCTCCATCTTGGCGAGACAGGACATAATTCATAGTGCTGTTCCTCTTACCACCAATCTTCAAGCTGTTGCAGTCCGGCTAACATTTCACATTGCCTTCACACTTTGCTCTTTATATATCCCACCATCTTCTCCTCTTCAGCAGGCTGAACTTCAGCAGTCTCTATTTGACCAACTCCCGAAGCCCTGTGTCATCACGGGTGACCTAAATGGCCATAACCCTCTATGAAGAAGCGTTGATACCAACGCTAAGGGCACGGTCCTTGAAGATTTTATTACAAACAACAATTTATGTATATTTAATGATGGCTCAAACACGTATTTACATCCGGCAACAGGAACTTATTCAGCATTGGATCTGTCATTTACAGATGCCAGTTTACTAAACGAATTTGACTGGTCAGTTCATGATGACTTATGTGGAAGTGACCCTTTCCCCACACTACTAAAATCTATTTTCCTTATTGATATGCCACCTTCAACAAGGTGGAATTTTCATAGAGCAAATTGGCCAGTATTTCAAACCCGTTGTTTTGAAGCACTGCAACCTGATACATTTAGAAACACTTCAGACCCTATTCAGGTCTTCTCTGAACAACTGAAAAACATAGCTGATGAAACCATTCCTAAGTCTTCTGTGAACCCGCACATTCGTAAACCATGGTTTAGCGATGATTGCAAATAGGCTAGAAAGCGTTGTAAAAAGGCAGACAAGTTTTTCCACCGACACCCGACAGTCCATAATTTGAATATTGTAAAAATAAACAGTGCAAAGGTTAGACGAACTTTCAAACAAAATAAACGTGGGGAAATTATGTGACCAAAATCAATTCCCGCACACCTATATCAAAGGTGTGGAATATGATTCAAAGAATTAAAGGAAAGGGTTCAAAATCCAGCATAAAACATCTCAAAGATGGCAATGATATACTAACAGAGAAATTTGACATCGCAAATAAATTAGGCGAAACTTTAGACAAGCATTCTTCTTCAGCCAATTATGATCCTATATTTCAGAAGTTTCAGTGACTGAGTGAGTTAAAATTTAACGTCACATAGGCAATATTACAGCCATATCGTGACGAGATAAAGTCAAAAATTTGATTACAAAGAAATTTTAATTTGTAAAATACCTGTCGTCAAAGGACAGTACAATAACTAGAATATCACAGATGTTAGTTAAAACTAGTTTGAGAGTATATAAAAGAATAAACTACAATTCAACAACACAATTTAAAAACGGGTTATAGATCGCCAGCAACCAAAGTAAGGCCACCACACTAGGGACCGAGGGGACTTACGATGCTTTTGCTACTTGCACGGCTCCCCAGCAGGATTTACACCATCCCTTCAGTCGCTGGCGATTGTAGTTAATATTAACCTTCAGTTAAAACTAACAAATATACTGCGATTAAAATTGTGATAGCTATAAATTTGCTTTGAAAGAAATGGAACTTATGTATCCTCTCCGGGGGACAATAATTTTACTGTACTTTAACCCCCTTCGAGGAAACAGCCACTGACAATCGCAGTTGTTAATATATTCTACCAAATTTAAAACATAGTTTTTATACAATATTATTAATCAAAATTTTGCAAACAATTCAATATGCTTTAGAAAATATATAATTAAACGAGAGTTGATACTAGTAAAAAGATCCTTAATAGATGACGATTTGAAATATTGATCCTTTGTGATGGAAAAATCAATACAGTCAAGCAGTACATGCTTGACTGTGATTCTTTCATCACAAGGGATACAGAATGGAGGATCCTCACCTTTCAATATATATTCATAAGTATAACATGAATGGACAATACGACATCGTCGCACAATGACCTCATCAAATCTGGACTGACAACCCAAGTAGGTATAACCGATATTTGGTTTAATTTAATGTAATTTATTGATACCTACTTGTGTGTCCCACTTCTGTTGCATTTAATCTGTGACGTAACATCTAATAACAGGTTTGATATCCCTGTATGGGATCAGAAGTGATGTCACAGATGGCTGGGTAACCAACAAAAGACAATGTCATATTGGCCAGTAGCAAGTTTATTATGTTATTCAATAATTTGGATTAAAAGTGGATGGATACATGATATATTTTTGATAGCCTGAAGACATGAGAGAGAGTCTGAAATTAATGCAAATTGCATATGCTTTGATTGTTTACCAATATATTTTAGAGCTGTTAAAATGGAATGGGATTCGGCTGTAAAAATGGAACTATGATCTGGAAGACGTGAAGAAATAGTCCTGGATCAAATGACAGTGGCGCTGGCAACCGCGTCACCATCATGGGATCCTTCTGTGAATATAGTTTTGTTAGTTTTAAGTTTTTTGTAATATGTGTTCCGCAACAACTCTTGTTGGTAAATTAGTTGGTTTGTTTCGGATTTCTTCAGTTTTGTTAATGACAGATCAACCTCTGGCTGTACCAACTGCCATGGTGGAGAAGACAAAAGCTGAGTTGGAGCTATATTTTTAAGATCGATATTAGCAGCAGAAATAGCAGGTTTGATACGTAGACCGAGTTGGGGAATAGGGGATGGTTTTTTAAGGTATATGTCCTCATAGAGAGGATGAAAAACGCAATCACATGCAGGATAAGTTTGATTTGAATAAAGCTTTGTAAGATATTGTAATGAATTTTTATCCGACGTTGATTAAGTGATGGCTCATCAGCCTCCACATACAGACTTATAAGAAAAAGATTAATTTTCATTCTGAAAATGGTGAAGATTATTATGAAATATTTTCAATGCATGAGCTCAATACGGCCCTTGGGCAAGCTCATGATACTGCAACTGGAGCTGATAATATTCATTATCAGCTCTTAAACACTTGCCTGAATCATGTCTCAAGACGCTTTTAAATATATTTGATGATATTTTGACATCAGGTACTTTTACTCCTTCGTAGTAAAATGCAATTGTAATCCCCATACCAAAACCTGGTCGGGATCATACAGATCCAGCAAATTACCGTCCTATATCACGAACTGCGTTTGCAAAACTATGGAGCGAATGGCGATTAATGTCTTAGTTTGGCATTTGGAAACCAATAATCTCATAACAGATATCCAGTGTGGTTTCCGTAAAAATAGAAGTACCATTGATCATCTTGTGCGTTTAGAATCGTTCCTAAAACATTCCATTGTACATAAACAACATGCTGTATCCATCTTTTTCGATTTAGAAAAAGCTTATGCTACAACTTGGAATCATGAGAATTTCATGATTTGGGATTGAGAGGCCGTTTGCCCCAGTTTATATCCCGTTTTTTAACCGACAGACAATTTCAAGTCGGCGTGGGTTCAACCCTGTCTGATCATTTTAATTAGGATCAGGGTGTCCTACAAGGAGTATTTTGTCTGTCACATTATTCCGCACATTATTACTCTCCTCTCTACCACGACACTGTAGCCTAGTGTCCTCTCTTCTACCACACTTTGACCTCGTCTCCTCTCTTCCACCATACTGTAACCTAGTCTCCTCTCAACAGCGAAACTGTAACCTAGTCTATTCTCTACCACCACACTGAAGCCTAGTCTCCTCTCTACCACCAAGCTTTAGCATAGTCTCCTCTCTACCACCAAAATGTAACCTAGTCTCCTCTCTACCACCAAGCTCTAACCTTGTCTCCTCTGTACCACCAAAATGTAACATTGTCTCCTCTCTACCATCACGCTGTAACATAGTCTCCTCTCTACCACCACGCTGTAACATAGTCTCCTCTCTACCACCACGCTGTAACATAGTCTCTTCTTTACCACCAAGCTTTAGCATGGTCTCTTCTGTACCACCACGCTGTAACATAGTCTCTTCTCTACCATCACGGTGTAACATAGTCTCCTCTCTACCAAGAAAATGTAACCTAGTCACCTCTCTACCACCAAGCTGTAACCTTGTCTCCTCTCTACCATCACACTGTAACCTAGTCTCCTCTCTACCACCAAAATGTAGCATAGTCTCCTCTCTACCATCACGCTGTAACCTTATCTCCTCTCTAGCATCACGCTATAACCTAGTCTCCTCTCTACCATCACACTGTAACATAGTCTCCTCTCTACCACAACGCTGTAACCTTGTCCTCTCTACCACCAAACTTAAGTATGGTCTCCTCTGTACCACCACACTGTAACCTAGTCTCCTCTCTACCACCATGATGTAACCTGGTCTCTTCTCTACCACCAAACTTTAGCATGGTCTCCTCTGTACCACCACGCTGTAACCTTGTCTCCTCTCTACCATCACGCTGTAACCTAGTCTCCTCTCTACCACCACGCTGTAGCCTAGTCTCCCCTCTACCACCATACCGTAATCTGGTCTCCTTTCTACCACCACACTGTAACCTAGCCTCCTCTCTTTGGTCATTTCCTACCAGGTGATCCTGGGGCTGCTGGGGACCTAGTCTCATACGTGATAAGAGATCAAGTGTTGCATATGTTTCCACAGTAACTAAGACTGGAAAGTATTTTCGTTAATCTGTAGAGACATAGATTCAATAACATGAAGATGATGAAACTTCAGTGATAGCAAATAATAGTAAATTTTGTTCTCTGCTTTTGGTCCCAGGAGTCACGTATATTCTTTAGAATGTTTTAATAAAATAAAAGTAGGAAACATATACTCTTCAAAAAAAGAAACTTGACATTGACTTTCAAAATGTAATATAATGCGATTGTTTCAAAATAGGACGCAGAAACCATAATTGAAACACTGTTTGATCAATGTACATACTGTTCAAAACATTAATCGTGTCACCTAAACGGACACACGTCAACGATACAGTTAATGTCAAAGGGGTACAGAAAATGTCAGTATCGGTTGTGCCCACCACGTGCATCAATCACCGCTTGACACCGATGACCCAAAGATGCAATCAAGTTGTCAATAACACGCTGTTGGATGTGTTGCCATTCATGCATCAAGAAGCGCCGGAAGTGTTTGGGGCGGTGGATTTCTTCTGCGAACGCGTCGATCCAATTCGCTCCACAGATGCTCAACCGGGGACAAATCTGGTGACCGCGCTGGCCAAGGTAATGTCTGGATGTTGTTGTGCTGTAAGA
The DNA here is from genome assembly GCF_023055435.1 of Haliotis rufescens. Lineage (NCBI taxonomy): Eukaryota > Metazoa > Mollusca > Gastropoda > Lepetellida > Haliotidae > Haliotis > Haliotis rufescens. The sequence continues at coordinate 524,938 of NW_025964146.1, read as the reverse complement.
AGTCCTGACAAACGCGTGCAATATGCGGTCGAGCGTTGTCCTGCTGGAACTGTCCGCCATGAACGTTGACGTGAGGAAGAACGTTCGGCTGTAGGATCAAGTCTCTGTAACGCACACCTGTCAATGCACCTGCCACATGCACGAGAGGCGTCCTACCACCGTGATGAATTCCGGCCCATACCATGATACTCCCGCCGCCAAATGGGAAAACCTGCTGCACACAGTTGGGGGCGTAACGTTCACTCCGACGTCTGTAGACACGTGCGCGCCCATCAGCACGTGTGAGTAGGAAACGGGACTCGTCAGTAAACAGTACATTTCTCCACCTTGCACGTGCCCATCTAACCCTCTGTTGGCACCAAAGCAGACGGTCCGCCAGATGACGTGGGGTCAATACATGACGTCGAACAGGTCCTCGTGCAAAAGTCCAGCCTCCCTCAGTCTGTTGCGGACCGTTTGATCTAATATTCTGCGTACCCCAGGGATCTGTGTGGTTGTAGACGTGGCTGTGGTAGTGCGGTCTCGGAGGTGTCGCAGCCGGATGTATCGATCTTGTGCTTAGGTTGTCACCCTAGGTCTTCCTGACCTTGGTCTGTCGTCAACTCTGTTGGTGTTGTTGTATCGGGTCCACGTGCACAGTGCGGAGATTGTCTGTCTGGATACGCCAAAGTGCCTGGCCACTTCTTGCTGAGTTGCTCCAGCTTGTAATCTCCAAATGGCGTTGTTCCGTTGAGCTGTATTCAGTCTTGGCATTCTGTCACCGCCTCTACTGCCGTTATAATGACTGTATGAACAGCCGTTGATGTGGATTTTTATACCCATTCAGCAGGAGGGCATGCATGCCTAAATGCAGGATCCTGTGCTGCACGTGTTTTACAGGCGGTTGCGTTTGGATGAAGCTGTAAAATTGATCCCCAAACGCTAGGTTTATGTTCTTTGCATGTGTTTCCGCGAATTATAGACACATCATCTTTCTGTTTGACTTATTTGGTTCTCATTTAATGTAATTATTTTAGATATTTGGCAAAAAGTGGTTTTATATCTAAGTCAAGTTCCTTTTTTTGAAGAGTATATTTAAACGTGTATAAAACAAGTAAATGTATGATTCCACAAAATACATCGATGAAGGTTCCAAATATTACTCCTGCCTACTGTTCCATGAATAAGTAACGCTGACAGAGATAGTTCTCAGTATCAAGTGAATAAAATATAACCCGAATTGTACAGAAAGAACATTGTTGATGACGTCCATGATTGAAGAAGACAGATTTTAAATAATTTATATGATGGGCAATACAGATTTTTGGTTAGCGATCCAATTCTGTACTTGGAATATTCTATATTGTCGATGATCATTTATATAGTGTATTGGAACAGGACTTCAGGTGTTTTGTAACCAGACTCCCTCCGGAGCAAGACCGCATCCGTGGTCTAGTGGTAGAGCCTCCGCCCGGAGAGCAGAAGGTCTGGGGTTAGATCCCCGACCGAGGCATACTAAAACACGTTGAAAAATGGTAATTATTGTTACCTTGCCTGGCACTCGGCTTTAAATGGCTAAAACAAGGACTGGTCGGCTCGGAGTCAGTATACTGTGTCTGAGTGGGGTTGTCATGATAAATTGTGACATGGTATCTCTTTGGGTTACCACTATAAAAACGGCACCAGTCCGGACTAGAAGAAGCAAGCACACACGCACGCCTGGGTGCGATAAATGCAAGTAGAAATATACATTGTGGAAATAAATTATTCGTTCTTTTAATATAGAGGATTTGATAATGTCCACAGTACCATAAACATTTTGGGTATATAGATTATATGTACAATATAAAGAGTTACACGCTAAACTACACTGGATTTTGCCATTTGGATACCAAGACGGTATAGTAAAGTGTGTGAACTTCACATAAAGTTGTTGATATTAAACCAGGGCAAAGTCACTGTTATGTTCTTCGTAAGTGAAACCGAGTGTGCGCTCAAAAGCGTGTGTTGTTTTACGCCGCATTCGGTAAAGTCCCATCTGTATCCCGGCGTCCTGTAAATAAACGGTTCAGACAACCCAGTGGGTAATGATGACACAGAGTCAACCAACTCACAGAAGCTTAAAACCGACCCTTTTAGCTGCTTCTTGCAACATTAGATAGCGCTCCGGGGACTTATTCTATCCCTGGCCACCATGGGTGCGTATGTTCAAAGAAATTTCACTGACGAGAACACATACTATACCACAATATACTATATTTACTTTAAATTATGCTTCCTGGTTATCCAAGCATAACTATTTTCCTTGTTACATTTTTTAGTTCCTCTGTTGTATGGAATCCAGTTGTGGATGCAACTCTGCACATTGAATTCTGCCGCCTCAGACGACTGCCCCTCCCTCTCAATACCCCTACCCCCCACCCACCACACTTACTCAAGATACTGCATGATAATAAATAATGACACGAACTTAGTCGCTGATCAGAGCTCGTCACTGTTAGACAGACGATGGTCAGTACATGTCGGCATTGATCTTTCACAACCAGACGGAGGTCAGTACAGGTCGGTCATTATCTCTCACAACCAGACGGTGGTCAGTACAGGTCGGCATTGATCTCTCACACCCAGGCGTTGGTCAGTACAGGTCGGTATTGGTCTCTCACACCCAGGCGTTGGTCAGTACAGGTCGGTATTGATCTCTCACACCCAGACGGTGGTCAGTACAGGTCGGTATTTATCTCTCATACCCAGACGGTGGTCAGTACAGGTCGGTATTGATCTCTCCTAACCAGACGGTGGTCAGTACAGGTCGGTATTGATCTCTCACACCCAGACGGTGGACAGTGCAGGTCGGTATTTATCTCTCATACCCAGACGGTGGTCAGTACAGGTCGGTATTGATATCTCCTATCCAGACGGTGGTCAGTACAGGTCGGTATTGATCTCTCACACCCAGACGGTGGTCAGTACAGGTCGGTATTGATCTCTCACACCCAGACGGTGGACAGTGCAGGTCGGTATTGATATCTTCTACCCAGACGGTGGTCAGTACAGGTCGGTATTGATCTCTCACACCCAGACGGTGGTCAGTACAGGTGGGTATTGATCTCTCACATCCAGACGGTGGTCAGAACATATGGGTATTGATGGGTAAGTACAGGAGAGAATTGGTCTCTCACGCCTAGACGGTGGTCAGTACAGGACAGTATAAGCCTCTCACACTCAGACGGTGGTCAGTACAGGACAGTATTGAGCTCTAACCTAGACGGTGGTCAGTACAGGACAGTATTGGTCTCTCACATCCAGACGGTGGTCAGTACAGGACAGTATTGGTCCCTCACAGCCAGACGGTGGTCAGTACAGGTGGGTATTGATCTCTCACACCCAGGCGGTGGTCAGTACAGGACAGTATTGATCTCACATCCAGACGGTGGTCAGTGGAAAACAGTGTTGGTCTCTAACACCCAGACGGTGGTCAGTAGAGGACAGTATTGGTCCCTCACATCCAGACGTTGGTCAGTACAGTACAGGATAGCATTGGTCTTTCACACCCAGGGAATGGTCAGTACAAAACAGTATTGTCTCTCACACCCAGCCGGTGGTCACTACAGGACAGTATATGTGATGGGAATGTTGTGAGAAGGTGAAGGTGATGGGAATGTTGGGCTGATGGTGGTGTAGGTGAAGGGAATGTTGGGCTGATGGTAATGTACCTGATGGGAATGGTGGGTTAATGGTGGTGTAGGTGATGGAAATGCTGCTTTCATGGTGGAAATATTGATGGGACTATTGGTTTGATAGTGGCGTAAGTGGTGGGAATGTTGGGTTGATGTCGGTGATGGTGTAGGGAATGTTAGGTTAATTGTGGTGTTGATGATGGGACATTTGGAATGATAGAGGTATAGGTATTGGGAATGTTGGGTTGGCGGTGGTGTGAGTGATGGGAATGTTGGTGTGATCGTGACTTAAATTATGGGACTATTGGTTTTAAAGTGGTATAGGTGATGGGAATGTTGGTTTGATAATGATGTAGGTGATGGGAATGTTGGGTTCATTGTGGTGTAGATGATCGGACTTTTACCTGTCTAAAGCTGTACATATACAACCAGCTGATATGATGTACATTACCTGTCTATAGATGTACATATGCATCTCTCTGACCTGGTGTACAATATCTGTCTATTTGTAACAACTGCATCTAGCGGACCTGATGTACATTACCTGTATATTGCTCTACCTTGTGTACATTACCCGTCTATTTGTAACATGTGCATCAAGCTGACCTGGTGTACACTACCTGCGTACATATGTACCTAGCTGACCTCGTGTACATTGCCTGTATATAACTACATATATATCCAACTGACCTGGTGATGTTGTTGAGACATAATCAGGAATTTGTCTTTCAGAAAGGGGCATTACATTTTATATGTAGATATCTGTAAGAATCAGGATTTAAATCTGAGACACTTTTTTTGTCAAAATGAAAATGCGAGAAAATAAAACAGCTGTTCATGACCGAGATTTAAGCCATTTAACGGCTTCCACAAGAGCCAGTGCCTGCCTACTTTGTGCACGTACGTTGTTGCATTGATCTCTTCAATGCAGCGTCACGCGTCGTCTCGCGCTGCTTCAAAGCATTCCCTAACCTACCTGGTGGTACATTGGTAACATTCGTGCAGATAGTCTTGCCGTCTTCATCTACTAAGTGACAGTCTCTGGTACCGGGAGTAGTCTCTATTCTGTGAATTCTGTGATCCTCTGTGAATCTATAAGATGACGCAGATGTGGTCAAGCGACAGTAGAAACTTGTGTCTTGCAGTTTACTTCTTGTCAGTATTTTCCACATGCAGCACGAAACAATGTGAACTTCAGAACGTAGACAAGTTGACGCCTGGTTCTGCCACTATCAGGAACATTGGCATCAAATTGTGCCAAGTAAGATGTAATGAAAAGGGTAGATGTTTGAGTTTCGAATACAATCATGAAACTTTGACCTGTCGACAATCAAGCGATGAAGCAAAGAAAATTAAGAAGAGGGAAGGATACATCGTACAATCTAAGGATCATACTTATGTAAGTTAAAGATACACCTACATGTAGCTAAATAAAATCTAAACTCATATAAGTTTCATGCTGTCTTCTCAATTATCACAGCATGTGTAAACTTGATGTTGTCAATAGTAGTAATACAATTCTGTATTTGATGCTGACGTTCTGCCTTGGAGTTTCTTCACAGGCATAATTGTGTATTTGTGTGATTAATAGCCATACAGATATATGACAGAAAAGAAACAACCAAACAAATCACTCAGCGAAAAATTTCAGATTTCTATTATTTTAATATTACATCAGATCCGTTTTACTCCGTCTACAATTCATAGTAAAGGCAATAAATCCATATGAACATGATACCTTTCGTTGGTCTTCAAGGTCAAGACATGGCCCTGTGCATCCAAGACCTGCAGCCTGATTTCCCGATGTTTGGATACTAGGTCTGGGAAAGCCGTCTGCGTAAACAGTAAGCGCCCAGAGAATACCCAGAGGGTACTATTGTTTTCAACAGCATGACATGTATTCACTCACTATAGTGATGGGCTCTGTAGTTTTGTATCATTTCATGACGTGTATTTATCTGTGACACTGATGGGCATGTTTTTTTAATCATTTCATGACATGTATTGATCTATGATAGAGAAAGGGCACTGTTGTTTTGAGTCATTTTATGACGTGTATTGATCTATGATAGAGAAAACGCACTGTTGTTTTGATTTATTTCCTGACGTGTATTGATCTATGATAGCGAAAGGGCGCTGTTGTTTTGTATCATTTTATGACGTGTATTGATCTATGATAGAGAAAGGGCACTGTTGTTTTGATTCATTTCATGGCATGTATTGATCTACGATAGAGAAAGGGCACTGTTGTTTTGAATCATTTCATGACATGTATTGATCTACGATAGAGAAAGGGCACTGTTGTTTTGAATCATTCATGACATTTATTGATATATGATAGAGAAAGGGCACTGTTGTTTTGATTTATTTCATGACATGTATTGATCTACGACAGAGAAAGGGCACTGTTGTTTTGATTTATGTCATGACATGTATTGATCTACGACAGAGAAAGGGCACTGTTGTTTTGTATCCTTTCATGACATGTATTGATCTATGATAGAGAAATGGCACTGGGTTTTTTAATCATTTTATGACGTGTATTGATCTGTAATAGAGAAAGGGCACTGTTGTTTTGAATCATTTCATGACATGTATAGATCTGTGATAGAGAAAGGACACTAATGTTTTGAATTGATGAAACAGATTAGGGGAGTAGAGTTATGATAGGCATTGTTCTTTTGATAAGGGTGGTGTCTACGCAGACATGATAGTGAAGGGCGCTGTTGATATTAATAGCATGACGTGTATTGACACATGACAGTGAAGGGTGCTGTTGCTATAATAATTATAGCAAGACTTGTATTGACCCATGATAGTTTTCTGCACTGTTGATCTTACTAGCATGACGTGTATTGACACATGACAGTGAAGGGCGCTGTTGCTTTAATAATTATAGCATGACTTGTATTTTCCTTTTATGTCGGGGACCTTTCCATCAGCTGAAGCTTTTGGTATCTACATTTCACAACTTTAGAGGTACATTTGGGCATGTTCTTTCTACGAAGAATTCAAAGCGCGCCATACGACTCTTGCACAAAAGTTGTTTGTTCAAGGTTCATTCAAGGCCTTGGTAAAGGTTTCAAAAGTTTTATGGAAGGCAATTGGAAGACACTTCCAAATTTGACGCATCAGTGACGAGATCGAAGCCAGATGCAATTCCCTATTTTGACTTGTACCATATGTTCTTGTGTTTGGTCAGGTGTTTGATCAGGTGATTTGTCAAAACAAGGTAATTTTTCCAAGAAGTTTAACTTAACCTTCAGGTACATCGATGATCTGTTATCATTCAATAACAATCAAATAGACAATCCCCTTCCACTGATTTACTTACCTGAAATAGAAATAAAGAAGACCAGTGAGACCGCCTCGTCTGTTTCATATTTACATCTATGCATGAAGATTCAGACAAAACACCCTCCACACGACTGTATGACAAGAGGGATGACTTCAACTTCCCAATTATCAACTTTCCCTTCATGTCGAGCAATATTCCAGAAGCTCCAGGCTTTGGTGTTTACATTTTACAACTTTTCAGATATATAGAGGTTATCACGCGAGTGTGTTTGGGGATGGTAAATATCCTGTATTAGGAGTAAACATTGTATTTAGCGAGCCTTGGCGAGCTTAATACATATTGTTTATTCCGAATACATGATATTTACTATCCCCAAACACATAGGCGTGATAACCTCTTTATCATATAATGTCATTCTTCAATTCTGTGCTTGAAAATCGCTTCCTTTTTTTACAAACATTACCGAAACATTGCAGGTTTTCCTGGAATGTGCTCATTAATATATATTACATCACAGGGTAAGTGATGTGTCAGTCGGACAATGACAGTAGTCAGTATAGTTCCAACTGAAACATGCTTTTTTTACAGTGGCGAAACAACAAATACGCAAAACAACAATTGCCTACACGAATTATTTTTACTTGCCTTTCGCGGCAATACATCGGCCTGTCCACTAGACTTACTGCCCTTTGTCAAAAGGAAGCTACTCTAACCCTAGTCTATGAGACGTCACGGCCACGATGAGGCGTTGTTGACAGTCTGTCCTGTCATAACGTTACAAAAGTGCAGTCAGATGTACACACAGCGACAAAACAAAACAAGGTAACTATTCAAACATAAGTCCGCCAAATCCAAGCCAAGTGGCTACTGATTCCGCTTGGCTAGGACTAGTGCCCTCGCAAAATGTTTTTGCAATTTATGTCCCTAAAGTTACCCAAACTTACCCGCAGCTACGTCACAGTTAGACACTGATTTTCAGTATATTAGACTGTTCTTTTATCACAGGAGTTTATCCAGATTCCAGATGATTAATTCTGACTCGAAACTTGACCTTTGGTATTTGCATCTCCAGCCGCATTTGACCCCAACGGATATCGTTTTTATCCGTTGGCATTATCCTGCAGAGAAACCTACCCATTATATGAGAAAGTCGATTATGCTCTTTCTTCGACGATTTCAAAGAGCGTCATACGACTCTTGCTCATAAGTTTTTTATCAAGGTCACAGCATTTAAGGCCTCGGCAAAGCTTTCAAAAAGTTTTGTGTTAGACATGTGGAGGACATTTCAAAATTTGATGCATCAGTGACAAAAATGATGTCCGATGCAATTCCATATTTTTATTTGTACCATATGTTCCCGTGTTTTTTCAGGTGAACAATTGACCTGTCTTTGCATGTGTTTGAGAAGGATGCCACCGCTGGGGCAGGATACGCTCACCTTTTCGCGAACACCTGGTATCATTACTACACATAAACACATGCTCATGATATAGTTAGAACCGTACATTCGACTCTGCTTTATGCAGAGATTTCTATTGGATATTGGAAAGGTTATGTCGCTTTATTTGCATCAGGTGGAGCAGGATACTCGCACCTTTTCGCGAACATCTGGTATCTGCACTACTTGATAGTGATTAAAATGTCTGGATGTCAGGCAGGACGTCAGTTGACCAAGTCAGTGTATTCTAATATGGATGTCTAGGAAAATATAGGTCAGTAATAACATTGACCGTGTGACCATGTCATTGTTATCTAACATGAAGGTCTAGGTGTCAGGCTGGCTCAGTACATAAGGTGAACATGTGACTACGTCAGTGTCAGTGTTATCAAACATGGAAGTCTAGGTGAAAGTATAGGTCAGTATCTACATCAACGGTGAGCAGTGGCGCTCCCTCCACCGAATGGAACGACCTCATAAACACAGCAGGGCGCTGTGCGTTCACCCCTGCGACGGTACGCACGTGGCCATCAGCCCTGTACAAGCAGAACCTGCTTTCATTAGTGCTGGCGCCTCTCTACCAGTCTCGGCGTTGCCAGATTCGTACTGACTGGGCCCATTTCAGTCTCCATGGTTTAGAGGTCAACATTTTATAATAATTTTGTTTACATATCACCAAGAACAATGATTATAGTGTTAAGTTTCTTAATTTCATCAGGTAGTTTATTTAAGAAATAAACAACGAGTAGGCGTTGTTTATCGTACAATAATACACTGCAGGGAGAAGAAACTATGAGTGGCGCAGTTGTTTATCGTAAAACGACACTACAGGGAGAATAATCATTGAAGGGCGAAGCCTCGAGTAGTTTATTCTCAGTGCAGTGTTTTATTGTACGATAAACAATGACCACGAGTCATATATTTCTTATATGAGACATCAATATAATGTACAGCCTCTTTAAGGATGATGATAAAAAGTACAAGCTTTAAACATATTTACCCATATTTTAATAATGAAGACTCCCTGATCATGAATAGAATCCGACCTCGGCAATGTCGGACAACTCCATTTAATTATCAGGTGAGTTTGGTAGTGGTATTTCCCGGACATTCTCACAATCGTCACGTCGATAATCTGTACCTGTTCTCACAATACCGACTGTCAAAATCTCTCCCACTTTTGGATGCGTTCGTTCGGCCACTGCTTTTATCTGCGTTGCTCAGCTAAATCTATGGGGAACAAATCACGAGACACTCCCCTCTCAAACATAACGACGTCCAATATATAACGTCATCAAGTTGCGAGCGCAGATTCGAATCTCCAGGAATGACGTCATGATAGAACAAAGTATTTTCATGAAATAAACCCCTCTCCGTTCTTCAATTGTTCTTTTCGATTTGAGGCGTAGCCAGCTTATATTGCAGAATAGTGGCAGTACTTGATTAATTAAGATATAATGTCTACTGTTTAGTAAATTAATATACAAGTTATTATGTTATAATATACGGCTTTGAATTCATGTCAATATAAGCACTCGTAACCACATTTATCTGACGAGGTCATTGTGACCTCTCAAAGTGGAAGATCGTCAATATGGTAGAAATGAATGACACTTACTCTTCAGCGTGGAGATCAAACGGTCCCTGTAGTATTTGAACTCCTTGTTCAGTTGAGAAGTTCTCAATGAATGCAAATGTGATGTGCCGTACACTAGTCAAGTCGCTTGTAAGAATTTGTTTTGCCGCCATATGCTATGGAATATGGGTAAAGCCTCGTTTTGGATTGCTCATCAATATTAATGAATGGAAAGAGATTTGCCCAGCGGTTCTCAGAGACGAGTCCGAGGAGTCAGCCCATTGTTGCCACACTCCGGCACAGTGATGACTTAATTAGCATTACACCTCGCCCACAAGCTAATTTGCCTATCAAGTACATGTACCTGGACTTTGTCTGTAAACAAACGCTCTTATTACAAAATCATATCAGAATGACTTAATGCAAGTATTTCAGTGAGCTTTACATACTGTTTTGTATAATTATATAGATATCATACCATAACATCAACAGTGAAGAACACGACAATGTATATTTACACGTCAAAGTAACAGTATTGCTATATCTTCAAAGAGCTTCGACATCTTCCCGATGCAAGGGAGTTAGAACTATAAAAGTCCAGTTTCCACCTTTGCCGAGCTTGGCTGGAAGTTCGTGACTCGATCGTAGCGCAGCCAATGGCTATTACGAGTTATGTCCCTTCCATGTCCCTCGTATTGACAGATCAGATTCCACCTCTACTTGATTTTGCCTCAAACTAAATGGCTTGCGCGAGGTCAAGACGATCTGATCAACTTAATCGAAGAAAAGTTTCAAATTCCCTGCCTCACAGACGTCAAGTGCGCGTGGATTGTAGCACAACACTTGAAGGTACACATGATTTGCAAATCCGAAATCTGCACAGCACTCGCCATGATGTTTACGAATAGGATGTCGATTTCGTTACGCAGTTTTGATTGGATTACAAGCTAGTTCGGCAAGGATGAAATTTGGACTTATAAGGTCACTTAACTCCCTTGCCTCAGGAAGATGTTCTTTGACGACAGAACGTGGAGCCGGACAACCATTGGAAACAAAGGATCAATTCGGAAAAGGAAATAGTTTTTTAATGATTTAGGATATTTTCTCAATGGCATTTTATGACATATATTTAACTAAATGAATAGACTTGACGAATGAATGAAACGGTTGAACAACAAATGTAATTCGTTGACTGGACTGTGTGAGAGGTGACTAATCGTGACATCTCTGGGTCCTGTGGCAGGGGTACTAGGCTGACTGCAAGGAACTCTGTTGTCTGCCTTTTCTATTAATTGTGCACATATGAAGTAAGTACGAACGCGTTGAAATGATTATACTCAGTTGCCATTTGGGCTTTGCTTTAGCTCCAATGATTATAAAACCAAAGTACTAATCATGGCAAAAAGTGTTGTTTTTCTGGATCGTTTGTTTGAGACAATATTTCAGATATCGTTATTGTTGGTGTCGATTTATTAATAACCAACGTGGTTTCACAGCAACATAATACCTTTTGCAATTAATTCAATGCCGGTCTCCAACAACATTTTAAATCGGTGATCTCTAGAGCTTTCTGTTATTAATATGCTGGCAATATTATGTGGAACAAACGTTTTTCTGCAACAACATTTTTGTAAAGAATGATAAGGTAATGTGGAACACGTGTGCACGATTCTAATTTTTGTTACTAATTTGACTCATTTAAAACGGACAAATGCAAAAACAATTCGGTGCCTATCACACGGGCAGTCGTATTTGTCACCATATCCTAGTAATTGCCACGTGTTTGTACCCTTGATGGTTTTCCAACCAAACGTCATCTAAAGTACTGTTGTGTCGGCAACAGTTTCTGTCTCAGATAGTTAGCTGATCTGTGAGGATTGTACTACCGCCCTTACTGGGTATGTTCAAATTATGACAGTGCTACAAACAAAGCTACAGAGTTTGCCTGACACGGAAATACAACTGTGTTCCACAAGCGCAGGGTCAAGCAGACCTGTTTCGCATTACATTGTCATCCTATATTTATACCTTTGATGTTAGGAAATTACCGAAAATCTCATGTATAACCCGACACACCAAACGATATAAATTCTGCCGTAAGTAAACTCCTCATCAAACGTTAAACATATTATTTTAATTACGCCTACATAATGCTCTCTTGTCCACAGAACGATCATATTCCTATATTAGAAAACATAGACCTCCAGTAAGATCTGTTTATTCTTATGTTAAAAGGGATTGTTGACTATTGAAACCATGGCAGTGTTTTCATAGACATATCGTAACATGCCAGGTGTTTCGCTTCAAGAAGAAATAGTTGCAACAGTTTCAGTGTTAAAACATCTAGAAAAGTCACTAGGAACAATTACTAATGTAGATAGGTCGTCGCTGTACTTACATTTATTACAGTGTATTTCTGTGTTTTCTGCTCGCATAATACATGCATTTAAAGGGTTAAAACTGAACTTAAAAGCTTTACCAGCCCATAGAAGGATAAAATGCTCTTGTAATTGTTTATGTTAAAACAAGAGGACATTCGACTCACCTGCAGGAATTTGTACCAGCCCCGGGCAAGCAGGCTAGTGTCAAGTTGTAACACTGTAATTATATGGACATAGACAAGCCATCAAGACAGTTGTCATGGACATTATCTTCTCATTACAATAGACGGTGAAATGCACGATAAATATCTTTCCCACTAGTACGACACTGGTGGGTGTCATATCCTTCTTGACAAAATATATAACGCTGTGCATTGATTTTCAATCTCACAGACACATGTCTGAGTATTATTTAAATACACAGGGACAACATAGAAAACAATGAAAATCAGAAAACAATGTTTACTTTTTGGCCTGTGTGTACTATGTAGGTTTGCCATATAGACATTCTGCTGCAACGCAATACCGCAACAACTTGAGGGGGTCATTTCCTTGTCAAAACAAAACCTCCCACAATTAATTAATTTAAACTAAAATACTTATCATTCCATAATTTGTTATAATGAGCAGGTATCTGGTGTAAGAGCTCATCGGGTGTCCCAATACAGTAATGACTGCACATATTCTTGTTTTTATTGTATTTAAGATCTGATTTGATTTGATTTCACTGAAGTAGCAAAATGTTCATGAATGATGTTTGTTCATGTTCCAAAATAACAATTTATTCAGTTACTACAACATTTAACAAAGATAAGCAATATATCTCGGTAATTATCACAAAGGCAGTGTGCAACATAATACACTCTGATTCAAACTTTAGAAATTAGATTAAGGAAGTGTTTTTTCTTACGACATAGATGCATGGGATAGATGAAGAACAGTCTGAATCTACTTTAAGGAATTTGTCAATCACAAAGTTACCTTATATTTATACCTCCCCTATAACGAATGTATTTAAATCAAATTCATCAGTGAATATTTTAAAAGGCAACATATTTGTCGAAAGGCAAGAACTTGTCTGTGGCCAGAATGTATACTCAACAACAAAAGATCCTGTGACACCAATATTTTAGTGTATTTTTCAAACCAGTAAAGTTTGGTTTTCAGTATTGTAGTACATGTAGGGAATCAAGTCACAAAAACGCAGCTGCTACAGAAAAGCAAGCATTCAATGCAGAAGTTGACTTTTATGCAAGCCCCATGCATTTCAATGTCCAAAATTTGGTATAAAACATGTGCGTTAACGGGATTCCATATGCATTGTTTAGCATCGTGCTGACAACAACGTTTCAGAAAAACAACAAAATTACGCAATTATTCAACATTACGAAAAGCCACGCCTGTCCGAAAATGAGCGTTTGCGAGCCATTGGTATGCTTGAAGCAGGATCGAGTCAACGTGATGTTGCAAGACGAAATCGATTCCAGCCATTAACAGTGACTGCAAGAAGCATCCCTGGCCTTCGACGAAAATGTTCACAAACCGTACGTCGCCGCCTCAGATGTGCAGGGATTGTCGCCAGAAGACCCGCCATTTTGACAGGAAACCACCGTCAAGCATGTCTACAGTGGTGGAAACAGCGTCTACGCTGGACGGCCATGCAGTGGGGACAAGTTCTATTCACTGACGAGTCTCGTTTTCACCTTAGCCACAGCGATGGACGGATTCGAGTGTACCGACGTCGAGGTGAACGTTACGTCAATCATTGTGTCATGGAAGAGGATCGGTTCGGGGGCGGCAGCGTTATAGGTATGGGGTGGGATTACAGCAAGACAGAGGAGCCGTTTGATAGTGGTAGAGGGAAATCTCAACGGACAGCGCTACCGCGTTGTTCTACCGGTTTTGAGTCGTCATGGCCCAGGCATCACCTTTCAACATGACAACGACCGGCCTCATATTGCTCGACTTGTTCAGGATTCTCTTAAAAAAAACAACGTGAATGTCATCCCCTGACCGGCTCGCTCCCCTCTCACCAATCGAGCACATGTGGGATGAGATGGATCGGCGCCTTCGACGTCAACCACGTGTTCCACAGACACACCAGGAACTACGAAACATGCTCCAGCAGATACAGACAGATATCCCACAGGACTTTGTGCGCCTGGTCCATTCCATGAGACGAAGATTTGTTGCTTGCATCGCAACCAGAGGAGGACACAGACGCTATTGATTTGTAAATTGACATTTTGGCATGTTCATATTTTTTATGAAATCACGCATTTTCTGAGTGAGTGAGTGAGTTAAATCTTACATCGCATCGGCAATATTTCAGTCATATAGCGATGGGAACAAGGTATTAGATTTAAAATATCTGTCGACAAAGGACAGTAAAATAGTAAGGTTTATCACAGTTTTTAATAAAACAAACCAGATCATAATTTTTAAAAACCATATAGCTATACATAGATTAAGTCTTATCAATTTAAATATGGCTATAGACCACTAATAACCAAAGCTAGACCACCTGACTGGGGATCATGGGGACTTACAGTGCTTTTGCTTCCTGCATGATTCCAGCAGGATCACTTTGGTAACGAGTGGTTGTACGAAATATTAACCAATATTAAAAATCAAAATACAATCAAGGAATTAAAACACTAGTTGATATTAATTACTTCAATATAAATGGACTCATGTGCCACTGTCAGGGGGACAATAATTTTACACTACTTTAACCCCCTGAGTGGCACCGCCTTCATACATCTCAGTTGACAATAATATCCAACTATTCTAAAACGATTAAAAAATTATAAATAATAGTATTTCTTTTTAAAAAACGAGAATTAAATCAGCACTGATATTATAAAAAAGTTCCTTTAAAGATGTTGAATGATAATAGTTGTCCCTTATGAGAGAAAAATCAACACAGTCAAGTAAAATATGCTTGACTGTAATTCTCTCATCACATGGGAGACAGAATGGAGGATCCTCACCTTTTAAAAGATACTCGTGGGTATATCGACTGTGTCCAATACGACATCGTTGCAAAATAACTTCGTCTTGTCTCGAATGGCAACCCAAGTAGGTATACCCTATTGTTGGTTTTTATAGCATAAAGTTTGTTTATACCTACTTGAATTGGGTGTTCCACCGTCAGTATGGCAAGTTAAACCATTTGAACACTTACAGGAGTCATTTATCTGTTGCAAACCGAAACTGTTTCAGATTTGGTAAAAAACATAACTTTGCACTAAATCTTATTTAATGTCACACGAATTTTGTTGTTCAGTATGTTATATGTGCAATATATAGTTTTCTGAATAGCATATTCTGTGTTTCAGCCTCGAGTGACCCGAGTCAGCATCCGAGCCATAGCGAGAGGGTCTCACTGCTCCCAGTGACGACACAAACGTCTGCTTCACAGGGTAGGTGGGAGAACCCAGCAGATGGTAACTTACTCATTAACCCTTCATTCCAACAGTCTCTACAAGTAAGAAGCACATGTACAAAGCCGTGGGGAATCGGTTGCGTTGTCGTAGATCAATGCTCATGATGTCAATCAATTGATTGTCTGGACCAGACTCCATTATTTACAGACCACCATCATATAGCTGGAATATTGCTGAGTACGCCGTAAAACAACAAACATGCTGATATAAAACCAGTGTAATGTCATATTATTCTACTAATTTCAAACAGCAATTGTACGGACATTATCATCTTATAAAGCTCAGGCTAACAAAAGTTTACTCCTGTCAAACAGAGAATAATGATACAACAACTTGATGCAGCAGAAAGATTTTAAACATGTTATACATCATCCTGAATTACATGAACCAGCTGTCGTCATTTCGTTAATCGTTGTATTGTTGTCAGACATGTTGGAAGTGTTCATGGGTGTATCAATGTTCGTGTAACGTATCAACACTTTGAGGTGTGAACAATATTGATGTCTCCATCAACAGCAGTCTGCCGCCGACTCCATTACGCCTGCGAGAATGGGTACCTGGGGAAGGTGAGGAAGATCCTGTCAAAGACAGGGGTAAACATCCTCAACTGTAGAGTGAAAGGCATGACACCGTTGATGAAGGCAGCAGAGGAGGGAAACAGAGACATTTTGGAGCTCCTTATTAGTAAGGGAGCTGATGTGTCACTGGTGGGCGATGAATGTGACAACATTCTTCACTTAGCCTGTTATGGGGGAGAGATTGAGACGGTGAAGTATATCCTGTCTCTGAACGCAGTGGACTTCAACAAGAGTAGAGGAATGAAGAACAGGACACCGGTGATGGCGGCAGCAAACGGAAACGGAAAAGTGGTGGAGCTCCTTGTGACTAAAGGAGCTGACGTGTCACTGGTGGACGATTATGGTGACACCATCCTTCACTTAGCCTGTCGTAGAGGAGACGTGAGGATGGTGAGGTTTCTCCTGTCTTTGAACGTGGTGGACATCGACGCCAGGAACAAGAAAGGGTGGACTGCGGCCGACGTGGCGAGAGACGAGGGACATGGACGTGTGGTGAGACTGCTGGTGTCCCGCGGCGCTCCCTGAAATCAATGTAGTGTTTGTGCAGACAGTGACGAACAGTTGGTACCGATAGTGGCGTCGTCGCTCATGTTGTTTATATTTCAGTTTTAAGATAAAACTTGTTTTTTTTGTTAATGAAGTTGAATACATCTTGGTAAAAGATTGTGGGACATTTTGTCATTTGTTATGATTGGAACAATTGGACAATAGACCGATCCAGTCCCGTCCACAAGCTGCCGTCCTCGTTTTCGGCGTTTGGGGGGACAACCACTGGCTATTCGCTATGGCGTCATAGCCGGCGAAACCTGAATGCGCGGGCGATGAATTTGACTAAGAATGCTTTGTTACCAGTTGTGTGTCAAAAATATCTAAAGAGAGTTATACATGATCTGTTTTGGGTTCTATTTTAGTTGTCAAATTGCATATCGGGGTTGAGAATGAGTCATAAGTCCGATGTAATGGTGTATCGGTCGATGAGGAAGTCACAATGGCTGAAAGTTAGAAGCGTGCACTACTTCGAAGCACTCATGTCAGGCAGAGCATACTATATTGTCAATTTACAGCATGTGAATAATATATTATTCATCCAAGGGCGGAGTAACTAAATTTTGTTCTTACTTTACGTCGTAATTTAAGTGTATGGACAGTACTGGAAACCGTAAACACAAGCACGGGTTACAAATCCTGTTGATATCTATAAATGGCACTCAGCAATAAATAGATTGTCAACAGTTACATTGCCCACGTATTTGTGTCTGGTGCTCTAAGTAAAACCAATATAACCTGAAAGGCATCGAGTTAGTGGGTCTTTTTAATGAATAAACATAAAGGAATAGTTGATAAAATCAAAGCAGTACATTATTTCCCCTCACTGGTAGATTGGTTTTTATTATATTATAAATCAATCATAACGTATAGATCTATTTTATTTGGGCATCGGGAATATGGGGTCGGGCATGTCACCTGGAATAAATCAAGACCTGCTCAGAGGATGATATTCAGCCCCCAATCTGCATCAGATGTCGGTAAACTGTCCCTCTTCCCAAGTTTTAACATGTCTATGCCATCCTAAAATAATGCAGAATGTAAGGAAATTATATTATTAGTTTTTTCCCCAATTTGTTTGCCAAGGGCACTTAGTTTGAAATTCTAAATTTAGATATAAATCCCTGGTCACACTTCCAGAATATTGGACTTAATAAACTGTCAGTATTCAGGTATATTGATGTGAAAACAGTTGAAAACATTGAGAGGATCCAAGATAGAATGAGCACCTGTGCTTGCATGGTTATATCAAATCAGTCGGATCCATGTTCCAGAAAAGGGAAACCTGCGATGGTAAAAGTATTTGAAGACAGGGTCTGCAGTACTTCCCAAAAATTAACTTGCATTGATAAAATTTACAACACAAATTAAAATACATATATGATCTTTTATTCAAAAGACTTGTCATGAATCCAAGAATTATAACTGTTACCAACTAAACATGTAACTTAAGTACAACAGATATCTCATTAGGAAGAGAATTTATGGATGTCAACTTCTTAATTATGAGGAAGACCACCATCCTTAAATTCTCTTTCTTTTATGTATCACTTCTAAATGCCATCCAAAGATTTATATATGTCAGAAGTTTTAATCAACAAAATTACCTGTTGACATCATGACTGTTACTTACTAAGAAGAAATAATTCTTTTATTGCTCCAGAAACCACATGCATATAGGACATAACACCAAATAATATATATATCATTTTTAAAATCAGATGTGAAGTAACAAGTATTTCTTATGCATGAGACCGAATCCGTGGTCTGGTGGTAGAGCGTCCGCGCGGAGAGCGGAAGGTCCGGGGTTCGATCCCCGGCCGCGTCATACCAAAAGACGTTAAAAGATGGTACTTTTCGTTACCCTGTCTGGCGCTCGGCGTTAAGGGTCTAAAACAAGGACTGGTCGGCTCGGAGTCAGTATACTGTGTCTGAGTGGGGTATTCATGTTGAACTGCGGCATGGTATCTCAGTGAGCTGGCACTATAAATCGGCATCAGTCCGGACTAGTACAAGCAGCCACACAAACACACACGTACATGCACGTCGCTATATAAGTGCAATAATCTTGGACGCGACGTTAAACCCCATTTCACCTCACCTACTTATGCATGAAACAACATACATTTAAATGCAAAATATCAGGTTCCTGGACACCTGGAGTTCATTATATATTTAAACATATATCCCAAGTATGCTTCGAAAATACTGGTGTGAACATGACTTTTCCTCAAATAAAATAATACACACAAACAGGGATTCAGACCAGTTCCTATTTTAGGATACTGACTGATTGTCATCAATAATGTCCTAAAGTTGTTCTAAAATTTTGTAAAGTCATATCAAAAGATAAACAAACCACTTGAAATTGTCCTGAAGACAGCAAAATCACTGTGAAGTAAATATAAAGCCTATTCTCAAAATAATCATAACCAAAACTTAATTATCAAATATTGACAATTTCCTCAAATCAAGGTAAATAATTACAATTTGGGTTAAATACATTCAATATTCACAGTTATATATCAGAATTGATCAGGTTCTCTGGATAATGCCTGATCAAGGGGTGACAAAGAAATGCTGCCTTTGTTATTACAAATTCTTTGTATCTTAAAATAAATATCATGCGTTATGATACAGGTAATCACTTTCAACACTATCTTTTTTTAATAATATATTATTTAAAAATATTTTAATAATATTATGACCTATAGAAAGAGCCAACAAGCTAAGTTTTATATCAGGTGGATGTTGAACCATCAAACATTTAGTGTTCGTTAGTGCAATTAAATCATATTAATCATACTTTTATACGACATCAATTAAAAAACTCGTTGGAATATTTATCAATAACTTGATTAGGTTATAATTTAGATCATTACTTGCCCATGTTACTCTGAGTTCATTAAAAATACTTGCTATTATTTCCAGTAAATTAATTAAAATGACTCGACACTTATAATCGTTTTAAACAATTATATTGTTTCACTAAAATGTATATCATTAAGTTTCAAGTACCAGTGAATAACTTATGTTGCAAATAATTCTAAACCAATAATTTTCTTATATCAACTAAGATTTTCTTTTTAATTCAATCTGTAAAAATATTTCAGTAATTCACTTCCTTCTCACGAAATGTTCCTCTTCTTTCTAACCTTGAAGGGATGATTCCAATTCACAAGAATAGGATAAGGTAATTCATTACTGTATGGGTCCTATCTCTTCATAGAAAGGCTATTGCGAGTGAAAATAGCACAAACAGTAGCCATGTCGCTTCCCGGGTATCGTTTGACCCCGGAAGTACATGTAAGTCTGACAAATCCGCAAAGCGCGCCCGGCCTTCTGATTGGCTCAAACTGACGTATGCGCCAATTTTGATTGACAGACTGGATCGGTCCATTGTTAACTGAGTGTAAATATAGATGATGTGTGATTGGTATGTAAACATCGCACCTCGTAATATATTTATTCTGTGTTAATTGTATGTCGTAAATGGTTATGTAGCAGTTTAGTGAATGTCTTTAATGAGTCAACAAACACATACCACGGGGTTGAGGACTTTATTGCGATGCGATGAGTGTGATCAAGGATCTAGATATCATACACCCTGAAACACATAATTACACAATAAATACTAAGTAAAACATTATCATTACTGCTAGATACATAGCATAGGCTTATTACAAGTAAGTATTTACATATCTCAGTCATCCATTAAACACACGATAGACTGAACCTTAAACGATTATACTAGAACATATACAGTAATATACATGATCCACAATACCGACATTCAAGGGAGATAACTCCTTGACTTTCTTTTGACTCTAATATATACACACTATCAATACATAACGCTTACACATTCTGTAAAAACATATACAATACTTTAATACAGAAATTAATGATATGATCTTACATTAAATGTGGTCATCACAATTAGATTACATTGTAAGTCTTAGACAAATATAAATAACACAATGCATACCCTGTGGGTGATACAAGGGTGTGGATCCAAACTGCCACACGTATGGCAACACCATAGATTATCTGAATAAACAATACATAGACTAAAACACTATTTAACATTAAATATATTGAACATTTTAGTTACAATGATTTGTCTGTATCACATCTGAATATGTACATTACAAAGCTTTTTAAAACACTCTTGAAGTAAAACACTTTCACACATATTTCATTGAAGTGATACATTTTTGGTGATAAAGTATGGGTGTTTAGCTTATCTTATGCAGATTTAAATATTTAGACATAATCAACATTTATGTTAGATTACATGCATTTAGTTTACTTTATATAACACTTTAAACATACTGTATTATTTAAATACAACACAAGATAGAGATTATAACCATTTTACTCACCTGATTTAATATTATCTCTTTATCCTTTGCTGGTCTGAGCAGTTTATGTGCTGAGAGAGTATGCAGTGTAATCAAAGCATGCAGTTTAACAATAGGTGGTAGCTTGGTCAATCAGCAAATGAAGCTTCGGTCCATGTGCATGAGTGAAACGCGACTCGGGTGTGAAAGTTTTCGCAGCGCCTTGAAATAGGCCATTTTCCACCCCCACATGACTTGCTCCAAATCGAAAAATTGTTGGCTTACGGTCGATCAGGTGATGTAATAACACGTCTGGCAAAGTCTGAGACCCGTACGACGATTTTTCATTTTTGGTCGAAAAAAGGACGATCCAACACCCAGGAGTGAAATGCGACTCGGATGTGAAAGTTTTCGCAGCGCCTTGAAAATTTGCATGCGGGTAGACCTTGACCCTCACGTCACATTGGCACCAACGTTGACCCGAAATGACGCTTGTTGGCGTGGCTATGGGCCATTTTCCACCCCAACATTACTTGCTCCAAATCGAAAAAAAATTCGCTTACGGTCGGACAGGTAATGTAAAAATACGTCTGGCAAAGTCTGAGACCTGTACGACGATTTTTCATTTTTAGTCGAAAAAACGACTGTCCAACACCCAAAAGTGTAACGCGACTCGGATGTGAAAGTTTTCGCAGCGCCTTGAAACTTTGCATGCGGGTAGACCTTGACCCTCACGTCACACTGGCACCAACCTTGACCCGAAATGGCCATTGTGGGCGTGGCTATGGGCCATTTTACGACCCCACATGACTTGCTCCAAATCGAAAAATTGTTGCCTTACGGTCGGTCAGGTGATTTAAAAATACGTCTGGCAAACTTTGCATGCGGGTAGACCTTGACCCTCACGTCACATTGGCACCGACCTTGACCCGAAATGGCGCTTCTCGGCGTGGCTATGGGCCATTTTGCACCCCAACATGACTTGCTCCAAATCGAAAAAAAATTGGCTTACAGTCGATCAGGTGATGTAAAAATACGTCTGGCAAAGTCTGAGACCCGTACGACGATTTTTCATTTTTAGTCGAAAAAACGACGGTCCAACACCCAGGAGTGAAATGCGACTCGGATGTGAAAGTTTTTGCAGCGGCTTGAAACTCTGCATGAGGGTAGACCTTGACCCTCACGTCACATTGGCAACGACCTTGACCCGAAATGGCGCTTGTGGGCGTGGCTATGGGCCATTTTCCACCCCGACATGACTTGCTCCAAATCGAAATATTTTTGGTTTACAGTCGGTCAGGTGATATAGAAATACGTCTGGCTAAGTCTGAGACCCGTACGACGATTTTTCATTTTTGGTCGAAAAAACGACGGTCCAACACCCAGGAGTGAAACGCGACTCGGATGTGAAAATTTTCACAGCGCTCTGAAACTTTGCGTGTGGGTAGACCTTGACCCTCACGTCACATTGGCACCGACCTTGACGCGAAATGACGCTTGTTGGCGTGGCTATGGGCCATTTTCTACGCCCACATGACTTCCTCCAAATCGAAAAAAATTTGGCTTACGGTCGGTCAGGTGATGTAAAAATACATCTGGCAAAGTCTGAGACCCGTACGAGGATTTTTCATTTTTGGTCGAAAAAACGACGGTCCAACACCAAGGGGTGAAAAGCGACTCGGATGTGAAAGTTTTCACAGGGCCCTGAAACTTTGCAGGAGGGTAGACCTTGACCCTCACGTCACATTGGCACCGACCTTGACCCGAAATGACGCTTGTGGGCGTGGCTATGGGCCATTTTGCACCCCAACATGACTTGCTCCAAATCGTAAAAAAAATTTGGCTTACGGTCTGTCAGGTGATGTAAAAATACGTCTGGCAAAGTCTGAGACCCGTACGACGATTTTTCATTTTTGGTCGAAAAAACGACGATCCAACACCCAGGAGTGAAACGCGACTCGGATGTGAAAGTTTTCACAGCGCCCTGAAACTTTGCATGCGGGTAGACCTTGACCCTCACGTCACATTGGCACCGACCTTGACCCGAAATGGCGCTTGTGGGCGTGGCTATGGGCCATTTTGCACCCCAACATGACTTGCTCCAAATCGAAAAATTGTTGGCTTACGGTCGGTCAGGTGATGTAAAAACACGTCTGGCAAAGTCTGAGACCCGTACGATGATTTTTCATTTTTGGTCGAAAAAACGACGGTCCAACACCAAGGAGTGAAATGCGACTCGGATGTGAAAGTTTTCGCAGCGCCTTGAAACTTTGCATGCGGGTAGACCTTGACCCTCACGTCACATTGGCTCCAACGTTGACCCGAAATGACGCTTGTGGGCGTGGCTATGGGCCATTTTGCACCCCAACATTACTTAATCCAAATGGAAAAAAATTTGGCTTACGGTCGGTCAGGTGATGTAAAAATACGTCTGGCAAAGTCTGAGACCCGTTCGACGATTTTTCATTTTTAGTCGAAAAAACGACGATCCACCACCCAAGAGTGAAACGCGACTCGGATGTGAAAGTTTTCGCAGCGCCTTGAAACTTTGCATGCGGGTAGACCTTGACCCTCACGTCACATTGGCACCGACCTTGACCCGAAATGGCGCTTGTGGGCGTGGCTATGGGCCATTTTGCACCCCAACATCACTTGCTCCAAATCCAAAAATGTATGGCTTACGGTCGATCAGGTGATGTAAAAACACGTCTGGCAAAGTCTGAGACCCATACGACGATTTTTCATTTTTATTCGAAAAAACGACGGTCCAACACCCAGGAGTGAAATGCGACTCGGATGTGAAAGTTTTTGCAGCGCCTTGAAAATTTGCATCCAGGTCGACCTTGACCCTCACGTCACAATGGCCCCGACCTTGACCCGAAATGGCGCTTGTGGGCGTGGCTATGGGCCATTTTCCACCCCGACATGACTTGCTCCAAATCAAAATATTTTTGGTTTACAGTCGGTCAGGTGATGTAGAAATACGTCTGGCAAAGTCTGAGACCCGTACGACGATTTTTCATTTTTGGTCGAAAAAACGACGGTCCAACACCCAGGAGTGAAACGCGACTCGGATGTGAAAATTTTCACAGCGCCCTGAAACTTTGCATTCGGGTAGACCTTGACCCTCACGTGACATTGGCACCGACCTTGACGCGAAATGACGCTTGTGGGCGTGGCTATGGGCCATTTTCCACCCCGACATGACTTGCTCCAAATCAAAATATTTTTGGTTTACGGTCGGTCAGGTGATGTAAAATACGTCTGGCAAAGTCTGAGACCCGTACGACGATTTTTCATTTTTAGTCGAAAAAGCGACGGTCCAGCGCCCAGGAGTGAAATGCGACTCGGATGTGAAAGTTTTCGCAGCGCCTTGAAAATTTGCATTCGGGTAGACCTTGACCCTCACGTCACATTGGCACCGACCTTGACCCGAAATGACGCTTGTGGGCGTGGCTATGGGCCATTTTCCACCACCACATGACTTGCTCCAAATCGAAAAAAAATTGGCTTACGGTCGGTCAGGTGATGTAAAATACGTCTGGCAAAGTCTGAGACCCGTACGACGATTTTTCATTTTTGGTCGAAAAAGCGACGGTCCAACGCCCAGGAGTGAAATGCGACTCGGATGTGAAAGTTTTCGCAGCGCCTTGAAACTTTGCATGAGGGTAGACCTTGACCCTCACGTCACATTGGCACCGACCTTGACCCGACATGACGCTTGTGGGCGTGGCTATGGGCCATTTTGCACCCCCACATGCCATGACTTGCTCCAAATCGAAAAATCTTTGGCTTACGGTCGGTCAGGTGACGTGGCTTTACCAATTGAAAGGAGGTGAAGGAAGCAGCCGGAAAGGAGATATATTTTCCAGTTTAATACCAGCAGCAGAAATCAATGGTTTTATTCTTATTCCAAGAGGCGGAATAAGAGTGGACTTCTTATTATACAGATCCTCATAAAGAGGATAAAACACAGCGTTGTGCGCGGGGTTAGATGGATTATGATATAATTTTGTGATATACTGCAAAGATAATTTAGTTCGGCGTAGTTTAAGTGGTGGCTCACCGGCCTCAACGTAGAGACTGTCAATGGGAGAGGTTCTGAAAGATCCAAGACAAAGTCTAAGACCCTGGTGATGTAAGGGATCGAGTAATTTAAAATTACTTTTACAGGCTCCATTATAGATGATGGAGCCATAATCGAGCTTAGAACGGACAAGTGATCTATATAAGTGAAGGAGGGTCGTTTGATCTCCTCCCAACTTGGAATTAGAAACGACCTTTAATAAATCTAGTGCCTTCAGACATTTAGCTTTCAAATATTTAATATGTGGTAAAAACGTGAGGTGAGGATAAAAAATTATTCCTAAAAATTTAGCTTCTTTTACAACTTTAATTGGAGATCCAGCTAGATGTAAATCTGAATCCTTATGTGGTTTATGTTTACGACAGAAATGAATGCAATTAGTTTTAGACTTAGAAAACTTGAATCCGTTCTGCTCTGCCCAAACACTGATTTTATTCAAACA
This sequence comes from Haliotis rufescens, assembly GCF_023055435.1. NCBI lineage: Eukaryota > Metazoa > Mollusca > Gastropoda > Lepetellida > Haliotidae > Haliotis > Haliotis rufescens. Next base: position 499,144 of record NW_025964146.1, on the reverse strand, counting down.
AAGTTGCAATTGTCTCCCGATCGTGTGCATATTTTTACCTCGATATGATACATTAAAGTCGTCAACAAACAAAGACCCGTCAATAGAGTTATTAAAACCTTAGCTAAACTGTTAATTTTTATGCTAAACAACGTTACTGTTAATATGCTACCTTGTGGGACACCTTGATCTTGATCGTAAAAATCAGACAAGGTGGATCCCACACGAACCTGGAAATTTCTATCTGTTAAAAATTGAGATACAAAATTTGGCAAACGCCCTCTCAAACCCATGTCATAAAGAGTGAGTGAGTGAGTTAAATTTTAACGTCACAGCGGCAATATTTCAGCGATATCGTGACGATACAAAATTTGACATCAACAATATATTTTAAACTGTATAAAGTTCTGCCGACGAAGGGCAGTATAATAACTAGAACATCACAGATTTACATAAAACTAGTTAGAGAACATGTAAAAAATATATTATCATTTTGCAACACAATATAAAAACAGGCTATAGATCGCCAACAACTGAGTGAGTGAGTGAGTGAGTGAGTTAAGATTTATAGTCACACCAACAACTGAAGGTTGATCACCACACTAGAGTCTATGGGGACTTACAGTACTTTTGATACCTGCATGGACCCCAGCACATGTCATAAAGATCTTTTACAATTCCATGTTTCCAGGTGGTATCATACGCTTTTTCTAAATCGAAAAATATTGATACCGCATGTTTTTTATTAATTAAAGCATTTTTCACAAATGTTTCAGTCTAACCAAATGGTCAACTGTACTTCTATTTTTTCTAACACCACATTGAATATTTGTTAAAAGGTTATTAGTTTCTAAATAACATGTACGTCTGTTATTTACAATTCTTTCCATGGTCTTGCATACACAGCTAGTAAGCGATATCAGCCTATAATAAGAAGGATCAGAATGATCACGGCCAGGTTTTGGTATCGGAATAACAACGGCATCTGCAATGATGAAGGAAAATTCCCAGTTGTCCAGATATGATCGAAAATATTTAATAATGTTTCTAAGCATGACGCGGGTAAATGTTTGAGTAACTGATAATTAATATTATCAGCACCCGTGGCTGTATCATGAGCTTGCCCAAGGGTGGTATGCAGCTCATGGATGGAGAAAATTTCGTTATTATCCTCACCATTATCAGAATTAAAATTAATTGTCTTTTTTTCTTGTTGGTCTTTAAATTTTTGAAATGTTGGTGTATCATTTGATGAGGAGTGTGAGTGAGTTAATATTTAAAGTCACATCGGCAGTATTTCAACCATATCGTGACTTGAACAAGTTAGGCATTGATATTATATATTAAAAGCTGTCATCGAAGGACAGTACAACAACCAGCAATATATCACAGATTATAATTTTAAAACTAGTTTTAGAGCAATAAAATAATCAGATACAATTCAAACGATACAATATAAAAACGGGCTGTAGATCGCCAGCAACCAAAGTTAGGCCACCATACTAGGGACCATGGGGACTTACGGTACTTCTGCTACCTACATGGTACCCCAGCAGGATTTACACCATCCCTCTGGGCACTGGCGATTATCAGACAGATTAGCCAAAGAGTTAAAATCAACAAAAATACTACGATTGAAATCACAGAGAAAGGAAATGATACCTTGAATGATACTGGACTTAAGAGACTTCCCAGGGGGACAATTATTTTACGATACTTCAACCCCCTGTGAAGATACAGCCACCAACAATCAAAATGTATCTATTAATTCTATTTCTTTTAAAAAACCGATGATTAAATGAGCACTGATTTGATTAAAAAGATCCTTTATGGATGTAATTTTGAAATATTTATCCCTTGTGATGGAAAAATCAATGCAGTCAAGCAGGACATGCTTGACCGTGATTCTTTCATCACAAGGGATGCAAAATGGAGGATCCTCACCTTTCAATAAATATTCGTGGGTATATTTGCTGTGGCCAATACGACATCGTCGTATAATGACCTCTTCAAATCTGGACTGACAGCCCAAGTAGGTGTAACCGATAGATGGTTTAATTTCATGTAATTTATTGATACCTACTTGGGTGTCCCACTTCTTCTGCATGAGATCCCTGATGTAACATTTAATAACAGGCTTATAATCACTGTAAGGGATAAGAAGTGGTGTCACAGATTTGTTGAGTGCTGCTTTTGCTGCAGCATCAGCCATTGTGTTGCCTTTTATGCCCACATGACTGGGCAACCAACAAAAGACGATGTCGTATTGGCCAGTTGAAAGACTATTATAAAGTTCTAAAATATCTAAAATAATTGGATGATTAGAAGAGACTTTTTTCAGTGCCTGAAGACAAGACAAAGAATCAGAAAAGATGATAAATTGTTTATATGCAGACTTTCGTTGAATGTATTTTAAGGCTGTAAGAATAGCATTGGCCTCAGCAGTGAAAATAGAGCTAGTGTCTGGTATTCTAGATGAGATATGGTTTGATTCAACGACAGTGGCACATGCCACCTTGCCACCGTCCTTGGATCCATCAGTAAAGATTGAACGGTGGGTGTCATATTTATTTCTTAATTGGACATATTCCTGTTGATAGATAAGTTGATTTGTGTCAGATTTAATAAAACGGGTTAGAGAAACGTCTACTTCTGGCCTCACCAGCTGCCAGGGAGGAGTAGACAAGAGACGATATGGTGAGATAATATCTAGATCTATATTTGCAGCAATAATATGTGATTTCATCCGAATTCCAAGTGGTGGAATCAGCTTTGGTTTTTTCTGAAACAGCATTTCATATAGGGGTTGAAAAACGGAGTCATAAGTAGGATTAGAAGGATTAGAGTGTAATTTAGTGATATATTGAAGAGACAATTTAACACGGCGTTGTTTCAAAGAAGGTTCATCAGCCTCGACATAGAGACTGTCAACAGGAGAAGTTCTAAAAGCACCAAGACACAGTCTGAGTCCTTGGTGGTGGATTGAATCTAGCTTTTTTAAATTACTCTTGCAAGCTCCAGCACACACAATGGAGCCGTAGTCTAATTTAGAGCGAAATAATGATCTATAAAGGTGAAGGAGGGTTGTCTGATCCACTCCCCACTTAGATTTCGAGAAGACTTTTAACAGATCTAGGGCCTTCAGGCATTTAGTCTTTAAATATTTGATATGTGGTAGAAACGTCAAATGGTGGTCGAAAATTAATCCCAAAAATTTGGCTTCTTTAACAACCTTAATTGGAGTGCCATCTAAAGAGAGTTCTGGATCTTTATGGGGTTTATATTTCCAACAGAAATGTATACAATTTGTTTTGGTCTGTGAAAACCTAAATCCATTCTCAAGACACCATTTATTAATTTTATTAAGACACAACTGTAACTGTCTTTCAATGGTATGCATATTTTTACCACGACATGAAATATTAAAATCATCCACAAACAATGACCCATCTATTGAGTCATTTAATACTTTAGATAAACTATTTATTTGATGCTAAACAATGTGACAGACAAAATACTGCCCTGTGGAACCCCCTGATCCTGATTATAATGATCAGACAGGGTTGATCCAACACGAACTTGAAATTGTCTGTCAGTTAAAAACTGTGATACAAATTGAGGCAAGCGGCCTCTTAAACTAAAGTCATGTAAATCTTTTAAAATACCATGCTTCCAAGTGGTATCATAAGCTTTTTCAAGATCGAAAAAGATAGATACAGCATGTTGTTTGTTTATAAAAGCATTTTTAACAAATAATTCTAAATGAACCAAATGATCAATTGTACTTCGGTTTTTACGAAATCCGCACTGGATATCACTGATTAAATTGTTGGTTTCTAAAAACCAAACTAAGCGATTATTCACCATGCGCTCCATGGTTTTACAAACACAGCTAGTTAATGAAATAGGTCGGTAATTGGATGGATCTGTATGATCCCTGCCAGGCTTTGGTATGGGTACAACGATGGCATGTCTCCACGAAGGAGGAAAATGTCCTGTTGTCCAAATATCATCGAAAATATTCAATAGTGTTGTGAGACAAGATTCAGGCAAGTGTTTTAGAAGCTGATAATGGATATCATCAGCACCAGTTGCAGTATCATGAGCTTGTGCTAAAGCAGTGTGTAGCTCATGGAGTGAAAATACTTCGTTATAATCTTCGCCATTGTCAGAAATAAAATTGACTTTTTTCCTTTCTTTTTGTTGTTGATACTTCTGAAACTTTGGATTATAATTTGACGAAGAAGAATGTTTGGCTAAAGTTTCTCCCAGTTTGTTTGCAATATCTGATTTTTCTGTCAATAAATTATTATCATCTTTGAGATGATGAATACTTGATTTGGAACCTTTGCCTTTGATTTTTAGGATCATGTTCCACACCTTTGACATAGGCGTGCGAGAATTTATTTTGGAAACATAATCCTTCCAGGTCTGTCGTTTAATGAGTTTAAAAGTTCGTCGAGCCTTGGCATAATTAATTCTTACATTATTTAAATTGTGAACAGTAGGATGGCGTCGAAAGTATTTCTCAGCCTTCTTCCTACGCTTCCTAGCTTGTTTGCATTCATAAGTAAACCATGGTTTACGAATATGTGGGTTCACAGAGGACTTAGGAATAGTTTCATCAGCTATACCTTTCAGTTGATCGGAAAACAACTGAATCGGGTCAGGAACATCCATAAAAAGGTCGTGTTGCAATTTGTCAGTACATATGTTCTGAAATAACGGCCAATTTGCCTTAGAAAAATTCCATCTTGTTACAGGTGGATCATCAGTGGGGTTTATAGCTGTAATTACTGTCGGAAAGAGATCACTTCCACAAAGCTCATCATGGACTGACCATTCAAATTCATTATATAAGTTAGAATCTGTGATTGACAGATCTAATGCAGTGTACGTACCTGTTGCAGGATGTAAATATGTGTTCGAGCCGTCGTTGAAGATGCATAGATTATTGTTAGCAATAAAATCTTCAAGGATTTTCCCTTTATTATTTATATTGGAACTTCCCCATAGAGGGTTATGCCCATTAAGATCACCCATGATGATACAGGGCTTAGGTAGTTGGTCAAATAAATCCTGAAGGTCAGACTGCTGCAAATTTGAGGATGGAGAAATATATAGGGAACAAAGAGTGAAAGTTACTTGTAGAGTAAGACGGACAGCAACAGCCTGAAGGTTACATTTGAGATGAACAGGACTGTGGATGATGCCCTGCCTCACCAAAATGGAAGCACCGCCAGTGGCTTTATCACCTGGAGGTGAAAAAGAATGATAAGAATTGTACTGACGCAATTCAAATTTATCAGTATGCTTAAGATAGGTCTCTTGTAAACTAAAAGCTGATGGTTTATAGTCTTGTGCTAATAATTGGACTTCATTAAAATTATTCCTAAGTCCTCTGCAATTCCACTGAATTATGTTAGGAGATTGAGTCATGGTGGCTCAATCGGTGAACGCTCACGTACACGTGTGGAGGAAGGACTCCTACTACTGCTCTGTGACGATGGGGTGACATCCATGTCCAGAGCATCAAAGGAGTTATGGACAACTATCTCTGAAGAAGAGGAGTTCCTGTCTGTCTGTTTTTTATTTAGTTTTTTCCTTTCTTTTCTGGTCAGAGTAACATCGGCAGATCCAGTTGTTGCTGGTTCAACAGTAGCCTCTGGCTCTTTAGTAGCTGATTCAAAAGCATCAGGGTAAACAGACAAAGTTTCAGTTTGACTCAAGGATGAATTTGACGTAATCACAGAAGTTATGCTGATAGGTGTATCTGATTTGATCCATGTCAATTCCGTTTGAACAGAAATCGATACCGTTGGAGGAGCAGAGATAGTAGCAGCAGCAGCAGCAGCAGAGTAGGTTCTGGTAAGTGGAGTAGACGGGGACTGACTTTCAATAACCTTCTTAGCCTCGTAAAACGAGATATTTTGTTCATGTTTGAGTTTTATGATTTTTGATTCCTTTTTCCACACTGGACATAATTTAGATGAAGCCAGATGTTTGCCGTTACAGTTTGAACATTTAATGTCAGCTGTACATCCAGTGCTGTCATGGTCGTCACCACAGCGCTGACAGACTACAGAGTGATTACAAGATTTTGATCCATGTCCAAATTTTTGGCACTTGAAACATCGGAGTGGATTGGGGACATACACCGCCACTCCAATGTTTAGATAACCAACTTTAACAGACTTAGGAAGGGCCGACAGGGCAAATGTAAGCATATAAGTATTTGACGGGATGATGTCACCGTCTCTGGATTTCATGGTGAAACGCTTAACTGCAGTTACCCCTTGACTAGTCAATTCATCTGTAATGTCTTGCTCCGACATGTCGGACAGGCAACGAGCTCTGTCTCGAACAATGCCTCGGCAAGAATTTAAGGTTTTGTGTACGGACACAGCAACCTCAATATTTGCAAATGTAGTTACAGATAGCAAATTGAGAGATTGCTGTCTCCGTGAACACTCAACAAGAAGAGAGCCACTACGAAGATGTGTTACATTTTTAACTTCTCTGCAAATTCCTGAAACTGCTTTTGAGATGGCGAAAGGATTAAGTTTTAGTGGTTGATTATCAGCTGCCTCAATCACAATAAATCGGGGCCAGGAATCCAATTCACGAGATAAGTTTTCAGTTTGATCAGATACATCTAGATCGACATGTCTGCGTTTCGAACAGTTTGAACCAGGGTATTGGAGAGACATGATGAAAGGAAATAATTCAGCACCTCTGCTCCCCACCCACCATGGAGTGCCACAAAGAGCGATGTTTTATTGCAGCGGATCTCCAACATGCAAACATCAGGGATACAGAGGTGGTATACTCCAGTAAGAACAACATGAATAGCTATATTTGTCTATCAAATAAAATGCCAGGCTGGTCCGGCCCATGACAAGAAATTGAAGACATACAGAACTCAGAGGTCGAAAGTACCAGATTGGCCCATGAGCCACTGCCTTCTGGCGTAAGACTCTAGGCAAATTATTCAATCCAAAATTGAGAATACACACAAGTTATGGACAGCCAAGGCCAAAATATACATTAAAATACAACACATGTGTGCATATACAATATTACACACAGGGCCTGGCATGACCAGCCGATTGATAAGACCGGGCCCATCTTACCACCCGTCTAGGCGAAGTAAGGGTCGAAGTAGTGTGTTGGGCAAAGGAACACAGTTCCAGGAACCAGTGCCCTCAACTACCAGACTCCCGTCCTCCGCCGACACAGGGACACAACCCACGGCAAACGGGCTGCCCATTTTAGTCGCCTCATACGACCAGCAATGGGAGGCTGTGGAAATATTCTGCCCCGGTTCCACACGGGGGAAGAGCGATTAGCGTTACCCAGCACTCACCACGAGGAGGTTGCTCTTCACGAGTGCCCATTTGATGAGGAAGAGTGGTAAGCTTAAGTTTCTCCTAATTTGTTTGCTATATCAAATTTATTGGTTAATAGTGTATCACCCTCCTAAGATGATGAACACCAGATTTTGATCCTTTACCCTTTGCACCATATTCCAAACCTTAGATATTGGAGTACGTGAATTGATTTTAGAGACATATCTTTGCCATGATTGGCGTTTATTTTGTTTAAATGTTCGACGAGCTTTAGCATTTAACATTTATATTTATTTAAATTGTGGACAGTAGGGTGGCGTCGAAAATATTTCTCTGCCTTTTTCCTCACTTTTCAAGCTTGTTTACATTCGGTGTTAAACCATGGTTTACGTATATGTGGAATTGTAGAGGATTTAGGTATACATTCGTCAGCAATTCTATTTAAAATGTCAGAAAACTCCTGAATAGGATCAGTAACATCAGTGAAGTTTGCCCTTGTAAAATTCCATCTTGTAGAAGGTGGAACATCAGTCGGATTAACAGTTGATAAAATAGTTGGGAAATGGTCACTTCCACAAAGATCATTGTGGACAGACCAATCGAAATCAGTAAGTAGATTAGAGTCAGAAAGGGACAAATCCAAGGAAGAATAAGTCCCGGTTGCAGGATGCAGATAAGTGTGTGTATCATCATTAAAGATACATAGATCATTACTGGTTAAAAAATCCTCAAGTACTTTACCGTTAGTATTAGTGTTCGTACCACCCCAAAGAGGATTGTGGCCATTTAAATCAACCATGATTAAACATGGCTCAGGTAGTTGATCGTACAGATTTCGAAGATCAGACTGCTGGAGAGCTGACGACGGCGGAATATACAAAGAACACAATGTAAGTGCAACGTGTAAAGTAAGTCTCACTGCAACAGCTTGCAGATTAGTATTTAGTACAACAGGACTGTGGAAAACATTCTGTCGCACAATGATTGAAGATCCTCCAGTGGCCCTGTCGCCCGAAGGAGAAAACGAATGATAAGCACTGAACTGACGTAAATAAAAATTATCTGTCTGCTTTAAGTATGTTTCTTGTAAGCAGAATGCTGACGGATTAAGATCTTGAACTAATAGATGTAATTCATTAAAATTAGTCTTTAATCATCTACAATTCAACTGTACTATATTTGTTGAAGTCACTATCTTTTAGGGGGATTGACTGGGGACCTACCCCTCACCTTCCTTGAGGGCGACAAGCTATGTGCCCTAGGATGGCTGATTTCGGACACATCCATGTCCTCAAGTGATCCATACTTATTAAAAAGTTGGATCACATTTTCTGCCCCTTTTGAGTTTCTAGCACTCTGATAACTGCTTTTGGTTTGGATTTAATTTGTTTGATACTTTTATCTGAGTACGAAGGTTGAGCTAATTTTGCTGATGACTGTTCCTGAGTTAATTTTGAATTCTTATCACAAGACGACCGAGTGATTTCCTGTGACGTGTTGATTGTTTGGGAACTAGAGTTTTCCTGTGAAGTTCTCACCGAAACTGCTGCTGACAACAACGTTGGACCAGATGTTTTTGTCCACGTGTAGTCGGTCTGGCAACCTGTGGAGTGACATGTTACATGTTTAGGCTTAGAGACCTGTACAGAAGCGGAAAGAGCAGCAGAATATGTTGGACCTGTATGTTCCTGATCAAGAACAATCTTTTTGGCATCGAAAAAAGAAATGTTACGTTCGTGCTTGACTCATGAAATTTTTGACTGGAGTTTCCAAGTTGTGCATTCCTTGGATGAAGAGGGGTGGTTTCCAGAGCAGATCACGCAGAGTAGAGGTTTATCACAGATGGTACTGTTTTCACATGTCCCAGCACATCGATGGCATGCCGCTGGAACATGCGTTTAAAAACAGTGATAGATAAATTACTTTGAATGAAGTGGTCTTACATATCCTCTCAGGGGGACAATAATTTTACACTACTTTAACCCCCTTAGAGGATATAGCCACTAACAATCTCAGTTAATTATTCATACTGTCAATAGTAAAAGTTATTTATTTATTTACAATACATAGTCATAAAAATTTATCAATCAATTCAATTTCCTGTAAAAAAGCAAGTATAAAATGTGGACTTATCTGATTAAAAAGATCCCTAATGGATGATACTTTGAAGTACTTATCCCTGGTGATGGACAAATCAATACAGTCAAGCAAGACATGCTTGACCGTGATTCTTTCATCACAAGGGATACAGAACGGAGGATCTTCACCTTTTAAAAGATATTCATGTGTATATCTCGTGTGGCCAATACGACATCGCCGCAAAATGACCTCATCAAATCTGGACTTACAACCCAAGTAGGTGTAGCCAATAGTTGGTTTAATTTCATGCAATTTATTTAAACCTGCTTTGGTGTCCCTCTTCTTTTTCATGAGATCACTGATATAACATCTGATCACTGGCTTATAATCGCTGTATGGAATCAGAAGTGGTGTCTCAGATTTGTTGAGTACTGCTTTAGCTGCAGAATCAGCCATTGAGTTACCAATAATACCAACATGGCTCGGTAACCAGCAAAATACAATGTCATATTGGCCAGTAGCAAGATCATTAAACAATTCAACAATTTTGATTAAAAGGGGATGAGTACAAGACAGATTTTGAATGGCTTGAAGGCAAGAAAGTGAATCGGAAAATATAATAAATTGTTTATGTTGGGATTGGTTATTTATATATTCCAATGCTGTTAATATGGCCTTAGCCTCTGCCGTAAAAATGGAACAGTTATCTGGTATTCGGTTTGATATAGTCCTGGATCCAATGACAGTGGCGCTGGCAACGGCGCCACCATCTTTGGATCCATCAGTAAATATAGATTTGTACCTATTGTATGAGGAACGTAATTGGTTGTATTTTTGTAGATAAATTAGTTGATTTGTGTCAGATTTTTTAAACTTAGTTAGAGAAAGGTCTACTTCAGGCCTGACTAACTGCCAAGGTGGAGTAGACAGAAGTGCATATGGAGATATGATGTCTAAATCAATATTAGTAGCTGCAATATGAGGTTTGATCCAAACCCCAAGTGGTGTGATAAGTTTGGGCTTGTTTAGAAACAGTTCATCATTAAGTGGATCAAAAACGCAATTATAAGCTGGGTTTGATTGGTTGGAACGTAATTTAGTTACATATTGAAGAGATAATTTCAAGCGGCGTTGTGCAAGCGAAGGTTTATCCGCCTCCACATACAAACTATCTACAGGAGAAGTTCTAAATGCTCCAAAACAGAGCCGCAGTCCCTGATGATGTATGCTATCTAATTTCTCTAAATTCCTTTCAGCAGCTCCTCCATAAACAATTGAACCATAATCTAGTTTAGATCTAATAAGGGATCTATACAGGTGAAGTAAGGTTGTCTGATCCCCACCCCACTTAGTATTTGCAACAACTTTTAGTAGATCAAGAGCCTTCAAGCATTTAGTTTTAAGATATTTTATATGGGGTGAAAACGTCAAGTGGCGATCAAATATAACACCCAAGAACTTGGTCTCCTCAACAACCTTGATGGGGGCACCGTTTAACAACAGTTCCGGGTCTTTATGCGGTCTATAATTTCTAAAAAAATGGATACAATTTGTCTTTGCTTTAGAAAATCTAAAACCATTTTCAAGTGACCTCTTTTGGATTTTATTAAGGCAAAGCTGCAGTTGCCTTTCTATTGTGTGCGTGTTTTTGCCACGACAAGATATGTTAAAGTCATCTACAAAGAGTGACCCATCAATTGAGTCATTCAATACCTTGGAGAGACTGTTAATTTTAATGCTGAATAATGTGACAGAAAAGATGCTGCCTTGTGGAACACCCTGATCCTGATTGTAATGATCAGACAGGGTTGAACCCACACGAAATTGTCTGTCGGTTAAAAAACTGGATATAAACTGAGGCAAACGACCTCGCAATCCAAAATTATGAAGATCTTTTAAAATGCCATGCTTCCAAGTTGTATCATAAGCTTTTTCTAAATCGAAAAAGATGGATACGGCATGTTGTTTATGTACAATGGAATTTTTTATGAACGATTCTAAACACACAAGATGATCAATGGTACTTCTATTTTTCCGGAAACCACATTGTATATCTGTAATGAGATGATTGGTTTCCAAATACCAAACTAATCGATTATTCACCATACGTTCCATATTTTGGCAAACGCAGCTAGTGAGAGATATCGGACGGTAATTTGATGGATCAATATGATCCCGTCCTGGTTTCGGTATAGGAACTACAATCGCATCATGCCACGAAGGAGGAAAAGTCCCTGATGTCCAAATATCATCAAATATAGTTAAAAGTGTTTGGAGACCTGATTCAGGCAAGTGTTTTAAAAGCTGATAATGAATATTATCAGCTCCAGTTGCAGTATCATGAGCTTGCCCAAAAGCGGTATTGAGCTCATGTAGTGAAAACACTTCATTGTAGTCTTCATCATTATCAGAATTAAAATTTACCTTTTTCTTTTCCTGTTGTTGCTGAATTTTCTGAAATTTAGGGTCATAGTTGGATGATTAAGAATGCTTGGCTAAAGTTTCACCTAATTTATTTGCAATGTCAAATTTATCTGTCAATAAATCATTACCATCTTTTAGATGTTTAATGCTGGATTTAGAACCCTTGCCTTTGATTCTTTGAATCATATGCCACACCTTTGATATAGGTGTGCGTGAATTGATTCTGGATACATAATTTCTCCAAGACTGACGTTTATTTTGTTTAAAAGTTCGTCTAGCCTTTGCACTATTTTTTTTTACAATATTTAAATTATGGACCGTGGGGTGTCGGCGGAAAAACGTTTCTGCTTTTTTCCTACGCTTTCTAGCCTGTTTGCAATCATCGCTAAACCATGGTTTGCGGATGTGCGGGTTCACAGAGGACTTAGGAATTGTTTCATCAGCTATGTGTTTCAGTTGTTCTGAGAATATCTGAATAGGGTCAGGGATGTTTTGGAACGTTTCAGGTTTCAGAGTTTCAAAACGACGTGTTTGAAATAAGGGCCAGTTTGCTCTATTAAAATTCCACCTTGTTGAAGGTGGTTCTAGGTTGGGAGAATAGACTTTAGTATTGTGGGGAAATGGTCACTTCCACATAGGTCATCATGGACTGACCAGTCAAATTCGTGTAGTAAATTAGAATCTGTGAGTGACGGATCTAATGCTGAATAAGTTCCTGTTGTAGGATGTAAATATGTGTTTGCACCATCATTAAATATACATAAATTATTGTTTGTAATGAAATCTTCAAGGACCGTGCCCTTAGTGTTCGTATCGACACTTCCCCACAGAGGGTTATGTCCATTTAGGTCACCCATGATGACACAGGGTTGAGTGAGTTGGTCAAATAAAGACTGAAGATCAGCCTGCTGAAGTGGAGAAGATGGTGGAATATACAAAGAGCAAAGTGTGAAGGCGATGTGAAATGTTAGCCGGACTGCAACGGCTTGAAGACTGGTGGTAAGAGGAATAGCTCTATGAGTGAGTGAGTTAAGATTTATAGTCACATCGGCAATATTTCAGCCATATCGTGACTAAATCAAGTTGTACAGTAATAATACATAACTATAACCTATAAAATCTGTCGGCAAAGGACAGTAAAATAACTAGAATATCACAGCTATAAATATAAAACTAGTAAGTAACTATAAAATTTGGACTAATCAATACAATACAATATAAGAGTTGGCTAGAGATCACCAGCAACCAAAGTTAGGCCACCACACAAGGGACCATGGGGACTTACGGTGCATCTGCTTCCTGCATGGTACCCCTGCAGGATTTACACCATCCCTCTGGTCACTGGTGATTAGTAGTAAGTTTAAGCCAAAGCATTTAAAAACAAACAAGTATTCTGCGATTAAAACCAAGGAAAATGAGAAATACTTTGAATGAAATAGGACTTATGTACCCTCTCAGGGGGACAATTATTTTACGTTACTTCAACCCCCTTTGAAGGTACAGCCACTAACAATCTCAGTTATTAATTCATTCTTCCAAATTAAAAATATACTTTTTACAACAATACATATCAAAATTTATCAATCAAGTCTATTTCTTTTAAAAAATCAATAATTAAATGAGTACCTATATTAAAAAGATCCTTCATAGATGAAACCTGGAAATAATTATCCCTTGTGATGGAAAAATCAATACAGTCAAGCAGGACATGCTTGACTGTGATTCTTTCATCACAAGGGATGCAGAATGGAGGATCCTCACCTTTTAGTAAATGTTCATGAGTATAACGAGAATGGCCAATACGACAACGTCTTAAAATGACCTCTTCAAATCTGGACTGACAACCCAAGTAGGTATAACCGATAGTTGCTTTGATTGCATGTAATTTATTTATACCCACTTGAGTGTCCCACTTCTTCTGCATTAGGTCTTTGATATAGGATCTAATAACAGGTTTATAGTCACTATATGGTAGTAGAAGTGGTGTCACAGATTTGTTGAGAGCTGCCTTTGCTGCAGCATCAGCCATAGTGTTACCCGTGATTCCAACATGACTGGGCAACCAGCAAAAGACGATGTCGTATTGGCCAGTAGCAAGGTCATTATACAATTCTAAAATATCTAAAATGAATGGATTATGCGAAGAGCTAGATTTGATTGCCTGTAGACACGATAATGAATCTGAAAAGATGATGAACCGTTTACAACTGTACTGTTTTTGGATATATTCCAAAGCACTTAATATTGCCTTGGCTTCAGCAGTGAAAATGGAGCTATGGTCTGGTAAGCGAGATGAGACGGTTTTGGATCCAATGACAGCAGCACTGGAGACTGTGCTGCCGTCCTTGGATCCATCTGTAAAAATAGAACGGTGGGATTCGTATTTAGCTCTAACTTGTAAATATTCTTGCTGATATACTAATTGATTTGTGTCTTGTTTTTTAAATTGTGTGAGAGTCAAGTCCACCTCCGGTCTGATAAGTTGCCAAGGAGGGGAAGACAGAAGCCTGAAAGGAGAAATATTATCTAAATCAATATGTGCAGCTGTAATGTGGGGTTTAATCCGAATGCCTAGTGGTGGGACCAGCTTAGGCTTACTATGAAAAAGGTCTTCGTAATGGGGTTGAAATATACAGTTATATGCAGGGTTTAACGGGTTAGAACGTAATTTTGCAATATATTGAAGCGATAATTTGATACGGCGCTGCTTTAACGATGGTTCATCAGCTTCTACATATAAGCTTTCCACAGGAGACGTTCGAAAGGCGCCAAGACATAGTCTTAGGCCCTGATGGTGAATAGAATCTAATTTTTGTAAATTGCTCTTACAGGCTCCACCATAAACGATGGAGCCATAATCTAATTTAGAGCGGATTAGAGACCGATACAAGTGTAGGAGAGTTGACTGATCACCTCCCCACTTCGTGTTGGCAACAACTTTCAACAAATCTAGAGCCTTCAGGCATTTAGTTTTAAGATAGTTAATATGCGGCTTAAAAGTTAAATGGTGATCGAAAATGAGACCCAGGAACTTGGCCTCTTCTACAACCTTGATAGGAGTGCCATGTAAAAATAGTTCTGGATCTTTGTGGTGCTTGTATTTTCTACAAAAATGAATACAATTGGTCTTAGCTTTTGAAAACCTAAAACCATTTTCAAGACACCATTTTTCGATTTTGTTGAGACATAGCTGTAACTGTCTCTCGATGGTACGCATATTTTTACCACGACATGAAATATTAAAATCGTCCACAAAAAGTGAACCATCAATGGAATCATTTAAAACCTTTGACAGACTATCAATCTTTATGCTAAACAGAGTTACAGACAAAATACTGCCTTGTGGGACACCCTGATCCTGATTATAATGGTCAGACAGGGTGGAACCCACACGAACCTGAAATTGTCGGTCTGTTAAAAATTGGGATATAAATTGAGGCAAACGGCCTCTTAACCCCAGATTATGTAGATCTTTTAAAATACCATGCTTCCAAGTGGTATCATACGCTTTTTCTAAATCAAAAAAGATTGATACTGCATGCTGATTATTGACAATTGAATTTTTGACAAAGGATTCTAAACGTACCAGATGATCAATGGTACTTCTATTCTGACGGAAACCACATTGTATGTTACTTATAAGATTGTTAGTTTCCAAGTACCACACCAGTCGATTGTTTACCATTCGCTCTATGGTTTTGCACACACAGCTAGTTAGTGATATTGGTCTATAATTAGAAGCATCACTATGGTCCCTACCAGGTTTAGGTATGGGGACAACTATAGCATTACGCCATGAAGGAGGAAAATTTCCTGACGTCCATATCTGATCAAATATATCAAGAAGCGTCTCTAAACATGAATTAGGTAAATGCTTTAGGAGCTGATAATGAATATTATCATCTCCCGTTGCAGTGTCGTGCGCTTGACCAAGTGCAGTATTTAGCTCGTGTAGCGAAAATACTTCATTATAATCTTCTCCATTTTGAGAAGTAAAATCAACCCTCTTCATTTCCTGCTGTTTCTGATATGTTTGAAACTTGGGATCGTAATTCGTCGATGAAGAGTGTTTGGCCAGCGTCTCACCCAATTTATTAGCAATGTCCACTTTATCAGTTAATAAATGGTCACCTTCCTTGAGATGGTGGACAGTCGATTTTGAGCCTTTACCTTTAATTTTAGCAATCATGTTCCAAACCTTGGATATCGGCGTGCGAGAATTAATTTTAGAGACATAATTTCTCCAAGACCTACGCTTATTCTGTTTGAATGTACGGCGTGCCTTGGCATTTGTTATTTTAACATGATCTAGATTATGTACAGTTGGATGTCTGCGGAAATATTTCGCCGCTTTTTTCCTGCACTTCCTAGCCTGTTTACATTCTTTATCAAACCATGGTTTTCGAATGTGTGGATTTACAGAGGACTTTGGAATGGTTATGTTGGCAATTTCGTTTAAAATATCAGAAAACAGCTGAATAGGATCAGTGATATTCCTGAACACATCAGGCTTCAACCTGTCAGTACAGAGTTCCTGAAAGGAAGGCCAGTTGGCTTTGGTAAAGTTCCACCTTGATGTGGGTGGAACGTCAGATGGATTATTTGCTGTTAGGATGGAAGGAAAATGGTCGCTGCCACACAAGTCATCGTGGACCGACCACGTAAATTCGTTCAAAAGATTTGAATCTGTTAGTGACAGATCTAAAGCGGAATAGGTTCCAGTAGCAGGATGTAAATAAGTATTTGATCCATCATTGTAAATGCATAAATTATTGTCAGAAATAAAATCTTCAAGTACTTTCCCCTTAGGATTAACGTTAACACTTCCCCACAGAGGGTTATGTCCGTTTAAATCACCCATGATAATGCAAGGCTTAGGGAGCTGATCATATAAGGATTGAAGCTCTGATCTCTGAAGCACAGAGGAAGGAGAGATATACAGAGAACACAAAGTAAAGGTTATGTGTAAAGTCAGTCGCACTGCAACAGCTTGAAGATTAGTACGAAGTGAAACAGGGCTGTGGATCACTCCCTGCTTCACCAGAACAGTAGATCCTCCAGTAGCTTTAACACCTGGTGGAGAAAATGAATTATAGGAACTGTACCTGCGCAAATCAAAGGTGTCGGTTTCTTTGAGATACGTCTCTTGGAGACAGATTGCTGATGGCGTAAAATCTTGTATTAAAAGGTGTAACTCGTTTAAATTGGTCCTGAGACCTCTGCAATTCCACTGTACTAGTGGATGGGAAATGGTCATGTTACTGGTGGGTGAACGGGAGATCTATTTCTCCCACTTCGTGGCGACTTACTTCTGTTGCGCCCTTGGAGATGAGGAGAGACATCCATGTCCTCCAGAGTCTGAAAACGATTGTATATCTGAATCGGGTCCCGATGACCCTTTGAGACACGATCTGAAGTTTTGGAATAATCAACCTTTTTGATGGCATTTTTAACAACAGGGGATGGATTTGGAGCCGGAGCAAGTTCCGGCGCTGCTACCATTAACGGTGTTGACACAGTTGCTGATGGTGATGAAGTATCAGTTTGAGAAGAAGAACTGGATTGAATCAAGGAGTAGTGTGCTGTGGAAACCCAAGTGATGTCTGTTTGGCACTGAACGGATGCCATGGATTTGGGATGTGTGCGAGACACAGCAGCTGAGTAGGATACAGCTGCAGGTGTAGAGACAGTAGCCATGATTAGCCGTTTAGCTTCCAGGAAGGTGATATTCCTTTCATGTTTTAATTTCACAATCTGATGCTGGATTTTAAATTTGGGACAGGACTTCGAAGAAGCCACGTGGTCTCCTGAACAGTTTGCACATTTAGGTGTTTTGGTACACCTCACCTCACTTTCGTGATCATGTTCTCCACATTGGTGACATATCTTGCGGTTGTTACAAGATTGTGCACCGTGTCCAAACTGCTGGCACTTGTAACAACGAAGTGGATTTGGGATGTACCTGTCCACTTCGATGTGAAAATGTCCTGCTTTTATATGTTTTGGAGGAGCTGATTTTGAAAATGTCATCAGATAAGTGTTGGATTTAAAGATTGATTCTTCTCGTTTGTATGTGAAACGTTTCACATGTGTCACACCTTGATCTTGTAATTCATCAGCAATTTCATTTTCGGTCATATCATAGAGACAACGGTCCCTATCTCTGACAATCCCTTTGCTGGAATTAAGACTTTTATGTGGGGAAATGAGTACAGCAGTAGAAACCAAAAGATTAGCAGCTTGTAATGTTGTAGACTGCTTTTGAGTCTTGCATTCAACAAGCAGTAATCCAGACCGAAGTTTTTTAACATCTTTGACATCACCAGCAATGCCATAAAGTGCTTTGGAAATGGCAAAAGGATTTAGTTTCAATGGTGAACCATCAGCAGCGGAAACGACTAAAAATCGAGACCAACTATTAGAAAGATTCTTTGGAATGGCATGTTCCTCATCAGAGGAATCATCTAAAGAACGTTTTGTTTTTTTGTTTTGAGCCATGGTGAAGTTGTATATAGTTCACCATCCCAGCTCCCCACCCACCATGGAGTATCACAAGGACAATGCTATAAGCCAGTGGATTTCCAACTGGCAGCACCAAGGATACTGGGATGGTATACTCAAGTAGATTAACGAAAATTCAATTAATCCACCGGATTGGCCCATGAGCCACCGCCTTCTGGGCATACGACTCTAGGCAATTTATATTTTCCACAATCAAAATACCAGATTTGTCACAAATTTTTTTTTTCCCAAGTCCTTAAGTAGAAAGTTCAATCAAAAGTGATATAAGTACAATACAGTCACATCGGCAATATATCACAAACACAATAAGTGCTCAGGGCTCGGCATGACCAGCCGATTGATAGGACCGGGCCCATCCTACCACCCGTCTAGGCGAAGTAAGGGTCGAAGTGGTGTATTGGGCAAAGGAACGCTATTCCTGGAACCAGTGCCCTCAACCACCAGACTCCCGTCCTCCGCCGACACAGGGACGCAACCCACGGCAAACAGGTTGCCCATTTTAGTCGCCTCATACGACCAGCAATGGGGGGCTGTGGAAATATTCTGCCCCGGTTCCACACGGGGGAAGAGCGATTTGCGTTACCCAGCACTCACCACGAGGAGGTTGCTCTTCACGAGTGCCGAATAGCTCTATGAATTATATCCTGTCTCACCAAGATTGAAGAACCTCCAGTGGCTTTTGCTCCTGGAGGTGAGAAGTGATTATACATGTTATATTTCCTGACATCACATTTATCTGTGTTCTTAAGGTATGTTTCTTGTAAACACATAGCTGATGGTTTAAAATGTTGAATTAAAAGTTGTAAATCGTTAAAATTATTCCTAAATCCTGTACAATTCCATTGGATTATGTTAGACAATTGAGTCATGGTGGCTCAATCGGTGAACGCTCACGTACACGTGAGGATGAAGGACTCCTACTACTGCTCTGTGACGATGGGGTTACATCCATGTCCAGAGCATCAAAGGAGTTATTGAGAGGAACCTCTGAGGATGAGGAATTTCTGATTGATTGTTTTCTATTAAGTTTTTTACGTTCTTTCCTTGTCAGAGTAACCTTAGATTCAGTAGGCGTAGTTTCTACAGCCTCTGGCGTTGTCGGAGCTGGTTCAACAGTATCAGGTTGAGCAGTATCAGCTTGATCAGTCAAAGGTTGAGAGTGGCTTATAGTTTGAGTTGAAGACGAATTTGAAGTAAGCACTGATGATATGCTGACAGGTTGATCTGATGTGATCCATGTCAATTCTGTCTGAATAGCAATGGATGCAGTTGGAGGAGCGGAGGTAGTGACAGCAGCAGAAAAGGTTCTGGCAGGTGGACTTTGCGGGCACTGACTTTCGATCAGCTTCTTGGCATCATAAAAGGATATATTTTGCTCATGCTTGAACTTCAGGATTTTGGATTGTTGAAGCCATTCTGGGCATAACCTGGATGAGGCCAGATGTTGTCCTTTACAGTTCGAACATTTTATTTCTGCTGAGCAGTCGGTGCTGTCATGACTGGCAACACAGCGCTGACAGACCACTGAGTGAGCACAAGATCTGGAGCCATGTCCAAACTTTTGGCACTTGAAACACCGGAGTGGATTGGGGACATACACCTCCACTCCGATGTTTAGATAACCAGCTTTGATTGACGTAGGTAGTGCTGAAAGTGTAAAAGTAAGCAAATAAGTTGTTGACGGGATGATGTTTCCGTCTCTAGATTTCATGGTAAAACGTTTAACTCCTGTCACTCCTTGAGATTTTAATTCGTCTGCAATTTCTTGCTCTGACATGTCGGACAGGCAACGAGCTCTGTCTCGAACAATGCCTCGGCAAGAATTCAAGGTTTTATGAGGGGACACATCAACCTCAATATTGGTAAAAGTGGTTATGGACAACAAGTTGAGAGATTGTTGCCTCCGTGAGCACTCAACAAGAAGAGAGCCACTACGGAGACGTGTCACATTCTTCACTTCGCCGCAAATTCCTAAGACAGCTTTGGAAATGGCGAATGGATTAAGTTTAATCGGTTGTTTGTCAGCTGCCTCAATCACAATAAAGCGGGCCCATGAATCTAAGCCACGAGATAATTGTTCATTTTGATCAATGTCATCAAGATCGACATGTCTATGTTTTGAACGGGTTGAACCAGGGTATTTGTGCGACATGGTGAAATATAGTAATTCAGCACCCCTGCTCCCCACCCACCATGGAGTGCCACAAAGAGCGATATTGTGTTGCACCGGATCTCCAACATGCAAACACCAGGGATACAGGGATGATATACTCCAGCAAGTATGACGCAAATAGCAATATTTGTATACCAAATTAAATGCCAGGCTGGTTCGGCCCATGACAAGTAATTGGATACATACTGAATTTGGAGGTCAACATCACCAGATTGGCCCATGAGCCACCGCCTTCTGGCGTAAGACTCTAGGCAATTTATTCAATCAAAAATTGAGAACTCATACAAGTTATGCATGGCCAAGACCAAAATATACATGAAAATACAACACAGGTGTGCATATACAATATTACGCACAGGGCCTGGCATGACCAGCCAATTGATAAGACCGGGCCCATCTTACCACCCGTCTAGGCGAAGTAAGGGTCGAAGTATGGTGTTGGGCAAAGGAACACAGGTCCAGGAACCAGTGCCCTCAACTACCAGACTCCCGTCCTCCGCAACGACACAGGGACGATGCCACACGTCTGTGGATCTCCAACAGACGGCACCAAGGATACGGGAGGGTATACTCAAGCAGAAGTATTAATCGAAGATCAATAAATCCACCGGATTGGCCCATGAGCCACTGCCTTCTGGCACTGGCATCTAGGCAAATTTAGAATTTATCAAGTCGTGCAAAAATCAATATTCATGTATATTCAAACATTTCATTAATTCAACAAATTCAAACAGTAATTCAATTACAGATATACATTTCCAAGCCGAATAATTAGAGCATTGAGCAAAAAAGTAAGGTGCTCAGGGCCTGGCATGACCATGATTGATAAGACCGGGCCCATCTTACCACCCGTCTAGGCGAAGTAAGGGTCGAAGTATATATGGTGTTGGGCAAAGGAACACAGGTCCAGGAACCAGTGCCCTCAACTACCAGACTCCCGTCCTCCGCCGACACAGGGACGCAACCCACGGCAAACGGGCTGCCCACTTTGGTCGCCTCTTACCACCAGCAATGGGGTGCTGTGGAAATATTCTACCCTGGTTCCACACGGGGGAAGAGCTATTAGCGCTACCCAGCACTCACCACGAGGAGGTTGCTCTTCACGAGTGCCCCAAGTGGGGGGAGAATTGATGATTTTTCATAAAGGGGGTTAAAAACACAGTCATATGCTGGGTTCGAGTTATTAGAGCATAATTTAGAGACAAACTGTAAGGATAATTTAATTCCGTGTTGTTTAAGAGATGGCTCATCAGCCTCAACGTACAGACTGTCAATAGGAGAAGTTCAGAAAGATCCAAGACATAGTCTTAGACCTTGATGATGGATAGTATCCAAAAGTTTAAGGTTGCTTTTGCAGGCTCCACCATAGATGATGGAGCCATAATCCAGGTAAGAGCTTTGTATAATTTGAGGTTTTTTTTATCCCCTCCCCTTCAGTAGATCAAGGGCCTTCAGGCATTTATTTTTCAAATATTTTATGTGTGGTAAAAAGGTTAAATGGTAATATAAAAAAATACCCAGGAACTTAGCCTCTTTTACAACTTTAATTGGAGTGCTATCTAAAACTAGCTCAGGGTCCTAATGAGGTTTGTATTTCCTACAAAAATGTATACAATTTGTTTTCGATTTTAAAAATTTAAAACCATTTTCCAACGACCATTTATATATCTTATTTAGACACATTTGTAATTGTCTTTCGATAGTATGCATGTTTTTACCACGACATGAAATGTTTAAATCATCCACGAATAGAGATCCAGCAATGGAGTCATTTAGAACCTTAGATAGGCTATTTATTTTAATACTGAACAATGTGACAGACAAAATACTGCCTTGTGGGACACCCTGATCCTGATTATAATGATCAGACAGGGTAGAACCCACGCCGTACAGTTTTGTCTGTCAGATAAAAACTTGGATTTAAATTGAGGCAAACGGCCTCGCAATCCAAAGTCGCGTAAATCTTTTAAAATACTGTGCTTCCATGTAGTGTCATATGCTTCTTCTAGATCAAAAAGGATAGACACTGCATGTTGCTTATTATCCCCCGCCACGAAGAGGAAGGGGGATATAGGAATGGGTGCCGTCAGTCCGTCCGTCCGACACATTTCGTTTCCGGAGCAGAACACGTGAGAGATATCTTAACCAAACTTGGCACAAAGACAGGTCAAGTGGTGACCTGGTGCCTTTTGATAGTTTGGGATATTTAAAAAATTATTTTCGAGTTTCTGAGACAACGACTTTGACTTAGACTGAAAATGGCGGTAGTCCTCATTTTCCGGAGCAGATCTTGAAAACCATGCCTTTTGATAGTTTGGGATTTTATACGAATGTTTCCTTAGCAAGAGCATAACTCATTTACATATTCTACAGAAACATCTACACAGGGTTGTCTGAGAACTGTTACCATAATAACCTAATTGAGATGTATACCACTTGACAAAGGGACTTTGACAAGGTATATGGTGAATTATTGTGAAAACACAATTTACAAGTGGCACCCGAACCAGCCTACTTCATCACAGTGCATGGTGGTAACATGAAGAGTGGCACCTGAACCAGCCTACTTCCTCACAGTGGGTACCGGTAACATGAACGGGGACACCCGAACCAGCATATTTCCTCTCAGTGCATGCCGGTAACATGAACAGGGGCACCCGAACCAGCCTACTTCATCACAGTGCATGGTGGTAACATGAACAGTGGCACCTGGACCAGCCTACTTCCTCGCAGTGGGTATCGGTAACATGAACAGGGGCACCTAAACCAGCCTATTTCCTCTCAGTGCATGCCGGTAACATGAACAGGGGCACCCGAACCAGCCTACTTCCTCGCAGTGGGTGCCGGTAACATGAACAGTGAAAACATGGTGATTATATTTATTATTGTATGGTGTGGCCTTTTCCTAGCCTGTGGTGGTTGGTGTTGCTTGGTGTAGTGCTTTTCCTGTAGACTGTTACACACAATCCATTACTGCACTTATTCCTGGCAAAAAGCTTAATTCACCTTTGTAGTCTATCTTTTAATGTCAAACCTAGCATGAACAATATACTTCCTAATTATCCCTAATATGCTTTATACACATTTGAATACATATTTTGGTTAATCACCTGAACCCGTATCTTGCTTTTCATGGCTAAAAGGCTGCATATGATTAACTCTGCATGTTTCTTCCTTTTTATGTGTACTATTTTTCACAACTGAGAACACAAGAGTTGCTGACATAAGTGGCAGTGTTATACTTCTCAAATGCATTAGCATATCATGAATATATTCCATGTACAAGTATATATTCACAAAATGAATCTATATGTTTTGAAGTATTCTAATTCTATTTTGGTATAAAATGAGGAATTCTTTGTAGATATTTTCCTTGAATGACATGCGTTGCTTGCTTGTGAGTACATTTGTTCTTTGGCATTAGTGTTTTGGCATCTGTAAAGATAAATGGGGAATGCTGTTTTTATTTGAGAGCTACATGGCTTATGTTGTAAATGTGATACACCTACATGTGTGCTTGGAGTATTATGACATCCATAACTCAAGAATGCTTTTCCAAACTATTGATAATATTTTCTAGCATTTTCAGTTGTCATTTGTGGATCTCTATACCACAAAAATGGATCCTTCTATTACTTACCTTTTTCTGGTTGAGGATGTCATGGATGATATGTCATTGATAATTGTAATTGTTTTTCAGTTTATTTTCTGCATGTTCATGTGACACAGGCATTGGATTATTCAGCTTGAAATTGGCGCAAAAGTGACATTATCATTGGCTGTGTAATATTTCACCTTTTTTTCTGTTTCCTGTAAAGGAGATGATTACGTTCCAGGTTTACTATTAATGATTCATCTTTGTTGTAGAATCTCCCTGTTATCCAATACAGTGAATATGAATACGCCAACAAAGCGCCCCTCACAAGGAACAAACCTCTCTCCCCTGGGCACACCATCAAAACTTACCAGATACCAATGTGATACAATTTGACTTTTGTGTGTTTGTGTACACAGATTTGTATTTAGAATTATAAATCATTTGCAATGTGTTTAAACGATTGATGATAGACACACCAGTTCTCTATCACCATAATCCATTGCAATAATTATTATTTTCTTTTTAGGCCAGACCAAACTAGTTCCTTGTTTTACGACACCCACCCGTCCTAGTTTTGAAAACCTAAGTTCATAATTTTTAGGTTTTTTTAAATTGATGTGACTGTGATTACACTATTGCAAAATTTGAATCACTGCTCGTGAACACTAGACCAAATTTATCTTTCTTTTTTTCCTCCTTCATCTAGACATTTCCCAAAACATTGTCACTAAAACAAGTAATTGATTTGATCTGGCCTTACCTTCATATACAGATATTCATTGCTGATGTTCAACACATTACGTAATGATGGTGGTGAGAATTATTTCACAGTGGCATGGGACATGTAGATCTATGTAACACTGATCGTGGATGATGATTCAAAATGCATGCAAAACTTATTAGTGTAAATGAGTACAGTGTATTATTTTACGACTGGATGTTATACATGTAGATTCTACATATGGAAACAAACTGTTGTCTAGTTTCTCGGAAGAAACATGATCCGATTGCCGACAGTACATTACAAAGCTGAACAAGCCTTGTAACCAAATGTGAGACAAAGGCTGTGATTGTTTAATATCTGATGACATGTCAAAGTTATGAAAAACTGAATAGTTATTCCGGCAATTTATTAAAATCAAACAAGCACAAATGTAGATTTGAGTGGATGAGAGATATATTTTATTCTATAATCAGTAATAATTATGTACAGGGAAACATGTTGTGTTGAAATAGTTGAAAGTCGCACTTACAACCATGCTACTGGTATGTGTACATGCACTAATGAAGACATTTTTGTTTACTATTTAAATGTTTTACTGTCATGTTCCTTTGTTTTCAGGTGTGAGGAACATTGTACAGAATATATATAGTAGTTGGAGGACAGGACACACAAACCTAAATAACCACCTAAAAAATAAATAAACACACTACAGGTAACTGCCCACACTGCAAACAACCAGAAACCCCAGAACACGCACTCATCCACTGCACACACTACCTTACACATCGAACCGCATTACAAACCACCCTCAATCTAAACAAGGCGCTCACTCTAGAAGCAATACTAAACCCACAAAATAAACTAGAAAACTTCAAGGCCTTAGGCGTATTCTTAATAAAAACGGAACTAATAAAACGCATCTAAAAACACAATAACCTACCAAATCAAAATCACATAAACAAACAAACATCCACCATACCCAGCTCCCTTAGTTCTCCTCCCCAACCCTATCGGCATCTATTCCAAATCTCAAAATTCCCTAATTCTATATAAGCAACCCCTAAACCCCCCTCTTGGGTTGCACAGACCACTTTCGCCCCTTTCGGAAACACATTAAATGGCCTGGCCAGGCCCATGTGCGAAATACGCATCAGTCGGAAAGCGCACGTTAAATCTCCAAAGTAAGTAAGTAAGTAAGTTATCATTCAGTCTTGCTTGACAACGGTATAAGGATCTGAACTGAAACATCCCCTTTACAGTTTTAAAGAAGTTGTTATCCATAAATTGTGTCTACTTTGTCATCTGCCATCTTCTAGGTAATGCCTATCAAATAATTAAGTTGATGTACGTTATTCCAGAATTAAACATTTTCTTCTTCTTTTTTAGGTTGCAGTTGAAATTTGAAGTAATATCTCATTGATCACAAATTCAATCGAAACCAGGTACTGATATGTCTTGTACTTTTGAAAAATGATTAAAATAATCTTTTAACCTACACCTTGGCCGTTTCATTAATACAGAATATTTAGTGTGTTTCATTGTTTGTTTGTTTTCACAAATTAAAAATTTCATTTACCGTTTGTTCTGCCAACTAAAGACCGTTTGAAGAGACAGAAAGATAGACAGAGAAAGACATCTCAGACAGCAAACTACTGTGACACACACTCTGTCGAAGAAGTCACTGAAACATCCCAAGTGAAAGGGTCAGCTGATGATTCAGCAGACAGGGAAGACCACAGACACAAAGCCCCATCTGCCTCAAGATGGACACCCCCATCTACAAGTACTCAGAGTGATACACAGCAGCTTCCTACTCAATGGGTGTGTATTTTGAATTTTCAAAAGGAAACAGTATTTTGTCAATCACTCTAAATGTACCAAATGGTGTCCAATTTGATCACTACTTTAATATTTGTTTTAATCAAGATGATTGATACTCCTTTCTAACTCCAACTAAATGTACTGTAGATGAAACATTGACTCAGTTCCAGTTGATATTGTTTGAGCAAAGCCAGCTGATGTAACGTTTTCATTACAATACTTTCTTATGTTTGCAGATGGCATCATCTGAAAGGACCTACTCAGACAGAAGTGCACCAGTACTGTCTGCCAGCACAAGTTCAACACAAAATTATTCACCTCAGAATCTTTCATGTCTTGTTGGCAACGCTGGAACGGAGATCCCCGACGACATAGTGGAAGCTGCACTGAACCTGCTCAGAGCTCATGCACATCCTGCTGAATCACAATACAATGGTTATTTAACACCTGCTCAGATAGAATTTTTTCTTGCCAATCCACAAGATGCTTGCCACTTAAATCATGTGCCTGACAATCAATTCTCAGTAAACATTCATCATATTGAACACCACTGGATGACCTCATGTTATAACCCGACAACCAAACGGATTAGTGTGTATGATTCACTGAGATCTACTCCACACTTACATGCCATATTTCCTCAACTGAAAATTGTTTATGGAGTGCAAAAAAGATGTTAATTACCCAATGGTAACGCAACAGTCAACAGATCCAATATGTGGCGCCATGGCTGTTGCATTTGCCTTCACATGTTTCTTGGGACAGGATCCAGCTCTTAAAGATTATGACACCACAAGAATTCGTGAACATTTAAAACAGTCTTTCTTGATAGGAGATGTTATTCCTTTCCCACAAATTCAACATGAACCATCTTATTCCCTCTTTGCAAAATTACATCAGCTATCAACAGTGTCAAGCAAATAAAAAAAACAGTACAGTTCATCCACGTAAGAGTGGTTCTGAAAGAAAACGTCTTCAACGAAAAAATGAGAGTTATAGAATAGATGAAAGGAAAAAGGATAGGGGACGGAAAGCAGCTGAAAGGTCGCAGGCAACTGCTGATGATAGATCAAGACAGAAAAAGAGAGATATTGTGAGAAAAAGAGTTGAGAGACGTGAAAGAAAGATGCTGAGAAAGAATGCCAGAAAAGTAAAGATGCAGCAAAAAAACAAAACACTGCGCCATTGTCTTAGTGTGCAAGAAAAAACAATTGACAAACAGAAAGATTCTTGTAGAAAGAGAGAAAAAAGAAGGATGAAATCGGACACAGAAAGGGAAACCGAACATACGAACGACTGTGCAAGAAAAGTAGCTAAAAAAGATAAAAGACAGAGCAAGAAAGAACAATTGACAAACAGAAAGATTCCCGTAGAAAGAAAGACAAAAGAAGGATGAAATCGGACACAGAAAGGGAAACAGAACATACAAAAGACTGTGCAAGAAAAGTAGCTTAAAAAGACAAAATGCCAGAGCAAGAGAGAAGAATCCTGAGACGAAAGTTTTCATCTAGGAAAACAGTTAAGAGAAGTGTAATGACAAGCATTCCAAAAGAATATCAGAAAAAGAAAGAAGCGGGAAGAAAACAAACATTACGCCATATTGCCAATGCGGAAGAAAGAAATAGGATACTGAATGAAGATGCTATGAGAATTTCGAAAAAGAGACTTTCTTCTAATCAGTCAAAGAAAGATCTTATGTCGGATTTTCTGCAGGGGAGACAAGCTTATACAGAAACTATGCACCAAGCTGTCAAGATAGATTTAGCTCCCTTTTTAAGGCAATAGCTGAGGGTCCAACATACAAATGTGTTTGTTGCCACCGATTACTATATAGAACTTCTCTTCTGTCATTCAATCCAGCAAAGTATGATCACGATGTCCTGCTTAAAGTTATAGATGTGCTATCTCCATCTGATGCTCCACGACTGTTCATTTGAAAAACATGTGACAAATACTTGAAGAAAACTAAAATGCCACCCCAAGCTCAGGCCAATAAGTTACATTTGCAAGAAGTACCACTTGTCCTGGGACAGTTGTGTGACCTTGAAAAACAGCTAATTTCAAGGATAATTCCTTTCATGAGAATAGTTGCCCTTCCAAAGGGTGGCCAGCATGGGTTGAGAGGTCCTGTTGGTGCCCACAAATCTTCAGCATATTGCCTCTGCATTACCCCATACTGTGTCAGATTCTCAAATCATTACCCTTTCCCCTAAACGGAGACTCTCTGATCAACACTTTGTCGCAAAGGAACTCAGTCGCCCTCATATGGTAAACAGAGCTCTTGAATACCTTATTTCACACAACAGCCATTATGAAACAGTTGCCACCAATACTACCTGGGAGTCAACCAGTAAAGAAGAAAATGCAGAACTTTGGAATGCAGTGACACATGTTGACAAACATTCACAAACGAATGTTTCTGCTAATTTAGAAAAAAACTCCAAGGCAGAACAGACAGAAGATTTGCAAGACACTCCTGCTCACCGAATCACCATTGAACAAATCAGAGATCACTGCACAACAGATTCAGAAGATGAAGTTGAGAATGACATTCCTCAAGAAATCCGCCAGGAACTGAGTCTTTCACGTTCTATAAACAGCAGAAATTTGTTATATCCAGAAGAAGGACCTTTGGTGCATCCAAATAACATTCTGAATTTAGCTCCAGGTGAAGGACAAAGGCCTGTGTCTATTTACAGTGAGTAAAATTGGGAGGCTCTATCATTTCCATGTCTATTTCCCATCGGAGAGAATTGTTTTCCACAAGAAAGGACAGTTAAGCTCAGTGTAAAGAAGTATGTCAATTCCAGACTTCTTTCCAGTGATTTCCGTTTTGCTGAAAATTCACAGTACATATTTCAGTGTTTGCATTGGGTTGAAACACAGACAGTCCAAGAGAGTGTCACTATGTCATTGAAAAAGATGCATCAAGATGACATCAGTGCCGGTAGACTGAAAGATCCTCAGAGGTTAATGCAGCTGATGAAAGATGATGAGATCTTTGCATCCTTCAAGAAGGTTCGTGGTACACCACAATACTGGCATGAAATGCAACAGGATATGTTGGCTAAGGTACGGAAACTTGGACCATACACATTCTTCATCACTGGTTCTGCAGCAGAATTCCCTTGGCCAGAAATAATACAAATAGTTGCAAGCAGTATGGTCAAGAGCTCTCTTTTGAAGAAATAGAGGCTATGGATTAGGCAACAAAAAGGTCATGGATTACAAGGAACCCAGTCACAGTGGCAAGACACATAGATTTTATATTCCGACAAGTTTGGAACAAAGTCATACTTAGTGGTGTTCGCCCTGTTGTACAGGTCTTGAACTATGACATACGGAAAGAGATGCAAGCAAGAGGGACAGCTCACTTCCACTCTGCTGTGCATGTTGCTGATGCACCAAAATTGGATCAGGATACAGATGAGAAAGTGGTGGCTCATTGAGAAATATGTTACATGTCATATTCCTGATGAAGATTATGATCCCGATTTATACCAGCTTGTTCTTCAAAGGCAAAAGCATTGTCACACACGTACATGTAAGAAGAACACTTGTGCAGAGTGTCAATTTCATTATCCACGTCCACCATCAGAGGAGACGCTTGTGGCACGTCCTCCAACAGGGGAAATGAAAATAGAAAAAACTAAAGCTGCCAGGAAAGTCGTCTTGAAAGTTCTAAACACACTTATTGATGGTCCTTCTTGTTATACTGACAGCCTGGAAAGCATCTGTAGAAGAGCCAATGTTTCAATGGAAGAGTACAAAACTGCTTGTTCTGTTTCAACAAGACGAACAAACATTGTTTTGAGACGACAAACAGATGAACTTTTGATTAATAATTACAACCCTATATTACTGAAAGCTCTAAGATCCAACATGGATATTCAATTCATTACAGATATTTGGGCATGTGTGGCATATCTAACATCATATACGTGTAAACCTGAAAGAGAAGCTGAAAAAGATGTCTTCTTGAGTGAGTGTGAGTGAGTTAAAATTTTAAGTCACATCGGCAATATTTCAGCCATATCGTGACTATCAAAAGTTAAATATAATACATATAATGAAACGTATGTAAAAACCTGCCAACGAGGGACAGTAAAACAACTAGACGTATCACAGCAATAAAATTTAAAACTAGTATGTAATAATAAAATCAATAGCACTATACAAAGACATTACATTTTAAAAACAGGCTATAGATCACCAACAACTGAAGGTAGATCACCACGCTAGGGTCCATGAGATGTCTTCTTGAAATCTCGAGAAGTATCAGAACATGAAGCAATTGGTGGACTTGTGGGAATACCCTTGCGAGAGTCGAACACAAGTGTCAATTTCATACCCACAGGATTTCCTGAGGAACGAACAAGAATGTTGAAGCCTTCTAACCAGCTAATGTGTATAAATTGGTCGATAATTGGAAGGATCAGTATGATCACGTCCAGGTTTAGGTATGGGAACAATTATAGCGTCACGCTATGAAGAAGGAAATTCTCCGGACGTCCAGATTTTATCAAATATCATCAAGAGGGTTTCTAAACAGGATTGCGGTAAATGTTGTAAGAGTTGATAATGTATATTATCAGACCCTGTAGCAGTATTATGAGCTTGCCAAAGTGCAGTATTGAGCTCATGAATGGAAAAGATTTCATTGTAACCCTCCCCATTATCTGAATTAAAATTTATAGGGTTTTTTTCTTGCTGCTTTTGATATTTTTGGAATATAGGGGCATAGTTCGAGGAGGAAGAATGTTGAGCCAGTGTTTCACCAAGTTTATAAGCAATATCAGAAGTATTGGTTAATAATTCATTCCCACTTTTAAGGTGGTGGACACTAGATTTAGAACCCTTACCTTTAATTTTCTTAGTCATGTTCCATACCTTCGATATCGGGGTACGTGAATTTATCTAGGAGACATAATTTTGCCAAGACTGACGTTTGTTTTGTTTAAATGTGCGCCGTGCTTCAGCGTTCAATATCTTAAATTTATTTAAATTGTGGACCATAGGATGGCGACGGAAAAACTGTTCAGCTTTTTTCCTTGCCTTCCTAGCTAGTTTGCAATCATTGCTGAACCATGGTTTACGTATGTGAGGATTTGAAGAGGACTTCGGAATACACTCATCAGCTATTTGATTTAATTTATCAGAAAAAAAGTTTTATAGGGTCAGAAACATCAAGAAAACCACCAGGTTTTAGATGACTAGTGCAGAGGACTTCATATAACGCCCAGTTTGCCTTAGCAAAATTCCATCCTGATCACAGAGAAACATCAGATGGTGTCACAGATTGTAAAATAGTAGGAAAATGGTTACTTCCACATAGGTCATCGTTGACTGACCATTCAAATTCCTGAAGTAAATTAGAGTGAGTGAGTGAGTGAGTTAAGTTTTAAGTCACATGGGCAATATTTCAGCCATAATGTGACTATCAAAGGTTTAAGATTATAAATACTTTGAAAACGTATAAAAACCTGCCAACGATGGGCAGTAAAATAACTAGACTTATCACAGAGAAATATTTAAAACTAGTATGGAGTCATAAAATTGATATTACTATACATAACAATACATTATAAAAACAGGCTATGATCTCCAACAACTGAAGGTAGATCACCACACTGGGGACCATGGGGACTTACAGTACTTTTGCTACCTGCATGGACCCCAGCTGGATTTACATCATCCCTTCAGGTGTTGGCGATTATTGACAAATGTAGCCAGAATAAAAGAACATATATACTACGATTAAAATTGTGGTGAAAAAACATTACTTTGAATGACGTGGTCTGACAAACCCTCTCTGGGGGACAATCATTTTACACTACTTCAACCCCCATCAAGGGTAAAGCCACGAACAATCTTAGTTAACAAGTTTTCCGCTACCAATACTAAAATATATATTATTAACAGAACATATCATCAAAATTTATGTAATAATTCTATTTCTTTTAAAAAAACAATAATTAAATGACTACTGACGTGATTAAAAAGATCCTTTAGCGATGAAACTGTGAAATAGTTATCCCTTGTGATGGAAAAATCCATACAGTCAAGCAGGACATGCTTGACCGTGATTCTTTCATCACAAGGGATACAGAATGGAGGATCCTCACCTTTAAGTAAATATTCATGAGTATAACGTGAGTGACCAATACGACATCGTCTTAATACAACCTCTTCAAATCTGGACTGACAGCCCAAGTAGGTGTAACCAGTATTTGGTTTTATTTCATGTAATTTATTTATACCTACTTGGGTGTCCCACTTCTTTTGCATCAGATCACGGATGTAAGATCTAATTATAGGTTTATAATCACTGTATGGTAAAAGAAGTGGTGTCACAGATTTCTTGAGTGCTGCTTTTGCTGCAGCATCAGCCAGTGTGTTACCAACAATCCCAACATGGCTTGGTAACCAACAAAAGACGATGTCATATTGGCCAGTCGCAAGATCATTAAATAACTCAAGAATTTCAATTAAAAATGGATGTTTTCATAACATATTTTTAATAGCCTGAAGGCACGAAAGTGAGTCTGAAAAAATAATGAATTCTTTATATTTAGATTTGTTCTTGATATATTTTAGTGCCGTTAAAATGGCATGTGCTTCTGCTGTGAATATGGAACTATTATCGGGTAATCTTTAAGATACTGTCCTGGATCCAATGACAGTGGCACTAGCAACTGCGCCACGATCCTTGGATCCATCTGTAAATATAGATTTATAAGTGTCATAATTGTTTCGTAATTGATTGTATTCTTCTGATAAATTAGTGGGTTTGTATCAGATTTCTTAAGACTAGTCAATGTGAGATCTACAGTTGGTCTTACCATTTGACAAGGAGGTGATGAAAAAAGTTGTGTGGGAGCTATATCTTGAAAGTTAATGTTCGCAGCAGAAACGACTGATTTTATTCTTATTCCAAGTGGTGGAACAAGAGATGATTTCTTATTGTAAATATCTTCGTAGAGAGGATTAAATACGCAATTAAAAGCTGGATTTGACTGATTTTAATATAATTTAGTGATGTATTGTAATGATAATTTCAGACGGCATTGTTTAAGAGAAGGCTCATCCGCTTCAACAGACAGACTTGGAATAGGAGAAGTGCGAAAGGCACCAAGGCAAAGCCTCAGACCTTGGTGATGGATAATATCTAGTTTTTGTAGATTACTTTTACATGCTCCACCATAGACGATGGAGCCGTAATCAAGTTTAGAACGGATCAGTGATCGATATTAGTGTAAGAGGGTTGTCTGATCCCCTCACCACTTTGAATTAGAAACAACTTTCAAGAGATCGAGTGCCTCAGGCATTTAGCTTTAAGGTATTTAATATGTGGGAGGAAAGTTAAGTGGCTATCAAAAATAAGTCCCAAGAACTTGGCCTCCTTAACAACTTTGATAGGGGTGCCATTCAGAAATAGTTCAGGGTCCTTATGCGGTTTATATTTTCGGCAGAAATGTATACAATTAGTTTTTGATTTGGAAAATTTAAACCCGTTTTCAAGACACCACTTGTTAATTTTATTTAG
Organism: Haliotis rufescens; assembly: GCF_023055435.1. Taxonomy (NCBI): domain Eukaryota; kingdom Metazoa; phylum Mollusca; class Gastropoda; order Lepetellida; family Haliotidae; genus Haliotis; species Haliotis rufescens. The sequence goes on along the minus strand of NW_025964146.1, from coordinate 464,929 downwards.
ACATAATTGTAATTGCCTTTCAATTGTGTGCATATTTTTACCCCGACAAGATAGATTAAAATCATCCAAAAAGTGATCCATCAACTGAATCATTTAAAACTTTTGACAAACTGTTAATTTTTATACTGAATAAAGTGACAGACAAAATACTGCCTTGTGGGACACCCTGATCCTGATTATAATGATCAGACAGGGTTGTACCCACTCGGACTTGAAATTGCCTGTCTGTTAAAAACTGGGATATAAAATGAGGCAGACGGCCTCGTAATCCAAAATCATGAAGATCTTTTAAAATACCATGTTTCCATGTTGTATCGTATGCTTTTTCTAAATCGAAAAAGATCGATACAGCATGTTGTCTATTTACAATGGAATTTTTAACGAATGATTCTAAACGCACTAAGTGATCGATAGTACTTCTGTTCTTCCGGAAACCGCATTGTATATTGGTAAGAAGATTATTTGTTTCCAAGTACCACACTAATCGATTATTTACCATGCGTTCCATAGTTTTACAAACGCAACTAGTGAGAGATATAGGTCAGTAATTTGATGGATCAGAATGATCCCGCCCAGGTTTGGGAATGGGGATAGCAATGGCATTATGCCATGAAGCCGGAAACATCCCAGATGTCCAAATATCATCGAATATATTTAACATAGTTTCAAGGCATGATTCGGGCAAGTGTTTCAGCAGCTGATAATGAATATTATCAGCGCCTGCTGCTGTATCATGAGCTTGCCCTAAGGCAGTATATAGCTCATGTAGTGAAAATACCTCATTGTAATCTTCACCATTATCAGATGTAAAATTTACTTTTTTCTTCTCCTGTTGGAGCTGATATTTTTGAAATTCAGGAGCGTAATTAGATGAAGAAGAATGATGAGATAAAGTTTCACCAATGCTATTGGCAATGGCAGATTTATCAGTTAACAAAGTATCAACCATCCTTCAGATGGTTAACTGTAGAATTTGATCCCTTGCCTTTGATCTTTTTGATCATGTTCCATACCTTGAACATAGGGGTACGGGAGTTAATTTTGGAGACATAAGTCTGCCAGGATTGACGTTTATTTTGCTTAAATAGACGTCTTGCCTTTGCATTTGAAATTTTAACAGTATTTAAATTATGGACAGTGGGATGTTTACGGAAGTACTTCTCCGCCTTCTTACGACATTTCCTAGCTTGTTTGCAATTAGCATCAAACCATGGTTTACGAACACGTGGGTTGACAGAGGACTTAGGTATGGATTCATTAGCAATTTCATTCAGTTGAACTGAAAACAACTGAATTGGGTCAGTAACATTCTGAAAAGAAGTAGGTTGTAATTTATCTTTGCATAAAGATTGAAATAAAAGCCAATCAGCCTTCACAAAATTCCATCGAGGTGAAGGTGGATCAACAGCTGGATTAATGGGCTTAAGCACCGTGGGGAAATGGTCACTCCCACATAGGTCATCATGGACGGACCATGAGAATTCATTTAACAAAACTGAATCCGTCAAAGACAGATCTAATGATGAATACGTACCAGTTGCAGGATGTAAGTAAGTGTCCGAGTCATCATTAAAGATGCATAAATCATTATCGGAAACAAAATCCTCGATCACTTTACCCTTTTGATTAAGAATAGAACTTCCCCATAAAGGATTATGCCCATTTAGATCACCCATGATGACACAGGGCTTTGGGAGTTGGTCATATAGTTTTTGTAGATCATTTCGCTGAAGACTTGAAGAAGGAGGAATGTATAAGGAGTAAAGTGTGAAGGCAATATGCAGTGTAAGTCTAACTGCAACTGCTTGCAGAGTCGAGTCAAGCGGAACAGGACTGTGAACAACGCCCCGCCGCACTTAAATAGAAGCACCTCCAGTAGCTTTATCTCCTGGAGGAGAGAAGGAATGATATGAACTATATTGCTTTAAATCAAACTTATCTGTATTTTTAAGGTACGTCTCTTGTTAACAAATTGCTGATGTATTTAAATCACTTGTTAATAACTGCAGTTCATGAAAATTATGCCTAAGTCCTCTGCAATTCCATTGCATTATATTAGACAATTGAGTCATGGTGGCTCAATTGGAGATCGCTCGCGTGAATGTGAGGAGGAACTACTCCCCCACCTGTCCTGTGAGGACAGAGTAACCTCCATGTCCAGAGGCCCAAAGGAGTTCTGTAAAGGAACCTCTGAAGGTGAAGGGACAATAGGTGGCTGTTTTCTACTCAATTTCTTTTTCTCTTTTTTTTTCAGATTTGTTGGTTGTTTCCCAGACGTTTGGAATTGTGTCTCAGACTGAATCTCAGTCTGAGATCCTGAACTTGATTGACTGATGGCAGGAATAGGTGTGGAAATAGTGGAATTTGGAATTGTAGCAACAGGTTGTTCTGACTTGACCCATGTCAAGTCAGTCTGACACGAAATAGATGATGTTGTTACAGGGCGTGAGACTGCAGCGGAGTAAGAAATAGTTGATGTAGTTGTGGTCTGATCTTTCAATAGTTTCTTTGCATCCAGGTAGGGTATGTTCCTTTCACATTTCAGTTTCATTATTTTAGATTCAATCTGCCATACAGGGCAAGATTTAGATAGAGCAACATGTGGGCCAGAACAGTTTGCACATTTCAAATCATCTTCGCAGTCAGTGCTCTCATGGTTGGCACCGCAACGATGACAAACAACCGAGTTACGACAGGATTTGGAGCCATGACCAAAACGTTGACACTTGTAGCATCGGAGCGAGTGAGTGAGTGATTTAAGTTTTAAGTCACATGGGCAATATTTCAGCCATAACGTGACTAAATCAAGTTATATATTAATACATAGTGACAATAAAATCTGTCGACAAAGGACAGTAAAAACACTAGACTATCACAGATGTAGATTGTAAAACTAGCATATCAGAATAAAATTCATAACAATTCAAAACAGTACACAATAAAAATGGGCTTTAGATCACCAATAGCCAAAGGTAGGTCACCATACTAGGTACCATGGGGACTTACGATACTTCTGCTACCTACATGGTAACCCAGCAGGATTTACACCATCCCTCCGGCTACTGGTGATTGTCGGCAAGTTTAAGCCAAAACATTTAAAAACAACAAGAATTCTACGATTAAAAACATGGAAAATGAAAAATACTTTGAATGAAATGGGACTTACATACCTTCTCAGGGGGACAATTATTTTACGTTACTTCAACCCCCTTTGAAGGTACAGCCACTAACAAACTCAGTTATTACGTCATTCTACCAAATTAAAATCACATACTTTTTACAATACATGTACATATCAAAATTTATCAAGCAATTCTATTTCTTTTAAAAAACCAAGAATTAAATGAGAATTAATCTGATTAAAAAGATCCTTTAACGATGAAACTTTGAAATACTTATCCCTTGTGATGGAAAAATCAATACAGTCAAGCAGGACATGCTTGACCGTGATTCTCTCATCACAAGGGATACAGAACGGAGGATCTTCACCTTTTAACAAATATTCATGTGTGTATCGCGAGTGGCCAATACGACATCGTCGTACAATGACCTCTTCAAATCTGGACTGACAACCCAAGTAGGTGTAACCGATGGTTGGTTTAATAGCATGTAATTTATTAATACCTACTTGGGTGTCCCACTTCTGCTGCATTATATCTCTGATGTAGTTTCTTATTACAGGTTTATAATCGCTGTATGGAAGCAGAAGTGGTGTCACAGATTCGTTGAGTGCTGCTTTAGCAGCAGCATCAGCCATTGTGTTACCTGTGATGCCCATATGACTCGGTAACCAACAAAAGACGATGTCGTATTGGCCAGTTGAAAGATCATTGTAAAGTTCTAAAACATCTAAAATCAGTGGATGAGTGGAAGATACATTATGCAGTGCCTGAAGGCAAGAAAGAGAATCAGAAAAGATGATAAACTGTTTACATGAAGACTGGTGTTTAATATATATCAAAGCTGTAAGGATAGCATTGGCCTCAGCAGTGAAAATAGAGCTATTGTCAGGTATTCTAAATGATATGGTTTGTGATCCAACGACAGTGGCACTTGCTACTTTGCCACCACCCTTGGATCCATCAGTAAAGATTGAACGGTGAGTGTCATATTTGTTTCTTAATTGTAAATATTCCTGATGATAAACCAGTTGATTTGTTTCAGACTTGAGAAAGCGTGTCAGTGAAATGTCTACTTCTGGCCTCACCAACTGCCAGGGAGGAGTAGACAAAAGCCGAGAAGGAGAGATAAGATCCAGATCAAGATTTGCAGCAGTAATATTGGATTTGAGCCGAATCCCAAGTGGAGGAACCAGCTTCGGTTTCTTCAGAAATAGATTTTCATAGAGGGGGTAGAATACAGAGGCATAAGCAGGATTAGAGGGGTTCGAACGTAATTTAGAAATATATTGAAGAGACAATTTAGTACGGCGTTGTTTTAAAGAAGGTTCATCAGCCTCCACATAGAGGCTGTCAACCGGAGAAGTTCAAAAAGCACCAAGACCTAGACGTAGTCCTTGATGGTGAATTGAATCCAGCTTTTTTAAATTGCTCTTGCAAGCTCCAGCATACACAATGGAGCCATAGTCCAATTTAGAACGGATCAATGATCGATATAAGTGAAGGAGGGTTTTCTGATCCCCTCCCCACTTTGAATTTGAAACGACTTTTAACAAATCTAGGGCCTTCAGGCATTTGGTCTTCAGATAAGTAATATGTGGCAAAAAGGTTAAATGATGGTCGAAAATTAATCCTAAAAATTTGGCTTCTTTTACAATCTTGATTGGAGTGCCATCTAAAAAGAGTTCAGGGTCTTTATGGGGTTTATATTTCCGACAGAAATGTATACAATTGGACTTCCTCTGTGAGAACTTAAAGCCATTCTCAAGACACCATTTATGAATTTTATTAAGACACAACTGTAATTGGCGTTCAATAGTACGCATATTTTTACCACGACATGATATATTGAAATCATCCACAAACAATGACCCATCAATTGAGTCATTTAATACTTTTGATAAACTATTTATTTTTATACTGAACAATGTGACAGACAAAATACTGCCCTGTGGAACACCCTGATCCTGATTATAATGATCAGACAGGGTTGATCCAACACGAACTTGAAATTGTCTGTCAGTTAAAAATTGCGATATAAAATGAGGCAAACGGCCTCTTAAACCAAAGTCATGTAAATCTTTTAAAATACCATGTTTCCATGTTGTATCGTAAGCTTTTTCTAAATCGAAAAAGATCGATACAGCATGTTGTCTATTTACAATGGAATTTTTAATGAACGATTCTAAACGCACTAAATGATCGATAGTACTTCTGTTCTTCCGGAAACCACATTGTATATTGGTAAGAAGATTATTTGTTTCCAAGTACCACACTAATCGATTATTTACCATGCGTTCCATCGTTTTACAAACACAGCTAGTTAAAGAGATAGGGCGGTAATTTGATGGATCAGAATGATCCCGCCCAGGTTTGGGTATTGGTATAACAATGGCATTATGCCATGAAGGTGGAAACGTCCCAGATGTCCAAATGTCATCAAATATAGTCAACAAAGTTTCAAGGCATGATTCTGGCAAGTGTTTCAGTAGCTGATAATGAATATTATCAGCGCCTGCTGCTGTATCATGAGCTTGCCCTAAGGCAGTATGTAGCTCATGTAGTGAAAATACCTCATTGTAATCTTCACCATTATCAGATGTAAAATTTACTTTTTTCTTTTCCTGTTGGGAGTTGATACTTTTGAAATTCAGGAGCGTAATTTGATGAAGAAGAATGTTGAGATAACGTTTTCCCAAGTCTATTGGCAATATCAGATTTAGTCGTTAGCTAAGTATCGCCATCCTTTAGATGGTTTACTGTAGAATTTGATCCCTTGCCTTTGATCTTTTTGATCATGTTCCATACCTTGGACATGGGGGTACGAGAGTTAATTTTTGAGACATAATTCTGCCAGGATTGACGTTTATTTTGTTTAAAAAGACGTCTCGCCTTAGCATTTGAAATTTTGACGATGTTCAAGTTATGGACAGTGGGATGTTTACGGAAGTATTTCTCCGCCTTCTTACGACATTTCCTAGCGTGTTTGCAAGTGTCATCAAACCACGGTTTACGAACACGTGGGTTGATCGAGGACTTAGGTATTGATTCATCAGCAATTTCATTCAGTTGATCTGAGAACAACTGAATGGGGTCAATAACATTCTGAAAAGACGTAGGTTGTAATTTATCTTTGCATAAAGATTGAAATAAAAGCCAATCAGCCTTCACAAAATTCCATCGAGGTGAAGGTGGATCATCAACGGGATGAATGGGTTTAAGCACGGTGGGGAAATGGACACTCCCACATAGGTCATCATGGACGGTCCATGAGAATTCATTCAACAACACTGAATCCGTCAAAGACAGATCTAATGATGAATACGTACCAGTTGCAGGGTGTAAGTAGGTGTCCGAGTCATCGTTAAAGATGCAGAGGTCATTATCAGAAACAAAATCCTCGATGACTTTACCCTTTTGATTAATGATAGAACCTCCCCATAAAGTGAGTGAGTGAGTTATTATTTAACGTCACATGGGCAATATTTCAGCCATATCGTGACGAGAAATTACATTTATGATACATTTATGATACATATATTTAAACTGAATAAAAAGCTGTCAACGAAGGACAGTAGAATAACTAGAATATCACAGACTTGATTTAAAACTAGTTGAGAATATTAAAAGGCAGTAAGCATTAATGAACATCACAATTTAAAAATGGGCTAGAAATCGTCAGCAACTGAAGGGAGATCACCATACTGGGGACCATGGGGACTTACAGTACTTTTGCTTCCTGCATGGACCCCGGCAGGATTTATATCATCCCTTCAGTCACTGGCGACAGTGTACCAGTTAAGCCATAGATTAAAATAACGAAGATACTACGTTTAAAAGCCTAGTGTGCAGAAAAATACTTCGAATGATTTGGGACTTACATACCCTCTTAGGGGGACAATAATTTTACGCTACTTCAACCCCCCTCAAGGGTACAGCCACTAACAATCTAAGTTATGAATTTCGCACTACCAATTTGTAAAACAATACATTGAACACATCAAAATTTATGAAAAAGCTCTATTTCCTTTAAAAAACATAATATTAAACGAGAATTAACATCATTAAAAAGGTCCTTAATTGTTTTTACATTGAAATATTTATCCCTTGCGATGGAAAAATCAACACAGTCAAGCAGGACATGCTTGACCGTGATTCTTTCATCACAAGGGATACAAAACGGAGGATCTTCACCTTGTAATAAATATTCGTGCGTATATCTGCTGTGGCCAATACGACATCGTCGCATAATGACCTCTTCAAATCTGGACTGACAGCCCAAGTAGGTGTAACCGATATTTGGTTTAATTTCATGTAATTTATTGATACCTACTTGGGCGTCCCACTTCTGTTGCATAAGATCTCTGATGTAAGATCGAATCAAGGGTTTAAAATCAGTGTATGGGATCAGAAGTGGTGTCACAGATTTGTTGAGGGCTGCTTTTGCAGCAGCATCGGCCATTGTGTTACCTTTGATACCAACATGGCTTGGTAACCAACAAAAGACGATGTCATATTGGCCAGTAGCAAGATCATTAAATAACTCAAGAATTTGGATTAAAAGTGGATGTTTTGAAGACATATTTTTAATTGCCTGAAGACATGAAAGAGAATCTGAAAACAGTATGAATTGTTTATGTTTAGATTGATTACTGATATATTTAAGTGCTGTAAAAATGGCGTTTGCTTCTGCAGTGAATATTGAACTGTTATCAGGTAAACGGGAAGAGATTGTTCTGGATCCAATGACAGTGGCACTAGCAACTGTGCCACCATCCTTGGATCCATCGGTAAATATAGATTTATAAGTGTCATAATTGTTTCTAAGTTGGTGGTATTCTTGTTGGTATATTAATTGGTTAGTATCTGATTTCTTAAGTTTGGTTAATGTCAGGTCTACCTCTGGCTTTACCATTTGCCAAGGAGGAGAGGAGAAAAGTTGAGTAGGAGCTATATCTTGGAGTTTAATATTTGAAGCTGATATTGCAGATTTTATTCTAATTCCGAGTGGTGGATGGAGTGCCGATTTCTTATTGTAAAGATCTTCGTAGAGAGGATGGAATATACATTCAAAAGCTGGATTTGACGGATTAGAATATAATTTAGTGATGTATTGTAGAGATAATTTTAGTCGGCGTTGTTTAAGAGAAGGCTCATCTGCTTCTATATAGAGACTGTGAATGGGAGACGTTCTGAAGGCTCCAAGACAAAGCCTCAGACCCTGATGATGTATCGTATCTAGTTTTTGTAAATTACTTTTGCAGGCTCCACCATAGATGATGGAGCCATAATCAAGTTTGGAACGAATTAGTGACCTGTACAAGTGTAAGAGGGTTGTTTGATCCCCTCCCCACTTTGAATTAGAAACAACTTTTAATAGATCGAGTGCCTTCAGGCATTTAGCTTTGAGGTATTTAATATGCGGGAGAAAAGTTAAGTGATGATCAAAAATAAGTCCCAAGAACTTGGCTTCCTTAACAACTTTGATAGGAGTGCCATTCAGAAATAGTTCAGGGTCCTTATGCGGTTTATATTTTCGGCAGAAATGTATGCAATTAGTTTTTGATTTGGAAAATTTAAACCCGTTTTCTAGACACCACTTGTTAATTTTATTAAGAACATAATTGTAATTGCCTTTCAATTGTGTGCATATTTTTACCCCGACAAGATAGATTAAAATCATCCACAAAAAGTGATCCATCAACTGAATCATTTAAAACTTTTGACAAACTGTTAATTTTTATACTGAATAAAGTGACAGACAAAATACTGCCTTGTGGGACACCCTGATCCTGATTATAATGATCAGACAGGGTTGTACCCACTCGGACTTGAAATTGCCTGTCTGTTAAAAACTGGGATATAAAATGAGGCAGACGGCCTCTTAATCCAAAATCATGAAGATCTTTTAAAATACCATGTTTCCATGTTGTATCGTAAGCTTTTTCTAAATCGAAAAAGATCGATACAGCATGTTGTCTATTTACAATGGAATTTTTAATGAACGATTCTAAACGCACTAAATGATCGATAGTACTTCTATTTTTCCGGAAACCACATTGTATATTGGAAAGAAGATTATTTGTTTCCAAGTACCACACTAATCGATTATTTACCATGCGTTCCATCGTTTTACAAACACAGCTAGTTAAAGAGATAGGTCGGTAATTTGATGGATCAGAATGATCCCGCCCAGGTTTGGGAATGGGGATAACAATGGCTTTATGCCATGAAGCTGGAAACATCCCAGATTTCCAAATATCATCGAATATATTTAACATAGTTTCAAGCCATGATTCGGGCAAGTGTTTCAGCAGCTGATAATGAATATTATCAGCGCCTGCTGCTGTATCATGAGCTTGCCCTAAGGCAGTATATAGCTCATGTAGTGAAAATACCTCATTGTAATCTTCACCATTATCAGATGTAAAATTTACTTTTTTCTTTTCCTGTTGAAGCTGATATTTTTGAAATTCAGGAGCGTAATTAGATGAAGAAGAATGATGAGATAAAGTTTCACCAATGCTATTGGCAATGGCAGATTTATCAGTTAACAAAGTATCGCCATCCTTCAGATGGTTAACTGTAGAATTTGATCCCTTGCCTTTGATCTTTTTAATCATATTCCATACCTTGGACATAGGGGTACGAGAGTTAATTTTGGAGACATAGGTCCGCCAGGATTGACGTTTATTTTGCTTAAATAGACGTCTTGCCTTGGCATTTGAAATTTTTACAATATTTAAATTATGGACAGTGGGATGTTTACGGAAGTACTTCTCCGCCTTCTTACGACATTTCCTAGCTTGTTTGCAAGTGTCATCAAACCACGGTTTACGAACACGTGGGTTGATAGAGGACTTAGGTATTGATTCATCAGCAATTTCATTCAGTAGATCTGAGAACAACTGAATCGGGTCAGTAACATTTTGAAAAGACGTAGGTAGTAATTTATCTTTGCATAAAGATTGAAATAAAAGCCAATCAGCCTTCACAAAATTCCATCGAGGTGAAGGTGGATCATCAGCGGGATTAATTGGTTTAAGCACCGTGGGGAAATGGTCACTCCCACATAGGTCATCATGGACAGACCATGAGAATTCATTCAACAAAACTGAATCCGTCAAAGACAGATCTAAAGATGAATAGGTACCAGTAGCAGGGTGCAAGTAAGTGTCGGAGTCATCATTAAAAATGCAAAGATCGTTATCGGAAACAAAATCCTCGATTACTTTTCCCTTTTGATTAATGGTTGAACTTCCCCGTAGAGGATTATGCCCATTTAGATCACCCATGATGACACAGGGCTTTGGGAGTTGGTCGTATAGTTTTTGGAGATCATTACGCTGAAGATTTGAAGATGGAGGAATGTATAAGGAGCAAAGTGTGAAGGCAATATGCAGTGTAAGTCTAACTGCAACAGCTTGCATATTCGTGTCAAGCGGAACAGGACTGTGAACAACGCCCCGCCGCACCAAAATAGAAGCTCCTCCAGTAGCTTTATCTCCCGGAGGAGAGAGTGAGTGAGTGAGTGAAATTTAACGTCACATCGGCAATATTTCAGCCATATCGTGACGAAACATTTTTAATATTTATATTTTCATTTAATTAAAAAGCTGTCAACGATGGACAGTAAGATAACTAGAGTATCACAGTTTCGATGTTAAAACTAGTTGAGAATAGTTAAAAGAATAAATTTTCATTCAACAATACAATATAAAAATGGGCTAGAGATCACCAGCAACCAAAGTTAGGCCACCTCACTAGGGACCGTGGGGACTTACATTACTTTTGCTACCTGCACGGCTCCCCAGCAGGATTTATACCAACCCTTCAGCTGCTGGTGATGGGAAGCAATTAAGCCAACACTTAAAATAAACAAATATACTACGTTTAAAACCGATGTAAGAATAAATGTACTTTGAATGATGTGGTCTTACATATCCTCTCAGGGGGACAATAATTTTACGCTACTTCAACCCCCTTAGAGGATATAGCCACTAACAATCTAAGTTACAAATTATACATTACCAATATAAAATATAGCTATTTACACAATTCAAAATTTATCAATAAGTTCAATTTCTTTTAAAAAGCCAATAATTAAATGAGAATTGATTCTATTAAAAAGATCCATCATTGATGATGATTTGAAATATTTATCCCTTGTGATGGAAAAATCAACACAGTCAAGCAGGACATGCTTGACGGTGATTCTTTCATCACAAGGGATACAAAATGGAGGATCCTCACCTTTCAACAAATAATCGTTTGTATACCTGCTATGGCCAATACGACATCGTCGTATTATGACCTCCTCAAATCTGGACTGACAGCCCAAGTAGGTGTAGCCGATAGTTGGTTTAAGTTCATGTAATTTATTTATACCTACTTGAGTGTCCCACTTCTTTTGCATTAAATCAGTGATGTAAGATCTAATTAAGGGTTTATAATCAGTGTATGGTAGAAGAAGTGGTGTCACAGATTTGGTGAGTGCTGCTTTTGCAGCAGCATCGGCCATTGTATTACCAATGATACCAACATGGCTTGGTAACCAACAAAAGATGATGTCGTACTGGCCAGTAGCAAGATCATTTTGTAGTTCAATTATTTCACGTAAAAGTGGATGATGACAAGATATATTAGTTATTGCCTGAAGACAGGAAAGTGAATCAGAGAAGATAATGAACCGTTTATGTTTAGATTGGGTATTTATATATTTAAGAGCAGTTAATATTGCCTGCGATTCTGCTGTAAAAATAGAACTGTCATTCGGTAATCTAGATGATATGGTTCTGGATCCAATGACAGTGGCGCTGGCAACAGCAGCACCATCCTTGGATCCATCTGTAAATATGGATTTGTAAGTATTATATGTGTTCCTTAATTCATTATATTGTTGTTGATAAATTAGTTGATTTGTGTCAGATTTCTTCAGTTTAGTTAAAGTTAGATCCACCTCTGGATGTACTAACTGCCATGGTGGAGAAGAGAAAAGCTGAGTGGGGGCTATATTACCAAGGTTTATTTTAGCAGCAGAAATATCTGCTTGTAGTCGTATTCCTAGTGGTGGAATAAGAGAAGATTTAGTTTTGAATATATTACCGTAAAGGGGATTAAAAACACAGTCATATGCTGGATTGGAGTTATTGGAACGTAATTTAGAGATATATTGGAGAGCTAATTTAATGCGACGGTGTTTTAGGGAAGGCTCGTTAGCTTCCACATACAAACTATGAACAGGTGAAGTTCTGAAGGCTCCAAGGCAAAGCCTCAGGCCCTGATGATGAATGGTGTCAAGTAATTTTAAATTGCTCTTACAGGCCCCACCATATATGATGGAGCCATAATCAAGTTTCGAGCGGATAAGTGTTCGATATAGTTGGAGGAGGGTTTTTTGATCCCCTCCCCACTTACAATTTGAGACAACTTTTAATAAATCTAGGGCCTTCAAGCACCTATTCTTTAAGTATTTTATGTGGGGCAGAAAGGTCAAATGATGATCGAATATTAGACCTAAGAATTTGGCTTCCGTTACAACTTTAATGGGAGTGTTATCTAAAATTAATTCTGGATCTTTATGGGGTTTATATTTCCTACAAAAATGTATACAGTTGGTTTTAGATTTTGAAAATTTAAAACCATTTTCAAGACACCATTTCTGGATTTTATTTAAACATAGCTGAAGCTGCCTTTCAATAGTATGCATGTTTTTGCCACGACACGAAATATTAAAATCATCCACAAAGAGCGATCCATCAATCGAATCATTTAAAACTTTGGACAAACTATTTATCTTAATACTAAACAATGTGACAGACAAGATGCTACCTTGTGGGACACCCTGATCCTGATTATAATGATCAGACAGGGTAGAACCCACGCGGACCTGAAAGTGCCTGTCAGTTAAAAATTCAGATATAAATTGAGGCAAACGGCCTCGTAATCCAAAGTCATGTAAATCTTTTAAAATACCATGTTTCCATGTAGTGTCATATGCTTTTTCTAGATCGAAAAAGATAGACACTGCATGTTGTTTATTTATTATTGCATTTTTTACAAATGATTCTAAGCGAACCAAATGGTCGATGGTACTTCTGTTTTTCCGGAAACCACATTGTATATTAGTAATAAGATTATTGGATTCCAGGTACCATACGAGACGATTGTTTATCATGCGTTCCATGGTTTTGCAAACGCAGCTTGTCAATGATATTGGTCGGTAATTTGATGGGTCAGTATGATCTCGACCGGGCTTGGGTATCGGGACAACAATAGCATCACGCCACGAAGGAGGGAACTTCCCTGAGGTCCAAATGACATCAAAAATATTCAATAGTGTTTCTAAGGAAGATTCGGGTAAGTGCTTCAGGAGTTGATAATGTATGTTATCAGCTCCTGTAGCAGTACCGTGAGCTTGTTCAAGGGCAGTATGGAGTTCATGAATAGAGAATAGTTCATTATAATCTTCCCCATTATCTGAATTAAAATTAATGGGTTTCTTTTCTTGCTGTTTTTGATACTTTTGGAATTGAGGTACATAGTTTAATGAGGAAGAGTGTTTTGCCAAAGTTTCACCAATTTTATTAGCAATATCTGATTTATGAGTTAGTAGTTGGTCCCCATCTTTAAGATGGTGAATACTAGATTTAGTGCCCTTACCTTTGATTTTTTGGACCATGTTCCATACCTTGGACATGGGCGTCCGAGAATTTATTTTTGACACATAATGTCGCCAAGATTGGCGTTTACTTTGTTTAAATGTTCGCCTTGCCTTAGCATTTAATATTTTAAATTTGTTTAAGTTATGGACCATAGGATGGCGACGGAAATAACGCTCAGCCTTTTTCCTCGCCTTCCTAGCTTGCTTGCAGTCATCGGTAAACCATGGTTTACGTATGTGGGGAATTCCAGAGGACTTAGGAACACATTTTTCAGCTATATTGATAAGTTCATCAGAAAAACATTGTATTGAGTCAGTAACGTCAGTGAAATGATCAGGTGTTAGTTTTTCTGTACAGAGAATGGCATATAGAGGCCAGTTGGCTTTTGTAAAGTTCCATCGAGATGATGGAGGAACATCAGATGGGGTAATAGGATTTAATATGGTTGGAAAGTGGTCACTTCCACAGAGGTCATCGTGGACCAGCCACTCAAATTCATTCAACAGGTTTGAATCAGTAATAGACAAATCCAAAGAAGAGTAAGTGCCTGTACCAGGATGTAAATATGTGTTGGAATTATCGTTAAAAAGGCATAGATTATTGTTGGAAATAAAATCTTCTAAGAGCTTGCCTTTACTACTTGTACGATCACTACCCCAAAGTGGATTATGACCGTTCATATCGCCCATGATAATACAGGGCTTAGGAAGCTGGTCATAGAGAGCTTGAAGATCGGTTTGCTGAAGAGATGTAGATGGAGGAATGTAAAGAGAGCACAGAGTAAAAACAATGTGCATAGTGATACGAACTGCGGTAGCTTGTAGAGGGGTATTGAGAGGAACAGGGCTATGAATAACACCCTGCCTCACCAAGATTGAAGAACCTCCAGTGGCTTTAGCCCCTGGAGGTGAAAAGAAATGATAGGAGTCGTAGTGTCTAATGTTTAGTTGATCAGTAGTTTTAAAGAACGTTTCCTGCAAACAAAAGGCTGATGGCTTGAAATCTTGTGTTAATAGCTGCAAATCATTAAAATTGTTTTTTAGTCCCCTGCAATTCCATTGTATTATCAGGTTAGAACAGGTCATGGTGGTTCTACTGGGGTTCTGGAGCGGGAGGGAGGTCCACTCCCATGGCCTGTTGGAGAAGGAGTGACCTCCATCGCCAAAGGTTCAAATTGATTTTGAACCTTAACAGGTGTTGGCTCAGAAGAAGGCACCTCCAAGTGTTGGAGGGCCCTGGCCGTTTTTTTCAGTTTCTTTTTTTCAGTTTTAGTTAAAGGTATGTCTTCAATAATTGTAGTTGATTTTGGGTCTGTTCTGCTGGATTCCACTAGCTCCGTCTGTGAAGCTGAAGTTGCTCGTGTTGTTGCACTTGAAGATGTTTGAGCTGTATTGTCCTGTAGCATCTGCTGATTACAAACCCAAGAGATGGTTGTTTGGCATCCTATAGATACTGTTGTAGCCTTGACAACAGGAGTGACAGTTGCTGCTGCTGAGTATGATTTTGTTGAGTTATTCGGAGATTGTGACTGAACTAGCTTTTTAGCATCATAAAAAGATATATTGTTGGTGTGTTTAATTTTTAGTATTTGAGATTGAAGGTGAAAGTGTGGACAATTTTTGGATGAGGCCAAGTGGTCCCCATCGCAATTTGCACACTTAATGGCATCAGTGCACTCAGTGTTCTCATGAGAGCCACTGCAGCGCACACAGACAGTTCTGAGAGTACAGGTCTTGGCACCATGTCCAAAATGTTGACATTTATAACATCGGAGTGGGTTTGGAACATAAACTTCCACTCCGATATTAAAGTACCCAGCTTTGATAGATTTTGGAATTGTTGAAAGGGAAAAAGTAAAAAGATAGGTGTTTGTCTGGATGATGTTATTATCCTGTTTTCTGGTGAAACGCTTGACAGCTGTAACACCTTGTTTGGTTAGTTCGGTCACAATCTCATCTTCGTTCATGTCAGCTAAACATCGGGCTCTGTCTCTCACGATGCCTCGACACGAGTTCAATGTTCTGTGTGCTGAAACAGCAACCTCTACATTTGCAAACTGGCTGATGGACAAAAGGTTTAGAGATTGCTGTTTCCTGGCACATTCCACAAGTATGGAGCCATTACGGAGGCGGGTAACATTGTCAACCGTACCACAACAACCATTGATGGCCTTAGAAATAGCAAATGGGTTCAATTTCAAAGGCTGATGATCAGAAGCCTCGATTACAATGAACCGAGCCCAGGAATCTAATTGCAGATCAGTTTCGTCATCAGATGAGCTAGCATCTAGATGTTTTCTTTTCGAACCAGAGTGTTTTTTTGACATAATGAAAGGAAGTGGTTCTGCACCCCTGCTCCCCACCCACCAGCGAGTGTCAACAAGGACAGTGTCTTATTGCATTGGATATCCAAAATGCAAACACCAGGGCTACAGGGGTGTTATACTCCAGCAAATATGACATAAATAGCTATATTTGTCTACTAAATTTATTGCCAAGCTGGTTCTGCGAATAACAATAATTTAGAGACATACAGAATTCAGCGGTCAACATTACCAGATTGGCCCATGAGCCACCGCCTTCTGGCGTAAGACTCTAGGCAATTTATTACATCCAAAAGTGTTAATTCATACAAAGTATGCATGGCCAAGACCAAAATATACATAATAATACAACACAGGTGTGCATACACAATATTACGCACAGGGCCTGGCATGACCAGCCGATTGATAAGACCGGGCCCATCTTACCACCCGTCTAGGCGAAGTAAGGGTCAAAGTAGTGTGTTGGGCAAAGGAACACAGTTCCAGGAACCAGTGCCCTCAACTACCAGACTCCCGTCCTCCGCCGACACAGGGACGCAACCCACGGCAAACAGGTTGCCCATTTTAGTCGCCTCATACGACCAGCAATGGGAGGCTGTGGAAATATTCTGCCCCGGTTCCACACGGGGGAAGAGCGATTAGTGTTACCCAGCACTCACCACGAGGAGGTTGCTCTTCACGAGTGCCCCGGAGGAGAGAAGGAATGATACGAACTATACTGCCTTAAATCAAATGTGTCGGTTGTTTTAAGGTACGTTTCTTGTAAAGAAATTGCTGATGGACAAATATCCGTTGATAATAATTGCAGTTCGTTAAAATTGTGCCTAAGTCCTCGGCAATTCCATTGAATTAGATTCGAATGATTCATGGTGGTTCTACCGGAGATCGTTCACGTAAACGTGAAGAGGAGTCACCACTGCTGTGGTGTGAAGATGGGGTGACATCCATCTCAAGAGGCTCAAAGTAATTGTGAACATCTACAGATGTTTCAGTGAGAGTAGGGATCTTTGTAGAAATTTTCTTGTTTTGTTTCTTCTTTTGTTTTTTTGGCATTTCAGTTGATGGTTTGTTGGTAGCTGGTTTATCAGGAGTGGGTGTAGATGGGGCCACAACCTGAGTCACAATGATAGAATCTGAAGACATTTCACCTGGGCTGACAGAATGAGTTGTTTGACTGTCACATGATGTTGTCAGAGGCAGCGGGTGTTCAGAATGTGTCCACGTCAAGTCCGTCTGACATTCTATAGATCTACTGGTTGAAGGGCGAGAGACAGCAGCAGCAGCAGCATAAGATTGTTTGGATGAAGGTGTCCGGCTATCATAGAGTTTTTTCGCATCAAAGTAACTGACGTTGTTTTGACATCTGATTGTCAAAATGTCTTTTTCACGTGTCCAAAAAGGACAGGATTTTGATGACGCTACATGTTGACCCTTACAATTTGTACATTTCAGGTCTGCTGTACAGCCTGAACCATCATGATTTCCACCACAACGGTGGCAAACAGTCGGACGATCACATGATTTGGAGCCGTGCCCAAACTTCTGACATTTGTAACACCGGAGTGGATTGGGGACATACACCTCCACTCCGATGTTAAAATAGCCTGCCTTAATAGATTGTGGAATTGTTGAAAGAGAAAAGGAGAACAAATAAGTATTTGTTGGAATGAAATTTTCACCATCTTTTCTATTGAAACGTTTCACTGATGTGACATTCTGTGATTTAAGTTCTTCCAAAATGTCATCTTCTGACATTTCAGCCAGGCAACGAGCTCTGTCGCGGATGATCCCTCGACTCGAATTCAACGTTCTGTGTTCAGAAACAACAACTTCTGTGTTAGCAAAGCTAGTACATTTTAAAAGATTAATAGCCTGCTGTCTCCGTGCACACTCGTCCAAAAGAGAGCCGCTCCGGAGCCGTGAAACATTCTTCACCTCACCACAGATACCTTCAATGGCTTTAGATATTGCAAAGGGATTGATTTTCAAAGGTAGTTGATTATGTGATTCCACTACGATAAACCGAGCCCAAGAATTTGAAGTTCGTGAAATAGAAGCATCGTCGTCAGATGAGAAAATCTCAGCTTCCAGACGTCTCTTCTTGTCAGTGCGGTTTGAACCAGAATGATTGTGTGCCATAATGAAAGTAATTTTTTCAGCACCCCTGCTCCCCACCCACCATGGAGTGCTACAAAGAGCGATGTTTTCCTGCACCGGATCTCCAACATGCAAACATCAGGGATACAGAGGTGTTATACTCCAGTAAAAACAACATGAATAGCTGCATTTGTCTAACAAATAAAATGCCAGGCTGGTCCGGCCCATGACAAGAAATTGAAGACATACAGAACTCAGAGGTCGAAAGTACCAGATTGGCCCATGAGCCACCACCTTCTGGCGTAAGACTCTAGGCAATGTATTCAATCCAAAAGTTAGAATACACACAAGTTAGGGACGGCCAAGGCCAAAATATACATTAAAATACAACACACGTGTGCATATACAATATTACGCACAGGGCCTGGCATGACCAGCCGATTGATAAGACCGGGCCCATCTTACCACCCGTCTAGGCGAAGTAAGGGTCGAAGTAGTGTGTTGGGCAAAGGAACACAGTTCCAGGAACCAGTGCCCTCAACTACCAGACTCCCGTCCTCCGCCGACACAGGGACGCAACCCACGGCAAACGGGCTGCCCACTTTGGTCGCCTCTTACGACCAGCAATGGGAGGCTGTGGAAATATTCTGCCCCGGTTCCACACGGGGGAAGAGCTATTAGCGTAACCCAGCACTCACCACGAGGAGGTTGCTCTTCACGAGTGCCAGTAAATTAGAACTGACAGGTCGAGACAAGAGTAAGTGCCAGTTGCAGGATGTAGATATGTGTGAGTACCATCATTGAAAATACACAAATCATTATTCAAGAGAAAATCCTCAAGTATCTTTCCTTTATTATTAGTGTCATTACTACCACAAAGAGGAATATGGCCATTCAAATCTCCCATGATAACACATGGCTTAGGGAGTTGGTCATATAGTGCTTGAATATCAGACTGTCAAAGAGATTACGATGGTGGTACATACAATGAATATAATGTAAAAATAATTTTCAATGTTACATGTACCGCAACAGCCTGAAGAGGGGTTTGAGAGGAACAGGACTGTGAATGACGCCCTGCCTCACTATAACAGACGATCCTCCAGTTGCCTTATCCCCCAGGGATGAAAAGCAATGGTAGGAGTCGTACTGTCGTAAATCAAACTTATCGGAGGTTTTGAGGGAAGTTTCCTGTAAACAAATTGTTGATGGTTTTAAATCTTGAATTAGTAGCGGAAGATCATTAAAATTGTTCCGAAGTCCTCTACAATTCCATTGAATGAGGGTAGCAGAGCAACTCATGGGGGTTCAACTGGAGATCGTGAGCGGGAGGAAGACCCTCTCCGTTGAATTGGCGGAGATGGGGTGACTTCCATATTTAGAGGTTCAAAAGGGTTATGAACCTCCAGAGGTACTGTCAATGGTAAAGGCACCTCAATGTGTTTCAGGGCCTTTGATTCTTTTTTCTTTTGTTGTTTTTTTCCTTTTCTTGTCATCATGTCAGTGATAGGTACAGTTTCGGATACAGGTACAGTTTCGGATACAGGTACAGGTGCAGGTTCAGGTGCAGGTTCAGGTGCAGCTTGTGGCCGAGGTTCTGTAGAAACTACAGTTTGTGAAGCTGTTGATGATGAAACATTGGTCTTGTCAGAATTCATTGAAAACAAAATGGTCTGTTCATCTGAAACCCAGTTAATAGCCGTTTGGCTTCCAGCATCAACTTTCATTGGAGACGAGGAGACTGCAGCAGAGTAAGTCAGCTGAGAAGAAGAGGTGGGTGACTCTTGGTTTAATATTTTTTTAGCTTCTGTGAAAGAAATGTCGTTGGTGTATTTGACTTTTAGAATTTTTGTTTGTCTCTCATAACAGGGGCATGATTTAAATGAGGACATGTGAACCACGCTGCAATTTGCACATTTGATTGTATCTGTGCAGTCTGTGGTTTCATGGGTCTTACTGCAGCGGGAACAAACGGGCGATTTTCGACAAGATTTCGCACCATGTCCAAACTGTTGGCATTTGAAACAACGGAGTGGATTTGGTATATATACATCCACTCCGATGTTGAAATACCCTGCTTTGATTGATGATGGAATCTTTGAGAGAGCAAACGTGAAAAGGTAGGCATTAGTTTTAATAAAGTTGTCACCATCTTTCCTTGTGAATCTCTTCACAGAAGTCACACCTTGATTTTTTAATTCTGTTGCAATATCCTCCTCAGACATGTCTGAAAGGCATTTTGCACGATCTCGTACAATGCCTCGACATGAGTTTAGAGTTTTGTGCACTGAGACAACAATCTCAGTATTTGCAAAGTGATGAGCTTGGAGTAGATTTAGAGACTGTTGTCTCCGTGCACATTCCACAAGTAAGGAGCCGGAACGGAGACGAGTAACATTGGTAACATTTCCACATATACCTTCTATGGATTTGGAAACTACAAAGGGGTTGATTTTGAGGGGTTCACCATCAACTCCTTCTACAACAAGAAAAGGGGGCCAAGAATCAACAATGTTTGCAGACTCTTCATCAGAAGATGTTGCATTATTTGTGTCAATTTGACGTCTTTTTGTTTTGGATCGAGAACCAGTGAACATGGGGGTAGCCATGATGAAAGAAAGTTTTTTGACACCCCCGCTCCCCACCCGCCATTGACTGTCAACAAGGACAGTGTTGTAGTGGAAACCGACTACAAACACCAGGGTTACAAGGGTGCTATACTCCAGCAAAAAGGACACAGGTAGCTAAAATTGTCAAACAGGGTAAAAGTCAGGCAGGTTCCTCCCAAGACATTTACCTGAAGACCAATAGAACCTGGAGGTTAATAATGCCAGATTGGCCCATGAGCCACCGCCTTCTGGCATAGGACTCTAGGCAAAGTTATTTACAACATGACTTTTATTATAATCTTACATGTTGAGGATATACAGTTATAACAATGATTTTGAAGTGTAACGTATCCATGCACAGGGCATGGCGTGACCAGCCGATTGATAGAAACGGGCCCATTCTACCACCCCTCTAGGTCAAGTAAGGGTCAAAGTGGTGTGTTAGGCAAAGGAAAACTGTTCCTGGCACCAGTGCCCTCAACCACCAGAATCCTGTCCGCCACCGACACAGGGGCGCAACCCAGGTTGCCCAAACAGGTTGCCCAATTCGGTCGCCTTTAACGACCAGCAATGGAGTGCTGTGGACAAATTCTACCCCAAGTCCACACGGGGGAAGAGCTATTACGCTACCCAGCACTCACCACGAGGAGGTTGCTCTTCACGAGTGCCCAATATAGCTTCACTTCCTTCGATCTGCAGCAAATGTGGTGTCAATAAGTCTAAAATCAAAGAGAAGCTGTATCGGCGGTTTTTGGTTGTATAGATCTATAGTTACATCAAGATTACGTCCCATGTACGTAAAACAACTGATGCAAGCTTACAGATACGCACTAAGAAACACCTAGATAAAAACACTAACAAAGATTTCATCGATTATAACATTAGATCTTTTTATTTACACTAGAAGTCATAATTCAACGGAGTCACTTTTCAACGCAAGGCCCGGGTCACTATTTAACGACTTGGTAAGCAGACAGGGTCACTTTCAACTGTTTAATATGGACCCTGGTCTGTTGAAAATTGAGACCAGGTATGTTTTCAACCTTGAATACTGACTCCCGGGTCACTTTTCAACGCGGCTCCATTTTCAATGTCACACCAATTCGGTCCTCTTGGGAAGGTACCTCCTCGTGGTAGAACTGGTAACGAATCCTCCCAGATTCAGCCAAATCCTTCCCAAAGACAAAGGACAAACCCACACACAATGAGTAAAAGATACAAATTGTCATTACATAAGGATGCCAGGCGCCTGGTCCCCGCAAGGGAGCCAAACTCGGCCGTTGTGTCTTCCACTGGAGGGGCACTTGGAGAAATTGGTGATCCAAGCCATCTGTCTCATCATGTTCTCCCGTTGTTACCAGACGTAAGGCAGAGGAGTTCAAACCCAGATCTCCTGGATGATCTCAGTCAAGCCCATGCAGGACGTTCACTGCCCATGGAAACTGAGCAAAGTCAGGTAATCGAAAGTCCACGTGTAGAAACAAATATTGATGATGGAGCCGGCAGCCTGATCTCGACCCTACAGGAGCTAGCGATCGGGGGAGAGGCTGGCATAGTCATGATCCCATTCCCGCCAACAATATGCATCTGTCAAGAAGCCTTCCTAGTCGCAAATAAGCTGGTTAAACACGGTAGCCAGGCCCTGCCCCACCTTCCGCTTAAGTTCCGTTGTAAGACATGTATGAGAGATAAGGATGAATTACATGCTACGGTATGCCCCTACCCTAAATACACAGGCACTATAGCACAGGGAAGTCGTGGGAATCACATATGTGGGCTGTGTCAAACGGCCTTTAACACAAAGACCGGGCTGTCACAACATGCGAGACACAGGCATCCAGCACTCAGAAATAGACAGCGACAGGAGGCCCAAAAGTCAGACATATTGTGGAGGCAAGAGAGGATGAGGCACCAGGCTGAAAATCGCACGATCTGCTGGACAAGCCATGAAGTCATGATCCTGACCAAATATGAGCGCATTTTCAAAGGAAGCCGCAGGCTCAACTGGCTCATTGCTTCATAGATACGGGGGAAGACGGAAAGGCAGGTGAGGAGTAAGAGAGGATACATAGC
Organism: Haliotis rufescens; assembly: GCF_023055435.1. Classification (NCBI taxonomy): domain Eukaryota; kingdom Metazoa; phylum Mollusca; class Gastropoda; order Lepetellida; family Haliotidae; genus Haliotis; species Haliotis rufescens. The sequence goes on along the minus strand of NW_025964146.1, from coordinate 442,044 downwards.
TAGGGCAAAAAGAACTGCTAGCTAGAAGCAGAAAAACAGGGAAGAGTTCGCAGTTGGCAACTTTGACCTGATCATAGACACATCTTCAGAACCCCAAGAGGGAACTGAAGAGGGTCCAACAGCTCAACGTGAGCATGAGGAGACCCAGAGGAAAGAACAATTTCTTCTCAATTGCCGCAGGGTTGAGACTACATGGCCAACAACCCCCATGACAATTGGCCAATTGGGCGATCGCAATGGTCCGCAACTGCCTGACCGAGCAGACCACTGGTTGGGGTTATGATGAAATGCTTGTGCAGCTAAGCTGGGTGACCACCAAGGAGGAGAGACGGAAAAAGAGACAAAAACCCTCGCAGAAGGCCGCTCCCGAGGTAATGCGACCAGTTACCGAAGAGTCCAAAAGCTTTGGAACTTCAATCGGGCGAAGCTCGTTACCGAAATCCTTGACGAGAAAACAGACACTACATGTCCCATTTGAGTTGAGGAGATGAGGCTACATACAAGGGCCGATTTGGAGTGGGCTCCCAGAGCATCGATCTATCTGGGTACCCGGGCCCTACAAAGATGATGGATAATTCAGAGGCCCTGGCACTGATTGAACAAAAGGAGATGCGAGGCTCGATGAGCAGGATAAAGGCTGATACATCAGCTGGACCCAATGGTATACGCCTCGATGCCCTGCGTAGACTTGACCGAACGGGAGGGATCATGGCAACACTTTGCAACTGCTTCCTTTACACAGGATCCATCCCTGACGAACTCAAGGCTAACAGGAGCATCCTACTGCCGAAAGGGGGTGAGCCAAAAGACATAGGCAACTGGCTTCCTCTCACCATAGCGTCAGTAGTAGTTCGGCTGTACACCAAGGTCCTCACAGCCAAAATGCAAAAAGCAGTCACCTTACACCCTTGACAACGGGGTTTCATCAAGGGTGCTGCTTGTGCTGAAAATGTACAGCTACTCCTATTGCTGATTGAACAATTGAGGGGAAATCCCTTGCGGTGGCGCTTCTCGAGCTATCCAAAGCTTTTGAAACAGTATCTTTTTCACACGTCCTAAATGGTCTAGTGAGGCATGGGGCGCACCATCACCTGCTTCGTATAATTGAAGACCTTTACACTGGGACCAGTACTGCTTTCACAATACCCGCAGGTCAAACATCAAAGATACCAATACTTTGGGGCGTCAAGCAGGGTGACCCATTTTCCCCTTTGCTGTTCAACTTGGCCATGGACCCACCATTCTACCTCCTAGCAGAAAGAGGAGTGGGATACCAAATAGGGAACGAACTGGAAGTATCAGCGATGGGATACGCTGATGACACAGGTCTGGCCAGTGATGGGGTAGTTGGGCTTCAAACCAACCTGGACTTGGTGGAAGGTTTTTGTCGGGAGACAGGTCTTAAGTTAAACGTCCGAAAGTCGTACTACTTCACGATCACGCCCATAGACAGGAGGAAATCATACACGCAGAACACTGAAATACCAGTGGAAGTCAATGGGAGTGAACTCCCATGGATCGATCCAGGTAGCTCGGCTATGTACCATGGCGCATTATTCGATCCATGGGTGGGAGCCATGAGCAAGGACTGGCTCCAGAAACTCCAGACTTGGTGCTCTCTTATCTCCAAAGCACCACTGAAAGGCAGAAGGTGGGCCTCCTCGCCAAGTATGCTGTCCCAAGGCAACTATATGCTCTCTCGACAGTGAGGCCCTCGTGTGGGCTGATCAACAATTTGGATGTCATCATCAGAGGGAAAGTAAAGGCGTGGCTCCACCTCCACCATACAGTTGCGTCTGGCTTCATGTACACCTGCTCGAGGGATGGGGGCTTGAGCCTTCCCTGTTTGAGATATATGGTGCCCAGCTGCATCGTACGGATGAAAAGCAGAGTTGTGCGTTCCAAAGACCCGTGCTGTGTACCATCAGTGAGGAAGTGAATAGTGAGGCAGTCTTATCCCGATCTAATCCTTATGGGGTCTGCCAGTGTGCGCCACGAAACCCAAAGGCTCATCGATCAGGCGATGGTGGAGAGGTGAACAAAGGAAAGCATGGTACGGTCAACACACCCTGGGATTAGGGGCAAATCTTCTGAAGGGATCTAAAGCCGGCAACTCATGGTTACGAAGTGACACCCTACGTGAATCCGAATTCTCACTGGCACTGAAGCTGCGGACCAACACCAATCCAACAAAGGAAGCGGTCAATCGAGGAAGGGCTGGGGCGCTATCGTGCAGGAGGTTCGGATTTCGGACAGAGACGTTGGAACACATCAGCAGCCACTGCGGTGCTGTCAAGGGAAGCAGAATAAAATGGCACAAGTTGTGCACAGTTGTATCGGCTGCTGCCAAAGCCCGAGGATGGGGGGTACGTACTGAACCCTGGTTCAGAATCAACAAGAAGTACCTTATGCCCCACCTAATATTTGTCAAAGACGGGACGGCGGTGGTGGTCGATGTAACTGTGGTGTGGGATGCCTCGAGAGAGGCTTTAGCCACGGTGGCTAACAGGAAGGTGCAGAAATATAGACCTCTGACGCAGGCCGTTCTCGAATGGATGGGGGCCACCCAGTGTAGAATCTTTGGATTCCCACTCAGCGCTAGAGGGACCTGGTGGCCCTGGTGTTATCAGTCCTGGGCATCCCTGCATACAGTGTGAAATATTACTGTATCCTTGCTCTCCATGCAATACCCTGAGGCTGTTGAGGTTGTTCTCAGACCGGTAAAATGGCGACCAAAAGCTTCTACAGCGGGAATGTGTAGAGATTGGCCGTGCAATCCTTACTGCCCGTCTGATATCAATACAGCTTCAGAGATGAGTGAGCGGTGGGGCTGACGAGATAGATCACGGACTTACTAGATTATGGGAATATCCCCCTTCTGATGGATATATTGTTAAGACAGATATATATAATTCATGGCTAAGTTACTAAGATAGGGCTATATTACTTACCCTTAGGTGGCTCTTTGGACACACGCCACATGTACATCATATAATAATGGACACCTACCTGGGCACAGGGCCCCAATTTTGTCATGACAGTGTCGATCGCCAGGGTCAATATCACTGTGGAAATAAATGATAGACAGTTGATGACAGGAAAACTAAACACATGAAAAACGAGCCCTCTCGGAGCTTTCACAAGGGTCATTGCATAGGCATACGGAGAGGAATTATTCTTAAAGCAGAGAAGACCTCAACCCTAGGTCTGGTCTGTTAGTTCTGTTACGTTTTTCTTTTTCATGTCATGTACTAGGATACTCGCTTTTATTTGTACTATATTACAGGAGGACCATGCCAAGCCAAGCTAATCAAGTCAAGTCAAGTCAAGCAAGAATATTAACAGTGTAGATAAAGAACCTACGGCTTGTTATCGATGTAGACATCGTACATGACCATAATTGTCCATTCTAGGAACATTGATGTCTAGTAACAAATGACTTGCTATGTACCTAAAGGCATATGCTAATCTCACAAGAGGTCCATTCCTGTTTGTTTTTATAATAAAGTTGTTTTTTTCACCATGTTATAAGGGAAGTTTGTCTTTAATTATGAGCAGATCATATAGCAGTCCGTTTATCAGTAAAGAGCGAAGTAATAAGATTTTCGTGAATATTGAAATAATCATTTGTGCTGACAATTAGCATCGATTTTCGTAGCTTATTTTCGATTTTGAACAGGCTTAAAGTTCTTGGATACAGTCCTTACCACTAGATTGTTAAATCATTTAAAATTGAATTATAAGATAAATAACAGGTAACATTTAGATAAGTTGAGAAGTATTACTATTATTCATGTGATTTAAAATATAAGCATTGATGTGATTAAACCACTGACGAGATACAAATATTCATGTTAAGATCGACCCAAGCCTTATCCTTGAGATGAAGGATGAAGAGCTTTCTAGATATATTCCTACATACGGGGACAGGCTTGCGACGGTAGTCTGGTGCAAGTCAAAGCAATCGGAAAACCCAGAAAAAACGACCAAATCAAGCCGATTGTTCGACAGACTTCGAGAAAAACTGTGAAATCAAAGAAAGAGGGGTCAGAAAGATTTGGACTTTCTGCAAGGTAACAAAAACCCAAGAAAAACATCTCGGCGAATTGAAGTTGGGTGGATGGATTTTGACACGAAGGTTAATTAATGCCTTTAAGCAAGTGCGGAGTCAAAACAGGGGTGGGACAAGACATTTATCAGTTTATAGGTATGCTGGACAAGCAGATGTTCTGGCAGTAGCCAAACAACTGTTCTTTACCGATGGTGAAAGCAAAAGGGGAAACGAGGCGCAATTCACTTTCTCCATCAAAGATTTTAAAGGGGAAGAAATGGGCCAAAAAACAGTGGCTAATGTATATGAGGAAACTAAAGTAAAGATTATTCGTGTCTACATGTACACAAAGAAAAAAAGAGGATGAGCAAAATCTGTTAACTGACGTGGTGCCACCAGTCTAACAATGAATCGGCGAGTCAAAAAAAGGTAAAACCATATTTTGATATCAGGTAAAAGTAATATTGAAATTTTTGCCATGCAACATAACACCGTCACTTTAACTTTCCATTTACTTTATGAACATATAATTACAGACCCCAACATAATGGTCAACATTTTACATTTGTTTTATTTTCCACAAATTCAACAAACACTATATTAAAATCTGATCTGATAGTAATCTGATTGCGTTAAAGTTAATTTAGCGGCCACAAATGAACTATACAAAAATATGACTGAATACAGGAAAGAGCCCTTCATAAATTAAATGGGATGGCATGAAATTACGAAAAAGTATTTGAAGTGTTAATTAATTCACCATCCAAAATGACAAGACAAATTAAATTTTACACCTTTAATGAACCCACAAATATATACAAATTTATTTACAAACGTCTCCCAAACAGCGGAGGCAAGAGAGGAGGCACCAGACTGAAAATCGCACGATCTGCTGGACAAGCCATGAAGTCATGATCCTGACCAAATATGAGCGCATTTTCAAAGGAAGCCGCAGGCTCAACTGGCTCATTGCTTCCAAGATACCGGGGAAGACGGAAAGGCAGGTGAGGGGTAAGAGAGGATACATAGCTAGGGCAAAAAGAATTGCTAGCTAGAAGCAGAAAAACAGGGAAGAGTTCGCAGTTGGCAACTTTGACCTGGTCATAGACACATCTTCAGAACCCCAAGAGGGAACTGAAGAGGGTCCAACAGCTCAACGTGAGCATGAGGAGACCCAGAGGAAAGAACAATTTCTTCTCTATTGCCGCAGGGTTGAGACTACATGGCCAACAACCCCCGCAATGGTCCGCAACTGCCTGACCAAGCAGACCACGGGTTGGGGTTATGATGAAATGCTTGTGCAGCTAAGCTGGGTGACCACCAAGGAGGAGAGACGGAAAAAGAGACAAAAACCCTCGCAGAAGGCCGCTCCCGAGGTAAAAAAGCTTTGAAACTTCAACCGGACCAAGCTTGTTACCGAAATCCTTGACGAGAAAACAGACACTACATGTCCAATTCGAGTTGAGGAGATCGAGGCTACATACAAGGGCCGATTTGGAGTGAGCTCCCAGAGCATCGATCTATCTGGGTACCCGGGCCCTACAAAGATGATGGATAATTCAGAGGTCCTGGCACTGATTGAACAAAAGGAGATGCAAGCCACGATGAGCAGGATAAAGGCTGATACATCAGCTGGACCCAATGTATACGCCTTGAGGCCCTGCGTAGACTGGACCGAACGGGAGGGATCATGGCAACACTTTGCAACTGCTTCCTTTATACAGGATCCATCCCTGACGAACTCAAGGCTAACAGGAGCATCCTACTGCCGAAAGAGGGTGAGCCAAAAGACATAGGCAACTGGCTTCCTCTCACCATAGCGTCAGTAGTAGTTCGGCTGTACACCAAGGTCCTCACAGCCCGAATGCAAAAAGCAGTCGCCTTACACCCTTGACAACGGGGTTTGATCAAGGCTGCTGCTTGTGCTGAAAATGTACAGCTGCTCCTATTGCTGATTGAACAATTGAGGGGAAATCCCTTGCGGCGGCGCTTCTCGAGCTATCCAAAGCTTTTGATACAGTATCTCATTCACACGTCCTAAATGGTCTAGTGAGCCATGGGGCGCACCATCACCTGCTTCGTATAATTGAAGACCTTTACACTGGGACCAGTACTGCTTTCACAATACCCGCAGGTCAAACATCAAAGATACCAATACTTTGGGGCGTCAAGCAGGGTGACCCATTTTCCCCTTTGCTGTTCAACTTGGCCATGGACCCACCATTCTACCTCCTAGCAGAAAGAGGAGTGGGATACCAAATAGGGAACGAACTGGAAGTATCAGCGATGGGATACGCTGATGACACAGGTCTGGCCAGTGATGGGGTAGTTGGGCTTCAAACCAACCTGGACTTGGTGGAAGGTTTTTGTTGGGAGACAGGTCTTAAGCTAAACGTCCGAAAGTCGTACTGCTTCATGATCACGCCTGTAGACAGGGGGAAATCATACACGGTGAACACTGAAATACCAGTGGAAGTCAATGGGAGTGAACTCCCATGGATCGATCCAGGTAGCTCGGCTATGTACCATGGCGCATTATTCGATCCATGGGTGGGAGCCATGAGCAAGGACTGGCTCCAGAAACTCCAGACTTGGTGCTCTCTTATCTCCAAAGCACCACTGAAAGGCAGAAGGTGGGCCTCCTCGCCAAGTATGCTGTCCCAAGGCAACTATATGCTCTCTCGACAGTGAGGCCCTCGTGTGGGCTGATCAACAATTTGGATGTCATCATCAGAGGGAAAGTAAAGGCGTGGCTCCACCTCCACCATACAGTTGCGTCTGGCTTCATGTACACCTGCTCGAGGGCTTGAGCCTTCCCTGTTTGAGATATATGATGCCCGGCTGCATCGTACGGATGAAAAGCAGAGTTGTGCGTTCCAAAGACCCGTGCTGTGTACCATCAGTGAGGAAGTGAATGGTGAGGCAGGCTTATCCCGATCTAATCCCTATGGGGTCTGCCAGTGTGCGCCACGAAACCCAAAGGCTCATCGATCAGGCGATGGTGGAGAGGTGAACAAAGGAAAGCATGGTACGGTCAACACACCCAGGGATTAAGGGCAAATCTTCTGAAGGGATCTAAAGCTGGCAACTCATGGTTACGAAGTGACACCCTAGGTGAATCCGAATTCTCACTGCACTGAAGCTGCGGACCAACACCAATCCAACAAAGGAAGCGGTCACTCGAGGAAGGGCTAGGGCGCTATCGTGCAGGAGGTTCGGATTTCGGACAGAGACGTTGGAACACATCAGCAGCCACTGCGGTGCTGTCAAGGGAAGCAGAATAAAATGGCACAACAAGTTGTGCACAGCTGTATCGGCTGCTGCCAAAGCCCGAGGATGGGGGGTACGTACTGAACCCTGGTTCAGAATCAACAAGAAGTACCTTATGCCCCACCTAATATTTGTCAAAGACGGGACGGCGGTGGTGGTCGATGTAACTGTGGTGTGGGATGCCTCGAGAGAGGCTTTAGCCACGGTGGCTAACAGGAAGGTGCAGAAATATAGACCTCTGACGCAGGCCGTTCTCGAACGGATGGGGGCCACCCAGTGTAGAATCTTTGGATTCCCACTCAGCGCTAGAGGGACCTGGTGGCCCTGGTGTTATCAGTCCTGGGCATCCCTGCATACAGTGTGAAATATTACTGTATCCTTGCTCTCCATGCAATACCCTGAGGCTGTTGAGGTTGTTCTCAGACCGGTAAAATGGCGACCAAAAGCTTCTACAGCGGGAATGTGTAGAGATTGGCCGTGCAATCCTTACTGCCCGTCTGATATCAATACAGCTTCAGAGATGAGTGAGCGGTGGGGCTGACGAGATAGATCACGGACTTACTAGATTATGGGAATATCCCCCTTCTGATGGATATATTGTTAAGACAGATATATATAATTCATGGCTAAATTACTAAGATAGGGCTATATTACTTACCCTTAGGTGGCTCTTTGGACACACGCCACATGTACATCATATAATAATGGACACCTACCTGGGCACAGGGCCCCAATTTTGTCATGACAGTGTCGATCGCCAGGGTCAATATCACTGTGGAAATAAATGATAGACAGTTGATGACAGGAAAACTAAACACATGAAAAACGAGCCCTCTCGGAGCTTTCACAAGGGTCATTGCATAGGCATACGGAGAGGAATTATTCTTAAAGCAGAGAAGACCTCAACCCTAGGTCTGGTCTGTTAGTTCTGTTACGTTTTTCTTTTTCATGTCATGTACTAGGATACTCGCTTTTATTTGTACTATATTACAGGAGGACCATGCCAAGCCAAGCTAATCAAGTCAAGTCAAGTCAAGTCAAGCAAGAATATTAACAGTGTAGATAAAGTACCTACGGCTTGTTATCGATGTAGACATCGTACATGACCATAATTGTCCATTCTAGGAACATTGATGTCTAGTAACAAATGACTTGCTATGTACCTAAAGGCATATGCTAATCTCACAAGAGGTCCATTCCTGTTTGTTTTTATAATAAAGTTGTTTTTTTCACCATGTTATATGGGAAGTTTGTCTTTAATTATTAGCAGATCATATAGTAGTCCGTTTATCAGTAAAGAGCAAAGTAATAAGATTTTCGTGAATATTGAAATAATCATTTGTGCTGACAATTAGCATCGATTTTCGTAGCTTATTTTCGATTTTGAACAGGCTTAAAGTTCTGGGATACAGTCCTTACCATTAGATTGTTGAATCATTTAAAATTGAATTATAAGATAAATAACAGGTAACATTAAGATAAGTTGAGAAGTATTACTATTATTCATGTGATTTAAAATATAAGCATTGATGTGATTAAACCACTGACGAGATACAAATATTCATGTTAAGATCGACCCAAGCCTTATCCTTGAGATGAAGGATGGAGAGCTTTCTAGATATATTCCTACATACAGGGACAGGCTTGCGACGGTAGTCTGGTGCAAGTCAAAGCAATCGGAAAACCCAGAAAAACCGACCAAATCAAGCCGATTGTTCGACAGACTTCGAGAAAAACTGTCAAATTGAAGAAAGAGGGGTCAGAAAGATTTGGACTTTCTGCAAGGTAACAAAAACCCAAGAAAAACATCTCGGCGAATTGAAGTTGGGTGGATGGATTTTGACACGAAGGTTAATTAATGCCTTTAAGCAAGTGCGGAGTCAAAACAGGGGTGGGACAAGACATTTATCAGTTTATAGGGATGATGGACAAGCAGATATTCTGGCAGTAGCCAACAACTGTTCTTTACCGATGGTGAAAGCAAAAGGGGAAACGAGGCGCAATTCACTTTCTCCATCAAAGATTTTAAAGGGGAAGAAATGGGCCAAAAAACAGTGGCTAATGTATATGAGGAAACTAAAGTAAAGATTATTCGTGTCTACATGTACACAAAGAAAAAAAGAGGATGAGCAAAATCTGTTAACTGACGTGGTGCCACCAGTCTAACAATGAATCGGCGAGTCAAAAAAAGGTAAAACCATATTTTGATATCAGGTAAAAGTAATATTGAAATTTTTGCCATGCAACATAACACCGTCACTTTAACTTTCCATTTACTTTATGAACATATAATTACAGACTGTACACATAATGGTCAACATTTTACATTTGTGTTATTTTCCACAAATTCAACAAACACTATATTAAAATCTGATCTGATTGCATTAAAGTTAACTTAGCGGCCACAAATAATCTATACAAAAACATGACTGAATACAGGAAAGTGCCCTTCATAAATTAAATCGGATGGCATGAAATTACGAAAAAGTATTTGAAGTGTTGATTAATTCACCATCCAAAATGACAAGACAAATTAAATTTTACACATTTAATGAACCCACAAATATATAAAAATTTATTTACAAACGTCTCCCAAACAGTTGAGACATGTTTTTTGGTTTTGCTAACAGTTGGTTAAATATAAAGTTCAATGTCCCTTACTGGGACTAGTTTCACCAGTTGCCCATTTTTGACAACAGTCTGACCTACTCAAGTTCAGCTTTGAGCCGAGCCCAACAGCATTCCTTACCGGGAATAATGTACACGTTGCCCCTCAGACAACCCAGGCTCGACTGATTAGTGCATGGATTTGGAAGACACAGCTGGCCTTCGAATTACCGATTTCACGTTCGTTTTTCCGCGAAGCACGTTACGTTTTTGAGTCTTGTTTCTACTCTAGAAACGGGTGTTCTCCAACCCATTTCCCCTCTCCTTGATAGATTCTAGTCTATCAAGTAAAATAAATAAAGGCATCAATTCATTTAACATATCAAATACCAAAATTTTCAAATTGCATCAATATATAAAAAGCATCAAACATCAAATTCAAAAGATCAAAAACATTCAAAACACCAATGCATTTTGAAAATTAGAAATTGTCCATGAAAAGTCAATTCTTGCCAACAAATAGTCTCATTTCTGAAACAAAATACATTTCAGTCACATCTGGTGTCAGTACTTACAAAATCAAAATTCTTCTGTCCGAAAGCACTGTCGTTAGTCCATAAGTTCACAAACACATTATCCTTGAATCTTCGCGATCCATCTTCTCAAATCTCTCTACTGTAATCTGTTTCATGGAATCCCTGTATCCTGGATTCTGTTTCATGGAATCCCTATGTCCTGGATTTTGTTTCATGGAATCCCCGTGTCCTGGAATCTGTGGCTTCTTGAATCCCTGTGTCCTGAAATTCTGATGTCCAATCTTTTCATGGCCTGCTAGACTCATCCTGTCCATCTTCTTCATTCCATTCCAATGGGCATAATTTGCTGATTGGTCTGGACAGAATAGACTGTCCCATTTGAACATCAGCAACTCGTACATGACCATCATACCCTGGAAACGTCTTTATGATACGTCCAAGCTGCCATTCTCCTCGAAGTACATTTGGAGAAATGACCAACACAATGTCCTTTTCCTTTAGATCCCTTTGTTGTTTTTGCCACTTCTTCGTGTTCAACGTTGGCAGCCATTCTCGCATCCACCTCTTCCAGAACTGTTTGACTAGCTCTTGCACCTTGCGCCATCTCTTTCTAGGATTGAAGTCTGTTTCATCAACTGACTGTGGCGCAAATAGACCTCCAACCTGCCCATGGAGAAAAAATTTTGGTGTAATTGGCGTATCGTCGCGAGGATGAGCTGACTGGTAGGTCAGTGGACGAGAATTTATAAGAGCTTCTGCTCCCGCCATTGCGTTGATGAGGTCCTCATCTGTAATGCTTCCATTTCCGAGAATAGCATATATTGCACGTTTTGAAGCCTTTATCATGCTTTCAAAGACACCGCCAAAGTGTGAAGCAAGTGGAGGGTTAAAATACCATTTTACACCTCGGTTGGCAAGAGATCTAGAAACAGCATTTTGATTGATTTGCTGTACAAGTTCTTTTAATTCCTTTTCTGCACCAACGAAATTAGTACCATTGTCAGATACAACTACTTCAGGAAGTCCTCTTCTACTTGCCATGCGATAAAATGAATTCAGAAACGAATCCGTATCCAATCCATGTGAAATCTTAAGTAGACGGCTTGGGTGGCAAGACAAGTAAATAAGCAAAGATAGCATTTCTGTCTTTTCTTTGCTCTACCCTGATGGTGACAAAAGGACCAGCAAAGTCTACTCCAGCATGAGTAAAAACTCGCAATGAAGGTTGCAGTCTGAATTTTGGTAATGGTGCCATTACTTGACAAGCTTGCTTAGCCTTGCTTCGTTTGCATGTAAGCACGCTCTCGTTCCCACTCTCGTATTTCTTCTCTGCTCGAGATGATCCAATACTTGGAAAACAGGGATGCCAGCGTTTGATTTGTGCCTGTTGAGTGATTTCCTAACTCATGATTGTGTTTTACTATGAGTTTAGTAACCCAGTTTCTTCTAGGTAGAATTATTGGAAACCTTGAGTTAAAGGAAAGACACTCTGCATGTTTGAGTCTCCCATCAATTCACATGAGTTCTCTGTCATCAAGGACTGGAGTAAGACTGATAATTTTTGATTTTGAAGACAATGGTTTTCCTTTTGACAAAGGCTTGATACTCATCTGAGAAACATGTTTGTTGAACTTTGCAGATTATTTTAGTCTCAGCATGTTCAATTTCTTCGGCAGACAATTCACCATCATTTGCCAACTCCTTTGGAACAGAACAGTTGTGGAGGAAGTGGTAGACCCAACTCTAGTGAGTTTTGTCCAGCTGGAATATGTTGCTGGCTCTAACCGGCATTCATCTTCAATGCAGTCATCAATAACATAAGCACTGTTTCTTTTTAAGATAGCGCTATTGGACGTTTTCTGAAGGGATGTCACGTGGTTTTTTGGCCAGTTATTTTCCCCTTGCTGTAGGAAATCTGGTCCGCATCACCACATGCTGTTAGCAAAATAGAAGATGATACACCACGGGATATCATGCCTGCAGGATTCATTTCTGAAGGAACATAATTCCACTGAGAGGGATTAGTTGCAGCTTGTATTTTTCCAATTCTGTTGGCAACAAATGTTTTGAATGAACGGCTGTTGCTTTTTATCCAACAGAGCACATTATTGTTGTCTGACCAGAATACCACACACTTAAGGTCAAAGTCCAATGCCTTGACAACTGCAAGCTCAGGCCCAATAACCGCAGCCATTAGCTCCAAGCGTGGGATACTCACAGCTTTCAATGGTGCTACCCGACTTTTGGCAGCAACTAACTGACTTGTTATTTTACCATCAGAGTCAGTATGAACAGCATAGACAGCTGCACCATAAGCCTCTTGTGATGCGACCCGTGAAGATTCCGGGTTGGATTAGGTCTTCAGCAACCCATGCTTGTCGTAAAAGGCGACTATGCTTGTCGTAAAAGGCGACTAACAGGATCGGGTGGTCAGGCTCACGGACTTGGTTGATACATGTCATCGACCCAAATAGCGTGGATCGATGCTCATGATATTAATCACTGGATTGTCTGGTCCAGACTCGATTATTTACAGACCGTCGTCATATAGCTGGAATATTGCTGAGTGCGGCGTTAAACATCAAACCATCCATCCATCTTGTGATGCATAAACAAATGCATGATAAAATGCACTTCCCGAGTGGTCTATAAAGAGACATTGTGGTACTTCAACACCATGCATATCATTCACTTCTCTAAGCCACAATGATATCTTGTCTTTTAGATCACCATTGATGTCATCATCCCATCCATGATTCCTGCAACAGTATCTTTGCAGTGATTGGGAATGGGCAAATGAATCCCAAAGGATCAAAGAGTTAAGCTATTGTGCTGAGAAATTTCCTTTTTGTAAGTTTGCCTCCTTTTTCAAATAAGTCAGATTTGAATACAAATGTATCTTTTTCAGTATGCCATAGAAGCCCAAGTGTCTTCAATGAAGGTAAGTAGCCTTTGCTAATATCTACTTCAGATACCCTGTCGCCGTCAGGAATGTGTTCAAGTACCTTCAACGAATTTGACAACCATTTTCGAGCATGCATACCAGCTTTCGACCACAACTCTGATAACTGCTGATAGAGCTCAACACCTGTTTCTTCAGTCTCAACCGAGTCCATGCCATCATTCATGTAATTAAGTTGAGTTTAACACGGTTTCAGCTGCTAAAGGGAACTCTGATGCATATGACCTGGCATGTTCTTGAGTGACATACTGTGCTAGAAATGGAAATGATGTCACTCCAAATACTACTCTACTCCACTCATATACTTCAATAGGCCCATCTGTTTTCATAGAACGCCACATAAATCCATGATAGGGTCTATCTGCTGGAAACATTTCAATTTGGAGATACATTGCTTCAATATCTCACATAACTGCAACGGGATGCTTTCTGAAACGGAACAGTACATCAAACGGTTCACCTTGCAATTTGGGACCTGAATAAATTGCATCATTTAAGGACATGCCTTCATATCTAGCAGATGCATCGAACACTAAGCCTACCTTAGTGGTTGCTCTATCAGGTTTCATAATTGGGAAATGGGGCAAATACCACTTTCCTTCAGATATTTCATCCACATTTACTTTGCGAATGTATTCCTTAGACAAATACTGTTGGATGACATTTTCATATTCAGTGGCAACATTTGGATCTTTCAAAAGCTTCTTCTCTATACTTCTAAGACGACTGGCTGCCATTGCATAGTTGTTAGGCAAACATATACTTTTACAAGGGTTTCCTATTTTGTAACGCCCTTTATCAAACATAAGTGTACTTTGGACTTTGTCTACAGCCAACCTATCAGTTGGAGTCCATGTAGAGGGAAAGTCAGATTTGATATCTTCAACCTCCCAGAATTTTTGCATCAAATGATCAAGTTCAATATCAGCCTCATGCGTGAAATAAGCATCTACAAAAGATGTCTGAAGACGTGTTTGCTTTCCAACATTGCCAATACATGTCCAGCCCAAAGGAGTCCTTGCTATGGGCTCTCCAGGTTTACCACAAACTCCTCATAACAGCAATGGAGTTCTAGGTAATCAATGCCTATTAGCAAGTCAACAGTGGATCCATAATTTGTGCTAGGGAATTCAATGTGTTTCAAATGACTCCACTTATGCTTGCAAACTCCACTGGTTTTGTTTGAAAGGTTTCAACTTTACCATTGAGAACATTTACAGAGATTTTCTGTAGTTGACCTTGCAAACCCATTTCTGCTGCAATGTCTGCATTAATGTACGATCTTGTACTAGCATCATCTAGTAAGGCATTAACAATGATGCGTTTACCTCCAATAGACAAAACAACTGGTACAGTTCTGCGAGCAGTTACATGTTTCTGCTTAACGTGAGGCAATGTAGCATGAGATCTATCTTCAGTGGAAACCTTTTCACCATCTGAAGAAGCACTACTTCGAGCAGTAGCTTTTTTATCTCCCGTTGTGAGATGCGAAGCCGTGGAATCAAAGGTTGTATTTTCAGGTTTTCTGTGAAGTAATCGGTTATGGGCTTTTCTGCATCCATTAATACTACACAGATTCATACGTTTACAACTTTTGTTGTTATGACCTCTGCCAAGACAAACCTTAATTATTTGATTTTGTAAAACCACGCTCTGCTACCAATAAATGAAGTGTTGATTAATTCACCATCCAAAATGACAAGACAAATTAAATTTTACACCTTTAATGAACCCACAAATATATTTCCAAATTTATTTACAAACGTCTCCCAAATAGTGGAGACATGTTTTATGGTTTTGCTAACAGTTGGTTCTGTCCCTTACTCGGACTAGTCTCCCCTGTTGCCCATTTTTGACAACAGTCTGACATACTCAAGATCAGCTTTGAGCCGAGCCCAACAACATCCCTTACCGGGAATAATGTACATGTTGACCCTTAAGCACGTTACGTTTTTGAGTCTTGTTTCTACTCCAGAAACGGGTGTTCACCAACCCAGTATTTTTTTAGTTAAAAAAGAGCTTTGCTATGATTGTTGGATCCGATTAGTAAGAAACAGCCATTTTGTATGCATGCATACATACATACATACATACATACATACATACATACATACATACATACATGGCGTCGACATCTGAGTTGGAATGAACCTTTTCTATGATGTCTAGTTTTAGAAGCCTCACACCTCAGCGCCATAAAATAACATTGGTAATACCATCACATCGAACGCTTTCATCAAACAGTCAAGTGGAGAATGGACTTTTCTTGCATATACATACAGACGAATATACATGCATCTTTCACAGTGTAAAGGCAGGGGTCAATATTGTTGGATGCAAAATCTGCGAGAAGGAGCATCATACTTAAACATACGAAAATATGTGTATTGCATGCGATTAGAAATTTGATTTATCTTAATATATAAAGTTGTATGAAATCCCTTAGAATTTTTCTTTTCGAGATTATAGACATTGTTGTTTTTACCCCTAAATAATCTGGACAATGGAGATTGATGACCGCTCTCGGATTGCTTCTACGGGAACGCCTACTGCTTCTACTGGGACGCCTACTATTTCTACTGGGATGCCTACTGCTTCCACCGGGACGCCCACTGCTTCTACCGGGACGTTTACTGCTTCTACTGGGATGCCTACTGCTTCTACCGAGATGCCTACTGCTTCTACTGGGACGCCTTCTGTTTCTACAGGGACGACTACTGCTTCTACGGGGACGCCGACTGTTGTTTTCAACTCGGCAGTGTACGTATAACATTTACGAAAAAGCATTAAACACGTGGAGTATCATAATTACAGATCCGGGAAAGAATTGGTCTTCAGTAACCCATGCTTGTCGTAAAAGGTGACTACGCTTGTCGTAAGAGGCGACTAACGGGATCGGGTGGTCAGGCTCAATGACTTGATTGACACATGTCATCGTATCCCAATTGCGTAGACCGATGCTCATCCTGTTGATCACTGGATTGTCTGGTCCAGACTCGATTATTTACAGACCGCCGCCTTATAGTTGGAATATTGCTGACTGATGCGTAAAAATAAACTCACTCACTCACTCACTCACTCATAATTACAATTGAAATGAATGCCTAGACTTCTTGACACCGTAGTGCGTTGTTTTAAATCAACTCCTGACCAAAAAAAGTGATGTGATCCAACAAATGGGTTATACATTTCTTGGGTTTACAATAGAAAAAAAAGCAATATGATGAATAATGACGTCATTCTTGGACGGTCATTCGGTAGAGATAAACTAGATTTCACAGTATATTGTCAAATAAAGCATACAAGAAATAAAATATTATATGATACAGTCAGTGAAATATCAAATATCTTGTAAAGTGAAAAAACTAGATATTTCACTCATCGCTATGCTACTTGGGAAAATATCTCCACTCGATAAGAGACAATTGCTATGTCACTGCAAACATCTAGTATCCACTTTTATTGTCTTGTTAAATCCTTCCAAAACTTTTATTGTAGACAGAATGATATTTCTACCAAAAATGACAGGCCGCTTGCAATATATGTGCATGGTGGGTGCTACTGGTAGAGCAGGACACGTTCCCCCTTTTCGCGAACACCTGGTGTCATTCCGATTTGTAATCAGTAATCCATGCATGTATTGTTCTCTTTACATCGCCACAAATGCCCCAATGAATCTGTTTCGGCAGATATGATAAATCACAGCCCTAAGGCGTTGACGTTTACTATTAAATATAATTAATACGTGCAATCGGGTTCGTTAGTGTTAGTGTTGCTGAATGGTGTCATAGTGCAGTAACGGTTAAAGTAATTTTAGTATCTGCCACAATTTAATACTCAAAAGTTAATAAAAAGCAACAACATACATTATTTGGAATGTTTCACAGTTATTTCAGTTATTATTCATGACAACGATCTGACAGATGCACAATTATACACATGAATTTTGACATCTGAGAATTGATCGTTAATGGGATAAAGTATGAAACCGTCTTTAGGAGAACGTTCAAATGAAACAGATACTTTTTTTGTTGCATGTGTTTAACTCAAATTTATTTCATAAAGTGGATAATTTGTGGGTATTGTTCGAGTTAAGGTGCATAGTCTTATTTGTTTCCTTACACAAACTACTTTAAGATAATTAAAGTTATTGTCCTCTGGGTTTAATGACATTCATGTCTATTGCATATTAGCACAAAATATTTTCAATTCTAGATTCCAAAAAGGACTGGCCACTTTGGGAGTGCTTGCAGAAATGCGTGTTAACATTAAAGAAGTAAGGGAACTTTTCTGTTTCGATGAAAAGTATGAATTGAACGCTTCCGTGCTTGAAATGGTGTTCAGTGAACCATCCTTCTCCGAACCTGGGAGCAACAGGCGCAGAATGGAAGAAGAGACAGTCAGTTATTGGATGGACTATCTTCTGGACGTAGCAGGTAATGAGATAAGAAAAACAGCCGGACGTTAGTGTGCTTATAATTAGTGTCATGGTGAACCATGTATATTTATAACAGCAAATTACATGGGGATATCCATTTGTAAAGCTAGAACCTTTTTTGAGAGTCCAGATAACCAGACACGATCAGGACTGAGAACATGGTCCCTCTTTTGTGTGTCTATATCACCTGTTAAGATTTAACGGCATTCGCAAATATGTGTCATGATGTATTGTCAAGTGAGTGAATATGGTCGGTTACATATTGTTTAGTGAGTTAATGTGGTTGGGTACATATTGTTTAGTGAGTTCTTATGTTTGGATACTTTTTTTTCAAACTATCTTTGTTTGACAAAACTGTATTTTCAGAGGGCACAGAATCAGTCACCCTGTGTGACATATTGGTTTTTGCGACTGGCGCGGGATCCATTCCTTCCCTTGGTCTCCATCCACAGCCGCAGCTGACATTCAACACTGCAATGGAACTCAACCCTGAGGACAGAGAGAACTTCCCTCGAGCTAACACATGTGCAAATGTATTAGACATTCCAACGACCAGTAATTATAACCTGTTCAAGAAAAACATGAATGCAGCAATAAGTGTTCATATCTTCACTTCCGAGTGAAAAGACGGGCATGACTGTGTTTGTCATGAATTGTCTTCCCCCCTCTAAGTTTTGTTTTGCATTTGTTTCACTTTTACAGAACTGTTCTGCTATAATCGATTGAGCTTTAAGTCTAATTTTATTGAATCTGTTACTACCAAATAGGTTAATTGGTATTGACATCTGATTGTTTAAGAATATTTTATTAACACGTGTTCAAAACATTTTTAGACGAATGTCTTATCGTATTATTTCTAATATACAAACCAGGTGTTGAATTTTTAATGGTTTGATGAGGTATATTATTAAAGTTAAGTTTAAAGGAATTGCATGCTTTGATATCAACATGACAATGCCGTGTTCCCTGTAGGGTCAGAAGAGGGGTCGTTTGAATCATTTTACATTTTTGTTCTTTTGGTACAAGAGAAACCTTAAATTACTATGACCCTTTTAAATGTGTCTCTTAAGAGACAAAGAAATATTAGCTCATAGGTTTGTGGCATATAGTAAACCTGTTATTTTGTAAGCCTGTAAAGAACGTTTATTGTAATGAAACGAAGAAGGATGCAGATATATGTTCTTTCTGTAAAACCCCAAATACGTTTAAATGACCATTGTAAGCATGTTTTGCAGTCAACATGTTTATGTTGTAATGGAAATTAAAAATATTGATGTTGTTGGTTAAGAATTACAAAGTTTGGGTAAGAAGTTTTAAAACTTACAAATATCGCATCTGTTAACATTTTGATATATTTGGATTGCATATTATGAACATCTTGTTATGTTTTGAACAGACAGAATAAATCCTGTGTAATTGATAAAAGTTAATGGAAGTCACTTTACCCCAGATATCCTGTTTTTTTCCTTGTGTGGATTACGCCGTTAGCATTATAGTTTCTTGAAGAATGGTATTAAATTTGCAATCATTTTAAAAAGCTGTCACGAAACACAATAAAGAGCCATCAGTTACCAGCTTAACAGGCTATTTTTTGTCATTCTTTTAATGTTAATTCGTGAACATTCATTTGTTTTATGTATCTACCTAGACTGATAGTTTTGGAGTACAACGTTCAAAGTACATAATTTGCGTTACGAACTGATATAAAACTTATTATCATAACATAGTCATCTGATAATCTTTACTTATATTACCATCAGGACTTGTAATTCAACAATTTAAGCAATTGTTCAAAAGGTCTGCGACTATAGAATTATAACATTTTACGAATGACGTGTCAGCTTTATGTAATTCATGTTATGTTAATCATGCACTAAACAAGTCAACTAAGCTTATGCAAGTTATTGTATGCACATACATTTATTGTAGGGTTGCGGCTCTTGTATCAGCAAACATTTGTCAGAAGTGCAGTCAGTTGGAAGTTTTAGTTCACATTGCTTTTACTTCTTGTAAAACATCAGATCTAGAGTGAATCAATGTTAAATTTGGGAAATGGTTTATGTCTGAAACATTAAACGAAAGTTTGTACTGGCATTTACACATGCTTTAGCTGCAAAACACTCATGTTAATCATAACCATCAATAGGAATACGTGCTTCGTGGAAGGAGGAACGAGTTACATTTGCTAGGATCATAAAATGTATGTATATTACACTTTACTACAGGAATTCGTAGATTTGTTGTCGGAGAGGTACATACAGATCAGCTGCTTCTTGAGCATTCGTTGCCGGTTGTAGGTTGTCTCTCCCCATGATTTTAGTACATATTTCATAACCGTCTTCATCACAGGGGATTGTTGAGCGAAGCACGGCTTCCTCAAGGCAGGTAGAGACGTCTTCGTAGGACACTACACAGAGTTGATCTTCAGTTTCCCATAGAGCTGGAGCACTGTACATTTGCTCTGGATGACCACTTGCAACATTGCTTCTTGAGGGTCTAATGCAATGGTTGTCCCAAACGGCAGCCACGGAATCCAGATCATCCTAAAAATGTTAATGTTAAAGAATTGTTTCAAACCGATTTATCTGGTGAAGATTAAGACATGAAAACAGCAAAAACGTGTTTTATATTGTATTGAGTGAGTGAGTGAGTATGGTTTTACGCCGCTTTTAGCAATATTCCAGCAATATCACGGCGGGGGACACCAGAAATGGGCTTCACACATAGTACCCATGTCGGGAATCAAACCCGGGTCTTCGGCGTGACGAGCGAACGCTTTAACCACTACGCTACCCTACCGTCCCTATATTATATTGATCATTGCAGGTAACAGTAACATATTTTATAGTAAAGAGAAATTTAAAATATATGTCGAAGAAAGTTTACATGTATAAAGTTACTTTATGTATGAACAGTTCTACTTTCATGACATAATACAATAAAGTGTACCTGAACAATAGCCATGAAACAAAACTGGATAATGTTTTTGTCCAAGAAATCTCCCCTGAAATCCCCATTTTCTCTGAGACCTTTGAACGTTTTAATCCAAAACTGTGAGTAGAGAGAAAGTAATACCTTCCGGACAAAAGCATTCCTGTGGAGCGTGGAGCACCAACAAAAGCATTCCTGTGGAGCATAGAATTTCCACCAAATTCCTGTGGAGCATGGAATTTTTCTAACAAAAGCATTCCTGTGGAGCGTAGAGTAAAGAACAAACAAAAGCATTCCCGTGGAGCGTAGAGTAAAGAAACAACCAAAAGCATTCTTGTGGAGCATACCACAGAGGCCAGTCAATACCTTTCACACAATAGAAGCAAGTTTTGCTAAAGGAGACCAGCAGTAAGGCTGGCTCTGTATATATTCGCTCTGTTCAAACATGTAACTATGTCACCGCACTTAGTATTAATACACTAGAGGTAGCTCTCTCTCACCCACTCTTTACACGCAAGAGTAAATCTATTCGTGTGTGGGTTTTAGCCGCTGAACCTGTTAACCCTTTCACCGACGTCAATTCATTTATAAACATTTTTCTCTACTTCATTCACGTTTCACTAAGTGTTAAAATATTATGTTATTGTTAATAGCGGTATTCATTAACCTTTATCTATTAACATTTCTATCACTCTTTAACTTTTTATCTGTTTCAGTGTGCTAACGTAACACTAAGGGTTAAATGTTGCTTTTAGATGATCACCAACTAGATAATAACGCTGTTACTTGTTTTCGTCATTATGTTAGAACTTGAGTAGAAAGTATACATTATACCCATCAGCAGATGTGTAATTCGTATGTTTTCTGCTTTATGACATGTAACTAATTGATGTAATAGTAATAATGAAAATAAAGTGAACTTACCTTTTGACTGTTCAACACTGTTTCATTAATCATTTCCTCCATATATTCCGTTTGAATTAACCATTCGCTCAGTTCATATTTGGTTTAATCATATTTATTCCATCAATTGTTCATGACAGTATTTAGCAAACAAGCCGAGCTGGCTTATGTAAATGCTTCTCCGGATTACATATATCATATATATAAACATAAATCAGTCAGGATCAATTAATATATACTTTTAACTAAATCACTAACTTGCCGATCGCTTCCCGATACAGTGTATGACACAAGAAAAAGCTAAGAACATAGCAAATTAGAGTTTAACAATAACTGTTCATATTTCATCTCTTGAGCTCTACAAATGCAATAAATTTTCTTAAAATTGTCAACGTTTTCAAGTTTCATTATATAGCACCATCTGAAATCTTATATACGAACGAGTGTATGTCAGTCACATTTTTCAACAACCTCAAGTTTTTACTCGTATAAGTTTCGTAATATCTTCGAGTTTTACTGTACATGAAAACAGTTCACGAAGCGAATCGTTGGCGAGTAAATCACTCTTCATGATCCTATTGAATTTTCCCACATCTACTTTTTTGTTCTTTGTTTTATCCTCAAGTTTTTCTTGCACAAGTTTCATAATATCCTCGTGTTTTACTGTACACGAAAACAGTTCACTAAGTGAATCGTTGGTACGTAAAACACATAACAGTGTTCTGTTGAATTTTCTCACAACCACTTTCTTGTTCTTTGTTTTTGAATAACGTTTATATTTTCTGCAGAAGGTATGTGTTCTTCTTGCCACTCTTCTCATCTTATTTCGAAGTTTTTCTTTTCTTTTATAATAATCAACAATTAACGTCTGAGCTTCCAAACAACGAATTTGTTTTTCCACTAAAAGCATTGATCGATTGTTTGGTTCAGCGGTTTCACTTTGTATTCCAAGCGACCTTAAAAAAACCTCTTTAGACGTCATTTTGAAAAAATCTAATTTCTGTTTTTTCGAAGTACCCCTTGCTGTACTAAATGTATAGCTTAACTATTCCTCCGCTCTTTTATAACGACTACACTTTATACTTCTCTATCATACTTTTTTTTTGTCCTGTGTGGGAAAAGTAAATTTTATTCATTTTCAAGCTGCAAACATATGTTTCAACACGTGTGGGAAAAGCAAATATCAATTAGTAGACCAGAGTCTATTCTTTATCTGTTACTATTTACTAACGGCGACGGTAGGCTTCTATTATTTATCTTTTCTAACGAAATCTGACAACTGATACAATGTCAAGATATCCCCAAGCAGAATACGTTCAAATACGATTAATTTGTCACGCACCTTGAATAGCACCGGTGTTCGTTGTGCTAGAAAACCACACAAAAATGTTTTACAGATTCATATATATATATATATCGTATGCGATTTTTTATTTTTTTTAGTATTCAGCTGCCTTGTCATGCCGTTCGAAATCTCTTTTAAATCTGATTGGACATATAAGATCGAATTTTATAACGGAAATACTTCTATTAGCGTGTGCAATCATCTGAAACCAATTTTGAAAAAAATTTTGATTTATATTTTAGACGAAATTTTAATTTATAGAAATAGTTTTCACCTTCATAACGCTTTGTTAACTTATGATATTTGTTCAATACATTTTACTTTGAACCGGCAAACTGAAGTGTTAACTGTAAATCAGACAAATGGACAAGGCAGCTGTCAGTAGGTGAAATTCGGGATATAATTTCATCTGTTAATCTATTGGAGCAATTTTTCCAAGAAAGTGTGTTCCAAAACAAATTCTGAAAAGGTAAGTTTTTATTTTATTATTTAATTTTAACTATATGCATTGCAATCAGTATTAATAGCACATTGTGTAACGAACGTAAATCTATCACCCATTCACAACTTTATTACATGTTTACGGTATGCAATGAATTTATAAGATTTAAGATGTTTATATATGTTGGTCAGGAGAGAATAGGCGGTTGGGGTGAGGAGAAGGCCAACTGATAATACATGTTTTACAACAGTCGCAAGGAAATAATGTCTATACCCTATATTCACTGAAACATTTTCATCTCGAACACTCTACACAATGTTTTCATAGACGTACACAATGGATGACCTTTCAACTACAATAGTCCATTCAGACGTCAGATTCTCTAAATCTAGCAGCGTGCGAACTTTTTTTTTCACTCTGCCTGTGAAAAATGTCCGTTTGGTTTGTGCTGAGAAATCCCACTCGCGCAGATTATAATTTTGGTATAAGGCAACTTCGTCATTCTATTTTTTAAAATTTTATTTCATCACGAAATTTGCTTTTAATACTAAAAAATCCACAGATAGAAAATAATATCAGCAGTTTCTGTCAAATTTATTTTCGCACGGATTTTACAGGGGCACTTATATTCCACGGTGAAGTGTTTATTTATCTAAAAAAGAGAGATTTGAAAAACCTTCAAAGTTGCCTGGAATTGTCGTTGCGCTTATCAACGTGAGTATCTCTTTTATTTTCGTTGGTTATTCTTTGTAACTAGAAAGAAGGTTATTCGTTGTCACTTGAAACAAAGCTTTAATTTCATTCCATTATCGGCTTTCCTTTGATGACGCTCATGTGAGCGGCTTTCATCTCCACTACGTGTCATTTTGCACGTATAACAATGATGTGTCAATTTCGGGTGGGTTGTGGCATGGTGGTATTGTTTTATCCAATCAACATGATCACATTTTGCACATGTGTTAATGTATTGCCAATGTTTGGCTGTTATTGAATATCCAATCAGAGTGCGAAAATAATTGTATATAAAAACCGTTGAAATCGCTAATTTATACCATTTAGAAAAAAACAAATCAAAACAAAAATTGTGGATAATAATTATGATCAGTGTCGTCGGTATTCCATATTTTGGAGATGCACTTCCTTGTTCATGGGTCGGAGGGACGACATTGGCATGTTCTTCTGAACATCACATGCCAATTGCACTTTTGACCGGCCAGACCTATCATAAAATTTCTGTCTTAAGAATTTACGGATCACCAACACGGCTGCTAGTCAACGGGGATTTGTTCCCACAACTGCAGGTATTCTATTCTATTTCTGTTCTATTTCTGTTCTGTTCTGTCCTGTCCTGTCCTGCCCTGTCCCGTTTTGTTCTGTTCTGTTTACAGACTATTCTATTCTATTTACAGGCCATTATAGGAGAAGACGTTGACTGCAGCCGTGTTGTTGGTGTTGAGGTGCCGGTGAACGGCAAGTGGTGTAGTGGTAAGTATTTCAGATATTTAGTCTGATTGACTGTTATTTTCGTAATTAGTTATTGCACAAACTTTTTTTTTTCTGTTGAACCTTTTATTTTGAAATCTTGTATTGCACAAACTTTATATTGTTTTTATTATTGTTATGGTTTCAGAGCTATCAACAACTGCTATTTCTTTAACTCTCTCTACTACCACTACTACTATCACCACCACTTCTACTACTACTACTACTACTACTACTACTACCACTACCACTACCACTACTACTCTCCCTCCTACTTCCTCTACTGTTACAATTAATAGCCTCTCAGTGTTTCCTGCTACGGTCAATACTTCCACTTCTACTGCAGCTACTACTACTACTACTACTACTACTACTGCAGCTACTGCTCCAACTACCACAAATACTAATCCTGTTGTTACTAACCCTGTTGCTACTACTACTACTGCAGCTACGTCTACTACAGCTACTGCTCCAACTACTAATCCTGTTGTTACTAACCCTGTTGCCACTAACCCTGTTGCCACTAACCCTGTTGCTATTACCACCTCCACAACTTCTGCTGTTTCTTCTGTTAAATCATCTACTCTGATTATTACTGGTTCTGTTGCTAATATTTCTACACCAACTTCCTCCGCTGATATCCGAAGCACCCGGTTATCAGATTCTACTATCGTAGGTATAACTATTATTATTATTATTATCATATTCTTTCTATTAATGGTTTTTTATTTCGTTTATCGAAAAAGGAAAGGTAATCATACAAGGTATATATCACCTCCTCCAGATATAGAAGATGATGAGATAGAGTTGTTTACATTTCCATCTAAAGTTAATAAATGTTAAAATTTTATTCTTCCACTTCCCATTTTTTTCTTTTTTACCTATTCTTCACTCCATTTACCCATCAGCAATACCCTACCACCCCTCCCATCCCTACACTATCAACGACGGCGACGGTGATGATGATCATGATGAGGAGTGTCGTGTTTGCGGTAAGTATTATTATAATTTAGTGACGTGTCTGTGGTAAATTTGAAGTTATAAATGTAATACTTGGATTTGGAGTTAATATTAATTTAACTTTTTTTTTTCTTTTATAGTGATGACATCGAAAGTGACGACGTTCCATATTCGGAGTTTATATTTAATTATTACTTTTTCAGCGATGAAGTCAGAGTTGACGGCACTCCTCATCATGGCTGTCCTGGCTGCGGTGGGGATCCCGTCGGGACTCGCTTTGCGGTGGTTTCACCGCAGGAGACGGAATCCCCGCCGCACCCATCACTGCCGCCGTCACGAGGAGGAGGAGGAAGACGAGTCCCCACACCTAATGTGGGAAGTCACAGTGTAATTGTTCGCATTAATCCCCATGTAACACTGAATAAATACTATGATTATGATAAAAATATGTGTTTTATGTCTTGTTTTATCTAGTAACGTTGTAGTCTTGCAGTGAAACCTGAGACAAACACACACACATCAGCTTTCGCGAGCGTTTTTCCGATAAACCCGCCAGAGTTGATTGTGGTGTATATAACCTCGAAACCAGTTGGAAACAAGTCATTAGCCTTCGCGGTTGTCACTGGTAAACCCCGAGCGTGCTGTGTGTGTGTGTGTGTGTGTGTGTGTGTGTGTGTGTGTTTGATCTCATAGGTAATTAACATTCACACAATAATTCAGCTTAAAAACATTACCTGTTCGAAAATTGATAACCTCGCTATATATTACTCGCAACTTCTTCTTATATATCATGGTAAACTTAGCTGGAAAAGCAACGGTCAAACCGTTCAGCTACACCATTAGACGAACGGCTTACTGGTGTAAGGGAGGTAATACACTATTGACAGTGAGGAAACAATGAAAGCCAGTTGGTATGAATAAATACACCGAAATACGGGTGAAACAAGCGACCTGCTCGCGTGATCCAAGGGAGGTAACTCGTATCACACTAGTGGCTCATATCACATTGTTGGACCAAGAGAGTGAATAACTACGAATTAAAACATAAAACATACACACATTCTGATTTTAAATATGCTTTTTACTTTAGAAAACACAGTGAGATGCTTGCGTATGTGACAATAATATCCGCGATGCAATAAATCTACGCTGAAACAGTCTTTTCCTTTCTCGTCTCACCGAGCATTGTTCCCCTCGATGGCTGAAAAGGAAGTGTGAATTATTAATAATAATAATAATAATAATAATAATAATCCAAAGCACTCAAAGCAGTACCAAAACTGATTCCCAAATGGTTGTACACTACTGCTCGCAAGTTAGTCACCGTTGTAAATACACTACTTTACGAAAGTTTATGTCCGTGAAAATGCAAATACAGTGCTAAAGTCATTAT
The DNA here is from genome assembly GCF_023055435.1 of Haliotis rufescens. Classification (NCBI taxonomy): domain Eukaryota; kingdom Metazoa; phylum Mollusca; class Gastropoda; order Lepetellida; family Haliotidae; genus Haliotis; species Haliotis rufescens. The sequence goes on along the minus strand of NW_025964146.1, from coordinate 414,724 downwards.
AAACTACTGCACATGCTTTGTTCTGAATGAGAAAGTGTAGTAACCGCGAAATATAAGCAATGGCTGTACACTACTGCTCGCAAGTTAGTCACCATTATGAAATACGCTACTGAACAAAAGTTTATGCCCATGAAAATGCAAATACAGGGCTGAAGTCATTATAAACTACTGCACATGCTTTGTTTTGAATGTTAAAACTGTAGTAACCACAACATTTAAGCACACCTGTATTATATCAAACTAACTTACCATCAGTATAAGTCCGCTTCAGTTGGTTAGTTGCCGGATTGGTTCTTCCTGTTGTCAGCGTTTTACCAGCAGGCATCGTTCCAGTAGGCATATTTCCGGTAGGCGGCTTTGTTTCGGAAAACATCGTTCGAGCAGCCATCGAACCGCCTGCAGCAACAGCAGCAGCAGGATAAGAGGGCGGAGGTGGGGGTGCCATGTCACTTCCCGTCTGAGGAATACCCGGAATGATTGGGACTTCGCATGCCATCTCATAGCCCTCCAAAGCAAATAGAATTTGTTCGCGATCTTCAATCAGTTTTCTAAATACACTGCTTTTCAAGGAAATGGTTTTCCTTTCCTTTTTGCTGTTGTAGTTTGAAGGATGCACCCAAGCATCATCGCAGAACAAGTTGATGGACAACCAATGGCCAGCAGCCCACTCAAACGTAGTGTGGTTGTGATTGTCAGACATTTTTGAGTAAAGTGTCTTCTCCCGAAATGAACCACTAACACGTTATATTTATACTCACTCCGCAAGTAAGGTGATTCAGCATGTTGACACTTTCTCACGGGAAAAACTACTTCATTATGTTACCTTGTTCTTTTCAAATGGTATCAACTGTTACACCCCGCATACAAATGGAGTATACATTTACTTCTGACTCACTATACTTTGCTTGTGAGTGATGGTATACGATTTTTAAATAGTACGTTTTCTAGATACTCCCCTGTTTGATCAGACGGCAGCCCTATAGACTTAACAAGAACGAATCCACAAAGCCACCACTTGTTACTCTCTCATTTTTAATCAATATCGAGTTTTTAGTAACACACTCTCTATACAGCTCTTTCATTAAGTGTATCCATTTTATGCAGTCTTTCATAAAGGAACACCTGTGCTTTTAAAGTGTCACGTTTTCAGTACCATCCCATGGTAAACACTCAACAACAATAAATTGTATAGCTTGTGTACTCAGTCAAGGTGATTCAGCAGTTCATTTTATGTAGTCTTTCATAAAGGAACACCTGTGCTTTTAAAGTGTCACGTTTTCAGTACCATCCCATGGTAAACATTTTCTCAACAACAACAAAAATAAAATTGTATAGCTTGTGTACTCGGTCAAGGTGATTCAGCAGTTCTTAGTACTACCCTATTATACACCCGCTTGATACATCTGTCTTGAAGCAACCTGAAACTGTTTTGAATAGCAGCCAAACCACTCATGTTTATTGTGTGCAGCTGTTTGCACTTAAGTTTGAACTTATATTTCTATAGAGCTCCAAAATGTATAGTTTGGAATAAGAAGTCCATCCACTTTATATTTTTCACCATTTTCGTCTGAGAAATTGCCAAGGCAACATCAACCAAAAGTGTACAGGAAACGTTAACCATTAACGCGCATCCTTAGGATAGGAATCTCCAGCAAAAGAGCAAGTACTCCACTTTTACTCCATACTTACACTTATACATTTGTTAGATTATTTAAAACTTATACACTTGACATATTATTTAAAACTTATTATCACGATATAATACTTAAAACTGTTAGTAACCATTTTAGTCTAATGCTTAGTTGATGTTCGTTTTGTTTGTTTTCAGGTAACTACCAACACATACACACTTATATTAGTTGGTGAATACCTATTTTATGACTATGTACACCACGAGTAGAGACTCCCACTGTGAAAATTGTCACACTTGTTTTGGTTATAAAAGAAATTTAACAAGGCATCAACAAATATGTGGGAAAGTTGGGGGACAACTTTCATGTCAGTATTGTAGAAAATATTTTTCCAGAATAGATAGTTTAAAACGTCATGTGAAAAGCTGTCAAAAAGTAGTCAATCCTTTGGTTTGCCAATGTTCACTGTGCTTTCAACACTTTACCCATGAACTTGCTTTTCAATCACACTTACCACATTGTCTAAACATGACTTCACAATATGATTCTCCTTCCACCTCATCACCACCTCCCATTCCTTCCTCCTACCCCCCACCACCGCCCATCCCCTCCCCTGATGTTTCTCCTTCTTATCCCAATCCCTACTTCATAAACGAGATTTCACAAAATGATGTATCCTGTCATGTTTCCAACTTCAAAAGCATTGCGACTGCATAAGAATAGAACAGGACAGGATATGTGGGGTGGTAGCAAAGGCAAGTTAAGTAGGAAAAAAACGGCTACAGTATCTGCACATCCATCCAACCCTTCTTTGCCTCCCATTCCCTCCCCACCGGGTACTCCTTCCAATCCTGAACCTGTTGGTGACACTTCTGATCATGCTCGCCCATGTACCAGCGAATCTTTAGGGGGAGATGTGAGAGAGTATGAGTTTTAAGGGCAGGGTGCTACAGATGCTTTACATTTTATGGTGAATCAACAAGCTGTCATTATTGATGTGATCAAGGCAGAACTCAGAGAGAAACAGTCAGTGAAATGGGGATTGTGCCTTCACATCAGAATGGTTAAACCTACTGAAGATGAAACAGCTAATATTCATGAGGCCTACTTTCGAAGCACAATGGTCACAGCTACACAAGGAACCAATTTGTCTGATCAATACCTTGAAGCCATGCACAAGATATTGCGTTCACTAGATAATTATCAGGGTTAGCATTCTAATTTAAACGTGGTAGACATTGCAATGATGAAAGTGATCATCGTTAAATTTAAGCCTTTTAAAGGCGGTACATACATCCCTCTTCCCACACGGTGGAAGCATTATCAACCTTTTGTAAACAGATTGAATTTGGATGGGTTTACTTTTCCGATGACACTCAAACAAATCCCACGATTTGAACAAGTCAATCAGTTGAGTATCAATGTGTATGGCTTCGAAGATAAAACTCTCTATCCACTTTACATAAGCAACGTATCCAACATAGAACCAGACAGTCAAATTGATTTGTTGATGCTTTCACAAGAGAACGAGCCTGAAGATTTCGAATGATTCTTAGGCTTAGAGTGTCATGAACTTATGGATGTAGAAATGGAAGCAGACACCCATTTTTGTTTGATCACTAAGTTGAAATTTTTTGTCCAAAACCCTGAGAAAAAACGTAGTAACCAGTATTATATTTGCAGAAAATGTTTGTGGACATACAGCTCACAAGAAAGGTTGAATAAGCACAAGGGGTATTGTTTTGTTAAGGCCCAACGTGTCAATTGAGCATTATCCCTCTTAGATGATAAATGTTATGTACTAGAGGATGGTATATATAGTTTACCCTATGGGTATTCACCAGTCTAAGAGTATGTGGTAATGCTGTTCAAGTTCCACATACAGAGATGGGTGATAGAAACAGTTACCCTCCTCCTTTTTTTTTTTTTTTTTTTTTTGCTGAATGTTATCCATTTTAATTTAACAATAATAATTCTAATATCAATAGTAATAATTGCTGTTATCATCACACTTAAAGAGTTTCACTCATTTAATTATCTTTATGATTACAGCAACATGAGTACCACCGGATTCATTTACCAGTTAAGACGAAACGGCAGCAATGACATAGTGTATTATGAAGGCAGAAGCTTCCGAAGAAGCCATGAGGATGCCATGCAGGCAGGTTTACAGCGTGCAAGAAGAATGTTCCATCAAGTCGAGAATCGTCAAACACCCAACTATTCAGTAACTGTGCGTGAAATTCACATCAACAGGAGACAAATAACCACTTGCTTACAGCTGCGTCGAAACAAACGACTTTTCGTAGGCGTCTTGGAGACTCACTATCTCGATGAACTCCAGAGACTTGTTCGGAAGTTATGTTGTGATAATTGTTATGGATGTGAAGTTAATCATCCATCGCAAGTACATCACCAGTGTCTCATGATGAACAGTGACGAGTGTATTACTCAATACTTTGATCGTGCAGTGAATGAGCTGCCCCTTCATACCATCTTGGAAAAAGCCAAGCAACAGAGGGTAAGCCTTGGGCTAGAGTTTCAGGACCAGCACACTGTGAGTTACAATGACTCTGATTATATGCATAGACATTTCTTCTGCAATGACAGAAAAGAAAGACTTGAGATGCAGCTCAGAGTCCTCATGAACATGGAAGATAGTAATAACTAATTTCGCATGTGTTAGCATTATTTTATTGCTTTACAATCAGAAAGTTACATAGAATACATGTCATGAATTCAATGTGCATGTACAGTTAGAAAGACTCTAGTTTTCTTACTTTTGTAGTAGTGTTAGCACCGGGTACACCATGTTGTGCTTGTCGTTTAAGATATAAAGATGATTTTGCCTTCTTTCTTTTGTCGTTCTTTTTCTTTGCATCTGGCTTATACAAAAGCCGCTTTGGTAAATGGAGCATTTTTAAAAGTTTGAGAAAGTCACGGTAGCCTGAAGGAACAGTCCCACGATGCATCACAGTAAAACGAATGAGGTCTATAACGTTAGTTCCGATCCACACATTCTCATTATCTAAAACAATTTCTAACTGATCATTCAGTCTGAAGTGAGCGTTTCTGATCTGATCCCTGATAAAGTACCATAGTTTGGCGAGTTTGCCAATCGTTTCAGTTAATGACACATCCTTAAGAAGTAGATCCAGAATTAAGTTCGTATTCACTTTAATCTGTGCTTCATCATGGGTGATTTCTTCAGGGGTCTCATTCAGTCTCAGAGGACTAGTCTCCTGATCTGGAGTCACTGTCATTATCTGTTGTTCCTGTGTCACTGTCTTCTCCTTTTCCTGGTTGTCTATCAGACGTTGGTATGTGTTCCTGTTCAGGAGAACCATAGGTCTGCTCATGCTGTAGGTAATCTAACAGTGCAGCAATGCAAATAGGCAAGATCGAATGATGTCTTATCAACACCTCCTTTTTAATCTGATTGGGAAAACCTTCTTTGGCAGCCAATGTTCTAATGTGAAACCTATGACGGTGCAAGCGAGTTTTATCCATCAGTGAGAGTGGAATATTCCCTTTCAAAATGTTTAACATCATACTATTAATAGCATGCATTTGTTCACATGACACATTGAAGTAAAGCTTTTCTCTGCTTCACATTAGCCTGCAGTAGAGTCTGAAGAAAAGACAGATGTTTTTCCAGTAAATCACCCATATTGAAGTGAGGAGATCACGATGTGAAATGATCCGACTAGGTTATTGTGTCTTTTATATATGTATGCTTAGACCCTAATATTCCTCATACACCATAGCCGATGTCTCTCATTCGGTATTAGAAGCTATCATGTTTATGTAACTACACTGAGGTGATAACCTGAAATGTTCAGTTAGTGGTTCATCTTCTGGCATCCATTTATGTACACGCAATCGACACATGAAACAGTAGACTTTATCTGATTGACCGTGTAAATGAATCCTGCTTGTGCCATAGTCTTCAGTGACTATTTCATTTGCACGGGCCAACGGGCAAAGGACTTTAATCTCTCACAAAAGCTATGTCCATACACTTCAGCATTGGTTGAAATCACTGAACAATCGTTAGCAATATCTTCAAATCGTCCTCAAACATCCATGATGATCTCAGTAAGCAACTGATCTGTTCATTGGTAAGACAGGCAACTGGTGGGTATAACTTTCAGCAGTAGCTTTTATTTGGGTTGGTACACAATACATACTTCATCTGGAAAGACACCACTGTGCAGACGCCCATACTGAGGATCGGAATAGGGTGATACGTCAGTCATTAAATATTGAAATTTCTTTCCCTTCACTGGGTCACAAAATGATTCAGTAAAATATTTCGCTTGACCCGGAAATATTTGAGATGCAAATATTTTATATTAATGTGCAGAACGTGGGTTAGATAGCAAAATGAAGTAGTGTGTATTCAAGGAAATAGTTCGGTTACAATCCCCCTTAGGATAAGCAGACTGTTGAATATTTATAACACTGATTCCCCAATGATGAGACAGTGTAGTGTAGAGATTTAACATCAGTGGACTTTTACATATATCCATCATCATGTCATCCATGACCAAGACCATGATCTTTTCAGATTGCTTAGACCACATTTTCAAATCATTCTCAGTTGGAAGGGAATCCATAAAAAGAATGTTAGAAATGTTTTGCTGCATGTCACTGTAGATGTCTTGCCATACAGCATAGCAGTACACAATAAGGTTGGGAGGTTTGTCAAACATGAGATTAGCCTGCTCTAACAACCTTTTCACCCAAACTGTTTTCCCTGAGGAAGATCCACCAATCACAGATATGGTGGTAGGTGTTTGTATTGGTAAGAGACACTTACGTTCCATGATCTCACTCTGAGCACAATAATTCAACTGTGACAATACAGCTGAGTTACTTATATTTATAGAACAAACTCGAATGAATACACTAATTTTTTTATTTCATTTTTGTAATGGGTTACACAAGTACAGTAGTATGTTACATGAAACAGGTATGACAAGATAACAAACAATATCTAAAATAATTACAGATAAACTTTGACACATGCTCATCATTGTTAAAACGGACTTGCACATCAAATATCTGCACAAGGGTTTGAAGGGTAAGTTCTGTTTTGCATTTATACAACAAATAATATAAACAATAATGACCACAAAGGTTGGATGATGAGGACTGTAACTGTCTTCTGTTGTGCTGGTATAGATTGACATAGAATTTTAAGAACAAGTCAAAAACGGAATTCACTGGCTCACCCTTTCTCTTCCTTTGAAGTACAAAGCCACCCAGTGACGACCTGGTCTTCCAGATGGTTCAGTATTGACAATGAGACCCACTCCACGTGCAAGCATGACTCTAGTTAGCACAGGTAAAGTATCTTTGGCAAACACACCTAAGACCTGGTACTTTAAGATGGAGTCGCTTTGAATAGCACATGCAAGGTCAGAGGCTTTCATGTTTTTTACTTCACAAACAAGTTCCTGGTCTTGTCAATTTCGATGAGGGAATTTCTTTCACTCAGAACAACACAACTGAGTGTTTCAGTGAGGTCGTATTTGAACTCAATTTCTAGTCGGGTGCTACCGGATTTCAACAGATTCAGATAGTCGGATTCACTGCATACTTTATCAATGTCAAAGACGAACAGGGCACTCCCGAGCAAAAAGTCGCTCCGAGTGATTCCGTTTCCTGTATTTTCTTTCCACAGACACATACCATCGAACATCTGCACATAGGACTCAACGTCATCTGCCTGCATGGGACGTCCGGGGACACTGGCACCATTGATGTACAGGCTGATGTTTTTCACCATACTAGATTGGAAGTTGTAGGGGTTACCAGTGTAAGATCCATTCAAGCTGTTGCTGAGTACAAAGCCTACGATGTAACGATTAGCAATAGGATTCGACAGATTGTCAATGGTATGTGTCAGTTGAGTGGTGGGGATGCTTGTCACCTTGACCTCGCTTTTGGTGTAAGGATACAGAGCATTGCTGTCTTGAAACAAGGTGTTGTGTGCCAAAATAAGAGCTGGATTGACTTTCAGTTTACACACCTTCAGGTAGGCATCCAGAATTTCCACCTTGTAATCTTGACCTGTTTTGCCACTCATCAAACAAAACTGGGGCGAGGAGCGGTACAGCTTCACTGTCAAATCCACTCCATTGACTAAATGTCTGTTCATGTGAAAGATATCTTCTTACAATGGCCCCGACATGGTCAAGATTTACTATTATTAATGAAGCCGCCACGAGATTGCACTCCTGTATTGAGACCAGTGTAGGGATCAGTCGATTCCACATCATTGTTGGATTCAGACACATCTTCGTAGAAGAGTTGAGATGACAGCTGTGAAGTTTTAGCTTCTGTTCCATAGCTGAGTAGAGTTTTCATCATGCTCTTGTAAGCATAATGGTTGTTTGTAGAAGATACCAACTGATTCTGCAGATACACTGACACCTGGGAAAAGAGGGCCTGCAGAAACAAGTTGACAGGGACAATATGTTCCTTGTCATCAAGATCAGTGCCATCTGCATGTTTCACCTTGAGCTTCACATGTATGCGGGTACGGTTCAGGTCAATGTAATCACTTCCAGCATTCGTTACTTGAAATTCCAACGGTGAAGAATCATTGATTTGACTGAGTGGTCGCACTTCATCAAAATAATGTTGATGGATGCTGGTCTGGTATGGTGGTAAAATAAACAGATTGAGAGAGGGTGGTATCAGTTCCTCAAAGTCTTTATCATTCAACAGTGACATGATTAACTGAAAACGTTGTTTTCTCGAACAGGGGTACACTGGAGAACCTTAGCGGTCTTTGATGGAATGTTATCTGTCTGACGGATCTTCTTTGAAGTGGTGATTTGGTCACCTGCAGCTCGTTTTAAAGATTTCCGTCACTTTTCTTTGGCATTGGCTCTCTCAACAATATTCTGTGTCTCTTATGTTACTTCCAGTTTGATCTTGGGTTCTTCAGTCTTCACTTGAAGTCGTGTCGGTTAATCAACGAAGGGATACCGTCTCAAGTGCAGTGTCACATATGTCACTTCCTTTAGAAATGAGTGCGACATGCTGTTACTGGCGTTTATACGCACCTCTATGTGTGGAGATTCTTTGACTTTAATCGGAATATTGTATTCATAGGCAAAGCTATAGTAAGGACCTTGTCTGAGATCAAGCCGTCTCAATAAAGGCAACTGCTGTTCACCTGCCAAAGAACTATCACACAGATTGCATAACACGTCCACATATGGATCATTCATGTGGGTGATGTCAAGTTTACCAAAATTAATCTCCGTTAAAGACACAACCCAGAATCCATCAAAATTCAACCTTTGATTTAGTTTAACACGAAAATGATAAGGCGTATTCTCGTTAAAATATGATTGTTTGGAGTCTGAGCTTTTGAGAAATATGTACCTTTCCATCAGATATCTTTCAGTTCACTTTCCTCCACATAAGAATAGAAGGAACTCGGCCAGCCCAACCACCTCACTAACAGGTAGGTCTTCCCTTTCACACGTTTTCTCTTTAAAATCTTCTCTACCTGCCACAAGACATTTTCCTTTATCTCCACCTTTTGTAACTCGTTGACATAAAACGTACCTTCTATCAGTTTATCATGAAAGTCTTTGATCTTATACTGTGCTATCTCTTGTATCGTCTAGCCACCTTAAACAGCTCTTGAGTCCACTTCAGATCAAGTTCCTTACTGAAAGGTCTCCGGAGGTATGGAATGCCAACAAGATCCCCTACTTTAAATTAAAATGCCTTTGACTGGTTGTGTTTGGAGCTCTTTTTAAGTAACAACGGCTTCACATACAAATGTTCCCATACTTTCAGTTCATTCTTCTTCTTGACTTGAACTGGTGAAAGGTTGGGCAAAGAAGAATGTAAGCTGTTGTTATAATTACCCATCAACTTGGGCAGTGCATCTAAATAATACTTGGTGTTATTATGGGTCAAGTAACGCGTAATAAGTGATTTCAGTGTTCTGTTGAATCGTTCCACATAATTACTTTTGATGTTTTCATTATGTGCAACAGTCAGAGTGATATTGTGTTTTTCTAAAAAATCTTTAAATACTCCTTTAAACTCTGAACCACCATCCACACGTACTTTCATTGGATTTCGTTCCTGAATTATTTCTTTGAAAGCTTTCAGTACTGTCTCTGGTCTCATATTTGTTAAAGGCAGGGCAAAAGCAAACCTACTTAGTATGTCAATAGCCACCAGTAAATAACGCACGCCATTATTCTCCTTGCTGTAACGAGTCATGTCGGTCAAATCTACATCAAACATTTCATTTATAGAATTCACTCGAACTCTCAGCCTTTTGAATCTCTGTTTGGGTGGCTTGTGTAAACTGTAGGCGTCCTGTTTGTTCAGAAAACATTTCACAGTGCTCAGTCTGAGATCTGGTTGACGATTTTATTCATAGTATGAATATTGCTAAAGTACACACACACACACACACACACACACACACACACACACACATATTTCATTTGGTACTGATAAAATAATATGACATGGAAACAGTCTACAAGCGTTTTTGCAACTTCAACATTTTTACAACGCATTGCTTCAAACCATTCACCCATTCAGGTGATTTGAATGTATTGTCATGATAGTCCTTACACTGGTAAGGTACTAAATTGAAAGCAGGCATTGTGCACAGATGTGGATCATCATTCACAAGTTTCATCCATTTTCCCATTACCAGTTCATTGTCCGTATCCTCAAGTGCCACGTTGAAGTATTTATCCACCTGCTCCTGCTCTGACATGGGACAAGAATGTTCTCCCAAAAATATTGGATCACCTTCTTCATTAAACAAACAAGGAATACACATTTCACATGCGAGCTGGCTGATCGTTTTACTCACTTCTAAAGAGTAACTCTCGTGAGAAGATCCTCTGCTTGTTTCAGTTTTGTAGCCATATCTACTTCATCAGTGTTGAGTGGTAAGGTTTTCATCTTCTTGATAATGACTCTCTTTGTTGTCTTGTATTCATCTTTAAATTTTCTCTTTGCATCTTTCGCGCATTCTTCCGCGCATTCTTCCCTATCTTGAAACCACTCAGGCGATCGTGTTATGACTGGTTCATTTAGAGTGTGTGGCATCCGCATGACCTGCTTCCACGAGTAGAATGTAGTTTTCTTGCCTCTGTTCAAAATAGCAAGTTACATCACTGTAACACATTTAAAACCATCAGTTTTCACTTGACTCTGTGTTCATTATTTCATTTCTAACCGTCATTAAGATCTGACCAAGTCTATTACTGCCTTTCCATTTAGATGGATTAAGAATATTAGGGTCATGCAGTGATAGACCCACACCCCACACACGATCATATGGACTCACTTCTACCAAGATCTTGGGAAAAGTGTCTAACAGCTGTTTCTTCAGAAAAACAGACTGTGAGAATTTAGCTGAAGATGCTGCATACACCACATTGGAACTCACAACATCCCATTGGCGTTGATTATAACATATCACACTTCTACCTAAACGTTTTTGTTCAGCAGCAGAAACACACTTTAAAATCTTATGCGCAGCTTCCCAATCTCTGAACATACTAGCTTTTTTATACATGTAATACTGCTCAGCACAGTTGAATGCTATTCCTTCAATAACAATCTCAGTAGAAAAATGTTGACTAAACACTGAAGTTCTGGTGTAAAAAAATACATACTTGTCAGTTGTCAGATTCAAGATGTATACTGGCGTGAAGATTTCGTCTTGTTGACAAGATCACTGTTTAAGCTCGAATGAAAGCTTCAACAGTTAAACACTGCTTAACTTCCATAAAGTTGAATTTCATTGGTGTACTTTGTCTTCCTTTAGCGTTTCATTGGTTACTGAGTATTCTTCGCACCATACATTCTTTGAGTGGATGAAACGTTGATCCTGGAATGTTATTGTTAACTTCTATTGTGTGAAAGGTATTGACTGGCCTCTGTGGTATGCTTCACAAGAATGCTTTTGTTTGTTTCTTTACTCTACGCTCCATAGGAATGCTGCTCTACAGGAATGCTTTTGATGGAAATTCAACGCTCCACAGGGATGCTTTTGTTGGAAATTCCATGCTCCACAGGACTGCTTTTGTTGGAAATTCCTCGCTCCACAGGAATGCTTTTGTTGGAAATTCCACGCTCCACTGGACTGCTTTTGTCCGGAAGGTAACAGGAATGCTTTTGTTGGAAATTCAATGCTCCACAGGAATGCTTTTGTTGGAAATTCCATGCTCCACAGGAATTTGTTGGAAATTCTATGCTCCACAGGAATGCTTTTGTTGGTGCTCCACGCTCCACAGGAATGCTTTTGTCCGGAAGGTATTACTTTCTCTCTACTACTGTGTACATTCTTTTCTTAGAAATGACCACCAGACTTCGATTCTTTGATTTGATATACTGAAACCATCAATGAAGCATCTTCCGGCTTGTGGATCTGTATTGTCACGTCGAAGATACTGTTGATACTCTCGGATGTGTACATTTCCTGTACCATGGTCAGCCCTTACAATGCGTGGGTCCTAACGGCCTCTATAAAGTATCCCCCACAGACCTTTGGATTGTTGTTGGTATTGTAGACCTTGATCCATATTACTTTTCTTGAAAATCCACAAAGTCCAAATGGTTTCAGTTTATCATATCCATCTACATGCCAAACAAAATTTGGTCCTTTGGCATAATAGGAACGCCGACGTAGTCGCCGAACTCTCCTTGATGCAACTCCCACTGGATCTAGATGATGCAAAATAAGTCGAACGTTAAGTCGAACGTCTTCCATTCTAGCCTTTACACCACTTTGTTGACATCTAGCGTACATGATACGGTAGCCACACAGTTGGCCTGAAGCTGATAGTTGCTCCTGTAATAAAACTCACAACATCCACGAGAGGGCTGAATCTACAACGACTCAGATTCATGAATCCATAGATGTTATCAAGAATGTACACAATATCCTTGTAATTGATTCCAAGATGGAAATAATGTGATATTACTTCACTGCGAAGGTCTTGATTCATAATATGACCAAGTTTCATAAGTAATGGAATGATGAAAAGTATATAAAATGGCCGACCAAAACTGCAATTCTATTGGTTAACTTACTCGTGGCCACGACTTATTATCTCGTGGCCACGACTTATTATCTCATGGCCACAACTTATTATCTCGTGGCCACGTCTTATCACATCGTGGCCACGCCTAACTATTGACATTTAATTTCTCAGCGATGTCCCCTCTACGGTTCCGTAGAAATGGGTTTCGAAAGATTCCTCTGTCTAATAGCCAAATGCCTCGTCATCTAATTAGTGACGCGCATGAATGGATCGAGGAATTCCCAGTAAGCGTCGGTCATCAGCCGGCGCTGATTACGTCCCTGTCCTTTGTACACACCGCCCAGCTCTATTATTAACCCCGGTCATTGGATCATTGTCAGCTCCCTGGGGATACAACCCAAGCTGCCTGATCGGCGGTAGAAGGTTATCAACCACATTGCCATCTCATCCTACCGGGTACCCATTCACTGCTGGGTGAACAGAGGCACATTTCGAACAAAGTCACTTGCCCAGCTCGGGGCAGGACCGAAGCTCTAGAACCTTTGAGGAGCTGTCGAAACGAGGTCATTATCCGCGACCAACGTTGCTTAACTTCATTTGATTTTCGACATGGGCGCTGTGCACAGTACCACGTGCCACCACTCCTTACGCTGCTTGTTACTGTGTACTGTGTACTGACGACCCCCCATGTTCTTTGAGACGTCACGTCCACGTCAACTGTTGAGAGACGCTTCACTGGCAAGCACCCCGATATGCGAGTGAGCGTCTGTTTGTTGTTCAACGCCGCGCTCACCAATATTCAGCTATATGACGGTGGTAATCGACTTGAAGCAGTGATCTGAAAACATCCAGCCCATAAACGAGATTTACCAAAGCAGAGACGACCGACGCGGCATTCAATTTATCACTTCGGATCCGATTATATATACGAGCGAAATATACCCACAGAATGTTCAATGACACTGCACGTATCCCATACCTTGGAGGTGTCAGATGCGATCCGAACATTTATCTTCATGTCATGCGAATAGACATCGTCAACATTTACGATCCGCAATTTCACTTAAAGATCCGATATTTCAGATTTAGCGTGTTCGCGTGGCCAATAGATCCGAATTTAACAGCTCGGCCTTCGGATTCCGGATTTCTGTTCAGTTTGGATACGTGAAGGTATTCTTCTCGGATCCTAAAACATGCACTAGCGACCGGTAAGGTAGTTTAAATACGCGTTGTGACGTGACAGTCGTTAAGAAAATAAACAGTCATGTTAATAAGATCACATACAAGTTAAAAGACGTGTCTCGGCATACACAAATAGCCCGAAACCCATCGGCATGTATTGCTTTTCTTTTGGCAATATCAGCAACATCAACAGCAGGGACCCCTGAAATATTGCTCCCACGGGGGGGGGGGGGGGGGGGGGGGGGCAATCGAACCGCGTTTTAACCGCTAGACTGTCTGACAGCCCTTCCGACTAGACACACCAGTGCCATATAATGAGCAAGAAGCATAGGTGCCGATGACACGCAATTCTAACCTGGACTTCGCGTGTCAGCCCAGTTTGGAAAAGATCACGAGCACAAAAGTAAGGTGCTGAGAACCATGGCCAGGGAGAAAGTGGGATCGAACTAAGATAAGCGGATGCAAAACTGGACTACCCGTGCACCTAGGAAAGTAATGTTGCGAGTATGTTTAATAGGTAAGACTTGGTATGCATACTGCAGAGAGCCTATGACTTAGACAATGTAATTGGTCCACTGTGTTAAACTGAGACACGGCTTGGACTGGCTCCATTTTACTTTCACAGTTGGATAATATGTAACCGTGAGTTGGCCGTAGTAGAGTAGGCGGTAAACCGGAGGGGGGGGGGATTGATGACGTTTATTGTGAATTTTTATCGACGCATGTACGTACGTCAGCCTGAAACAATGTAAAAACAACATAAGCAAATATAACATAGCATCTTTGAATTTCTAAAATATACATATCTCTTTCATTTAATTAAGTGCACTTACTTTTACATCATCTAGTTCTGCACGTATCTGTACAATACATCACACGTATGCATACAATATATCAATACAAAATATATTAATATCATAATAAAGTGATAACGAAAATACTGTATGTAACTTTGGTAAGAATTCCAAATCACGGAAGATTGAAAATGTATACATTATCTGAGATGACATGGGTGAAACCTGCGCTGGTCATACCGGTAACAACGTGTACACGGCGAACGTGGCCACTGACTATATAATACCAACACCTACCGACAGACCCTGCCTCGGAATGGTCTTGATTCGTTAACATCGAAATCGATGGTCTCTAACTGTGTAAAGTCGGCCGCGACGAGATCAAGGGAACAACGACGAGAGCAGGTTCAACTTGTTCCACCCTGATGGTGGGTGCGGGTGTATCGATAGAGATAAAGGACTGGATCTGGGTAATCAGGAGTTATACTCTTGGTTATGTTTATACAATTAATAATTAATCAGCAGAGAAGTTTTAGACACACAACAATATACCCCATTACAGAGAGAGATGTTAGGTAGCAATCGTAAGCGGGCAATTCTGATTGGTCAGTTGACCTTGGGTGGTAGCGCACCCATCCAAAGAGTTACTTCCCTTTGACCATTCAAATTATCATTATATCACTTCTTTTACACATGGAAACTTAATGGGCTACGTAGGAGACTAATGGTGACAGAAGACAACTAAACTGACTGAGAAGGAACAACAGGTCCGAGGTTACTAAGTGATATCAGTATGAGGGACGTGACCCGAGTCAAGCAGCCGTAAGTAAGAAAAATGAATTACAGCTGATATAAATGAGATTAGCGAGGAGAACAAGGTCCGAACCTTGTATAAGTCACTAAGTAGATGTTTAATTAATCAATCTCGGGCTTAATAACTATCACTATATGACGTCAAGTTAATTAATCTTTATTTGTGGTGTGGGGAATTTGGGGATATAACTGCACTGAAAATCGAGCATCGGGAAGAACGGTTTTCGGGACACAACTAGATAGCTCGGCGATCACTGTTCAAAGAAATTGTCTTTCGGCATCTTGTATCATTATTATTTGAACTCCAAAATACATTTCCAATGACAGGTATACCTTTTCTCGTTTTCTATATATAAGTAGTCCAAGTGATATACTCTTTGTTTTGATCAGCATTTTAGTCAACATGCATACACGCCATAATAATGTACTAAAACGCTTGATGCATATTTTGACTCACTTGCCCTCTCCGTCACATGGTTGCTGTTTGTAGCGTTGAGAGCTCGAGGTACCACATCCCCTATAGGACATCCCCTATAGGAAATTGTCTTCCGTAGCCTGACTGAAATGATTTGCAAATAGACTTGCATGTGTGTATGAATTCCAAACACATCGTGTTGATAAACGAACCTTACAACGATGACAGATGTCCTCCATTTATGATGTCTCCACAATCGCCAGATGCTGTCAACCATGAAGATTCTATTTAGGTTCAGACAATGTGTCGCGCCAACGTTTTTCGAAACGTTTTAAAAGCGTAAACAACTGCACAACTTTATGTGAAACCATATGGAAACGTTTTCAAAACGTTTAACAAGGTTTTAAGGTAACCATGTTTCTCGCAAACGTTTCTTCGAAACATGTTGAAAACGTAATAGAAAATCCATAATTGTTTTTTTAAACGTTTTGAACGTTTTTGTAACAATATTGAACTTATATAACACGTTTCAACAATGTCTGATATGTAGTGGATAGGGTGTCTTTCCGGTGAGCGGAAGGCCAGTGGTTCGATCCCCAGCCGCGTTATACACAAAAGACGCACTTGATGGTACTTGTTGTTACCCTGCCTGGCCCTTGGCATTTAGGAGTCAGATCAAGCTAAAGAGTCGATATACTGTGTCAGATACTGTGTGGGATATCCGTGTTAAAATTCAAATGGTTAAGCCTATTTGTCTCCCAAGGATTGACAAATAGTCTATGTCACCAATACAGAGTGTCCAGATTAAATCAAGCGAAATATACTAAGTCTGAAAACGAACGCTGTGCTCTTAAAGCTGTACTTGTTTGAAATGTAAACTAAGAAAAATTAAGATTTTACAATGTGTATAACTTTCCCACATTTTGGGCTATCCATTCATCTATTTATTGCATATATTGGCTCAACATTTTCAGAATATGCATGGGAAGAGAATCGTAGCAAGAATCAGGGAATTAAAATAAGATACAATGCAATGATTAGGTAAATTCAACACAATTTGTCAAAGTTTCGTCCTGCGTGACGCTGTTACTGACGCAGAATCACGTGAAACAATAACTTTATTTGAATTATGCGTAGGTGATCTCTGAATCAACGAAAGTTTTCTTTGTAAAATCCCACGTCTGATGTCAGTAAAACGCCACTATGTAAAAGTCACCGGTAGTAAGGTCATATGTCAACATTGTTGTACATATTTGGTAATTTCTTTGAGGTGAAGGTCCTTGAATGAAAGTACACACGATCATTGTATCCTCCTGTTTACAGTTTCAATAATGATGTAGATTTTGCATATATTACTTTAACAAAATGGATACAAAATTTATTAAACTTATATCAACACATTTTGAGAAGAATTTATCTTGTCTTGGAATAGCTTTTTATGTAGTTTGATAGACAGAACGGTGATGTCTAACGATCCGGGTGTGCGTTAGTCAAAAACAATTTACGAATGTCTCCTCTCATTTTGTATTATATAATCAGTGGGTTCACCATTTCAGAAATATTGTGATCATAGGATATTAAACCGTTTTCTTTTTCTCTCCAAGAATTGTAAAAAAGTATGCACAATATAAACTGTGGCATCTACCCTGTTTATCGAAACTTTTTTATTATCCTGATAAATATAATTTTTGTATAATTCTGTGACGAGATGAAGAGAAATAATCACATGATAACGCTCAAATACAAGTCCAAAATTGAAAATATGTTTGCTCCTTTTTAAATATTCTTTTGGGTATTTGATTACATAAAATTGATGCCAAACGGGTGCGTGTCTTGTCCAATTAAGATGCACGGTAAAACTATCTAATTGTTTATCTATTCAAGATACAGTTTACATGTTTAAAGCAGTCATTTAATGTTGTGTGGGAAAAGCTCTATTCCGTTTAACACATAGAGATTTTCCATACTATTAACGAATATTAGATGAGATATAAGTTAATCAAAATACCAATTTCTCCGACGTCGCTTAGAGACATAAAACCAGCCATGACGTTGAATAAAATGATGTCATTTTTTAGTAATTCATTACATTTGATGATAAAGCTAGTATTCCATTAATAATGGGGCAACATAAGTCAAATGATATCAACACAGTCAGGAAAACCTAAGGACTACTTTATGATATCATTTTTATGTTTTGTTTTACACCTAACGTATACAGATTGAATATCGATATTTGTGTTGGAATAGTTTGGTTCCTCGTGAACAAAACATCACGAACATATATTGTTCTTATCAACATAAAAAATCTCACTAAGTGGCATGAGTTACAATGAACTAGTCCTAAGCATAGCGGAGTTATGCTACATTTTCTTCGTACGTGTGTAACCTCTCTGTCGTCTTTTGTCGTCATAGAAGAATAACAGTTTTTCAGAATTTACGACCAGCTATTTTTGTATGGAATGTATATAACGTTAAACAGAGGCATACAAATCCATTTCATATTCATTTATGTCGTTCAGATCTCGTTCAGATCTTAGGTAGTATTTTGTTCGTTCAGTTTCGGTGAAGCTGCTAAATAAAAACAATCGTCACATAGAAATTATATCTGTGTACGATAAATAGCGGAGAAATTTGTTTTTCAGAGCAGGGCAGAATCTTGGACGACACTTAGCAGTGTCTTTTTCAAACAAACCGGTCTAATTTTTGCAGTCAAATTTACACCATAAGATAGGAAATGTGGTAATCTACCTCTCTGCCCTATTGTATAGCCGGAGGTAGATCCAGAGCCGCGCGAGCTAAATTCTCGCACGACTTTCACTGTTCAGATCTAATGAAAATGTGCTTCAGAAATATAACTCGGCATTCAGCGGGTTATGGCCTGATGATATATAAAAATTCTATATTAGTGACTTCTTCAGGTGTATATGCATTCAATATACAAAATACAGAGTCCAGATTTACATTCGTAAAGGATGCAGCCTTGACATTTGCACACGACACAATCTTGGGTGACCTGTTTATTTCTGGCATTGAGTTTGTAAACATGAACAGGCACGTGATGTAAAGACACTTATATACGGACAAGGGGCGTCGTTGTAATGTACGTATTGTCTGCCTTCTCATGTATACTCTATGAAAGTGATTTTAGATGTGTATTTGATGTATCATATAAATAATCTACAGATGGTAATCGATTGTTCCAAATTGGCACACACCCTTGTCATGACCCACGTCTTGCTGTGTGAGGTTGGGCGATGTCTTGTTGGATAATGACGTTCGCTTCTTGCATAATGGGTTCGTCACTGTCTGGGGGGAACTCAACCCCCAAACGTATTAGAATCTGTACTTTACTGAGAAAGTGTTGCCCCCAAAATTACATTTGTTATATGTTATTCCAACTTCAGAACGAGTAGATTGATAAACACATTAAAATACGACTTTGTAGCCAAACATCGATTGTACAAACAAAGAATAACAATAGTGCTGTCTTCAAGTGGGCCACTTATCGTTTGTTTGTTTTCCTTGTTTGTTGTTTAATGTCGCACTGGACCAGACACCCTCGTTATTCATATCACGAGCATCGATCTACGCCATTGGGATACAATGACATGCATCAACCAAGTCAACATGACCACCCGATCCCGTTAGTCGCCTATTACAACTAGCATGGGTTGCTGAAGACCAATTCTAACCCGGATCCTCACAGGTGCCACTTATCGATCGTGGAACTTTGGATGGATGGATGAGTGAGCTAATAAACCAAATGTCTTATCTCAGCCAAACGGTAATTAATTTCACAATAGACGACAGTTCGGTGAATGATGTGAGTGTGAGAGTAACTCGCCAGGTGAGTGAAACATGGGTCAGACAACATGCCCCTACACACAGAACAAAAACAGTGAAAAAGAGGCAAACACGTGTTGTGAATCGTCAGGTGAGTGAGTGAGTGGTCATCTATCCAAGTACTGGGTCAACCAGTGAGAGCGAGTTAATGGGTAAGTGCTACACTAATGAATTATATTATCAGATGCATTTAATCAGAGCTGTTTGACATCTTCGGATTCAAATTCTACGAAAACAACACATAATACATTTTCCACGAACATGCATAACAAATATCAATAAAAGTCGTATAGTATTCTATGACCTTCTGTTAACGGCATGTCATGCCATCCTGTTACCCTTCCGCTGGGTGCACTCCCGTCCATTGACTTGGCTGCTAACACTCAATCCACAGTACATCAAGCTCTCATTTCCCTGTGCCACACGCTAGGGGATTCTCACGGCAAATTATAAACCGCTACCCAAAGGGATCGGAACCACCCCTGTACGGAACTAGAGCATCTTTACTTTTTAGTAGCAAAATCGTCTTTTAGTCATCAGGCAAGACTCGAACTGGTTTCCTCAGGCCAGAAAAAAACATTCTTGCGCAATAGCCATTGTTCACGGGGTCGCCCCTCCACTTTGCCTGTATCACAACACACCATAACATCCGAAGTAGAAATAAGTGATATGTGTGGTTGTGCAACCAAGCGAAGCTTGTATTCTGGCGCCCGAGCAATCGAAATTAATGTTGTCGGACATATTTGCTGTTGATGAAAAAATGTTTTGAACGATTTTGATTGAAGCTATGAGTACCTTAAAGTAAAACGTATTCTATCTATGAAATCTGCCGTCTCGCAGTTTAAAGCCCACCTAGTACAGTAGAAATTGGCCCGTTAATTAACGAACCTAGACATCGTGATATCAACCCAATTATTGCACAAAATCAATCTTCGGCATGTCCCGGTTTTAAATACAACAGCAAAGAAAATCATGAGAGTCAGCCATAAAGGGCCCTATGCTTTGTTTTCAGCAAACTTTACAAAACCAAGTGAACAACCAGCTGTCAAATGTCGATGTTCGTTCGCCTTGAGATGGTACAATTATGGTAGTGAAGTCACCACTACTAAAGTCCTGTTATCTCACGTGGGAATATGCCCCATTTCCCCACACTCCACTTTTTGCTTTGTATTTGTCAAGCTTCTTGACGTCACTGGTTACCATGACGTCACAATCAAATGACATCACAAATGGCTCTGCTACTGAAGCTGTTAGCAGTACTTTTGACGCTTAAGACACTGCTTATTACTGTCTAAAAACGGAAAAAGGTTGGAAGAAGGATGTTGGATGAAAAATATAATCTCAACCTGGTGTCGTTGGATATCAAATATATCAACACTCGTTGATAAAAGTTTAAAACCCCTCGGCAAGCCTCGTGGTTTTAAACTTATATCAACTCGTGTTGATATATGTGATATCAAACTACACTTGGGTGAGATTCTCCATGTATCCCCCAAAAATGCCTTCCACATACCGTGCTACAACTACATTCGGAAAGGTAAAGCCCGCCCAACTAACCTGGGCATATACATTAAAAACCCACTAGACTATGACACCATTGACATACCCAAACCTAATCAAGAAGTCCTGGCAATAAACACCATCATCGAAAAAAATAAACTTACTATGATTAGTTAATACCATTCTAAAACAAAACCTTTCACTAAAGAAGACCTAGATATTACAGCTAACTGCATTTACTCAAACACCTTTTTCCTCAAATAAACTAAACAACTAGTCACAGCAGCAAAGGCAAATCACTTGCAAACTTTCTGTATTACCTTAAAAACTGGCAAATAAAATACTAGGAAACTGTGGAAAATTTTCCAGCCATAAAAGGTCACTCCCAAAACGTTCTTTATCCAAGTATCAAGAACCATACCACAAACAAAGTAAAAGCTTTTGCAATTGCTGCCCACTTTTCGAAAACAAGAAGCTATAACAACCACCAATCAAACACCATTATTAAACATACAAAATGCACTAAAAGACCAAACCACACACATCTCCCAATAAACAAAATAATAAACATACTTGAGTTACAAACGGCAATTAAAAACAAAAACACATCCTAAGCCACAGGACTAGATAACTTTAGTTACATTATTCTTAACAAATCCCAATTAAAATACAAAAAACTACTACTACAACTTTATAATCAAAGATGAACAACAGGCACCACACCAACACAGTGGAAACATGGTAACTTAGTACCAGTCCTCAAACCGGGGAAACCCCAAAATGAGCCTGATTCATACCGCCCAATCTCTCTTACTTTACACATTCGTAAAATCATGGAATCCATAAATAATAACAGACCCAAGTTCGAAATTTCTCATAAAACTAATTAATCCTGGCCAGAGTGGCTTCACGCGAAACAGACACGCTTTAGACCATATTTTACATTTAGAACAAGATATTCGAACAGCACAAGCACAAAAACAATGCACACTTGCCATATTCATATATTTTATCAAAGCTTTCGACGTGGTTTGGTACAGTGGCCCCATCCAAAAACTAGAAAATAAAGCCATTAATGGGCGCAGACTAAATTTCATTCGCTCTTTTCTAACTGACTAAAATATAACAGTCAAATCACATGACACACTATCATACACCCACCCATTACAAAATGGCACCCCTCAATGTTGCTTACTGTCGCCGACTCTCTTTTCACTTCATGATCGACGACATCTTTTCCAAATTCACCCCCACCGCTCCACAATATTTCAACAGCAAAATATGCAGAAGACATTTCCTTCTGGACTTCCTCCACCTCAATAATTCAAGTTAAAACTAACTTACATTCTATATCAAATAGCATTCAGAAATGGTCTATACAAATGGGGATTTCAAATCAATACTAAAAAAACCAATTGGCATGATTTTAAGCAATCTCTATATGGCAAATTATGCACCCAAACTGCACTTACATAACGAAGAAACTACTTTCCAAAAAGAGGCAACATTCTTAGGAGTCATATTTGACCAGCATCTAACAATGAGCACCCCATATTCAAAATCTGGTCAACTCATGTGAAAAAGATCTCAACCTAATGTGGGTCATCAGTGGTAACAACTAGGATGCAGGCAAACAAACACTTCCAACATATACACAAGACTAATTCCATCTAAACTTGATAACGCCGCTCCAGTCTTTAACAGAATAACACACAAAAATAACCATGAATTAAACTAACTGCAATGTAAAGCCCTTACAACAGCCCTAGGTACTGGTGCTGCACTTTATACACTGCCATCAATGTCAGGCATCTCATCTATAAATTACAGAAGACACCAATCAGCCTGTATGACTGGGCTGTGGCCCAGCATAACCCTATATATATATAGACATAAAACACTTACAACTAAATATAACAACATAAAAACATCCACAATTAAAAAAATCAAAACAAATATTTGAGTAAATATAAATAATGTTTAATAAAGATAAAACACCATACCCATAAAACTGTAACTTTAGGGGGTAAAAAAACCCATAATATATTAACTATCGATATTATATATAATTATTAATATAATCATAGATTCTTAATGTGGTAGTGATAATATAAAATTTAAAAAATAACTTAGTAGCGTTGATTAATACACCAGTAATATAGTAGAGAGTAAGTAGATAATACCTGTATTGCGTTTTTAAAGAGAACATTAAATATAACCAACACTTGCCTAGGTAGTATTCTATGTATAGTAATAAGTTTGTAAAGCATAATGGGGAAATAATGGATTACAGTTAAGCTGTAGTGTATGTAATAAAGGGTCCTATAAATATAGGAAAAGGGGTTAAGAACCTAGCCTATGTCTAAAAGCGCTGGGCTTGGGGATCGTGGTGGCGAGGTGAGGCGGCTGTTGATGGCAGTGGACGAGTGTTGCTAGGTATATGACCTTGACATTTAGAGCTGGCTGGATAACTGGTGTTCTCGTCAGTGTTATGGATACTAGAAATTAGTGGCGCGGACATGGAAGCAGACAGTCCGCGCTGAAGATTTCGATTGCTGTAGCTGCTATCATAAAGGGTCGAAATGTTAAAGCTTTGGCATTTAAATATTGGTTTAATAAAAAGAGTTTTGATCCACATGGAATTATAATTTTGAATAAGAGATTGGAAATTTTGAATTTTGATGCAATGTTTAATTTAGTGTCGCCCTCAGAAGTACTGACATTTATTTCTGGTGATGGGTGGGTGGTCGCAAGCTTTGCTGCAATGTCTGCTGTGTCTTATCCATTGGTGTGACGAAGTATCCAGAGTAGACTTATACTTTATTAACTGCATTTAATTCAGAAATAGTTTGTATAATGTTGGTTATTAAGTCGGATCGGGTTCTTGAATATTTGTTTTGAATTTGTTTTATTGAGCCAAGGGAGTTTGGTGTTGTTAAGATTGTTGGTTCGGAGCTTTGGAGGCTTTTTCTCGATTTGTTTTGAATGGGTTTTTTTGTAGATTTTTTTTATATTGTCATATTTTGTTGTAGGTGTTTAGGTGTATATAAAGAAGTGTTTGTTTGTCGGAACCCCAATTGGTGCCTCTCATGGCCCTCGTTAGATTTAAATCTTTTTCGCAAGAGTTAACCAATTTTGTAAAAAGGGGTGTCCAGGGTGGTCAAATGTGACGCCTGGAAATTTAGCCTCTTTTTGAAATACAATTTCTTCATTTTTTAGGTGCAGTTTGGGTGTTTAAATTTAACATATGTGTTGTTTTTAAGCAAGCCAATAGTTTTTTCGTGTGTTTTTTTAAATCCCCACTTGGAAGACTATTTCTGAATACTGTTCAATGCAGACTGTATTTTGGTTTTTACTAGGTTGAACGAGATATCGTCTGCAGTTTTTGCTGTTGAAATGTTATCACTTTTAATAGAGTTGGTGAAAATGTTGTTGATCATAAAGTTAAATAATGTCGGGGACAATATGCTACCTTGTGGGGTGCCATTTTGTAATGGGTGGGTATCAGAGAGTGTAATGTGGTACTTTACTGTTATATTTCTGTCTGTTAGAGAATAGTGCATGACATTTAGAATTCACCCGTTTATAGGCTTTATTTTCTAGTTTTTTAATTAGGCCATTGTGCCAAACCATGTCAAATGCTTTACTGAAATCTATGAATGTAGTAGTTGGTGGAGCTACTGGTTTTAGAAAAGTGGGCAGCAATAGCATTGGCCTTTTCTATATTTGTGGTAAGGTTCTTAATGTTTGGGTAAACAGTTTTTTAATTACCTTTTAAGGCTTTAAATTTGATCCACATTTTCCTAGTATCTCTTTTGCCAATATTTAATGTATTACAAAAGGACTGGCAGTTTTTTGGGGTTTTTTTTGCTGTCGTGATAAGTTGTTTAGTTTTGTCTCTAAGATTTATTAATAAGGGTAATTTGGAGCGGTCTCTCTTGGATTTATTGAGAGCCTTTTTTCTTAGTTTCCTGGCATTCATAATTCCAGTGCTCCACCAGAGAAATGGATGTGGCTTGTTGTGCAGGTGAGGTGAGGTGAAATGCGGTTTAACGTCGCGTCCAAGATTATTGTTTGTTTTGAAAATGTCAATAGATGTGTCGTGTATTTGGGATATGTCTGTTTGGCTGCATAGTTTTGTAAATAACTGCCAGTTAGCTGTTTTCAAAGCGAAAGACCAACATGAAATTTAACACACAAACACGCATCACAACCACCCCAGACCCGTGATCCCGTGAAGATTCCGGGGTAGAATAGGTCTTGCCGTAAAAGGTGACTATGGTTCTCGTAAAAGGCGACTAACGGGATCGGGTGGTCAGGCTCGCTGACTTGGTTGATACATGTCATCGATCCCAATTGCGTTGATCGATGCTCATGATATCAATCACTGGATTGTCTGGTCCAGACTCGATTATTTACAGACCGCCGTCATATAGCTGGTATATTGCTGAGTGCGGCGTTAAACAACAAACCAACCAACCAACCAGACCCGTGATTATGCAAGTTAGAATTTGTCTTTAGTGAACCATTCCTGTCGTACGAGGCGACTAACGGGATCAGGTGGTATTACAATTGCGGATAAAGATGCTCATGACGTCAATCACTGTGTTGTCTGGTCCAGATTCGAGTGCGGCGTTAAACAAACAAACAAACTGCAACATCAGGCGAAATTATCAGTTTTAACAAACGGTTTGTTATGTACACAGATGATTGATCATTTTGTAAAACCATAAAGTCATAGTGAATATGCAGTGCAGTTATTAATACATTGAAATGGTCACAGTAACTGTTGTTGAGAATTTATTATTAAACCAGTAAGCTTGCAGGGTTACAACGGGCTTTGCTCGTGCCGCACGTGCGGCATGCATTCCTCGCCCCCGTGCGACATGAGATTAACGGTAACCTCGGAGACGCTGACCAAGATGATATGCCGAAGTTTCTGCACATTATGAAAAAATACAGACGCCATTAACAATTGTAACATTTGTTTCTTTGGACCTAACATGTTACTTTTTTCGCAACAACGAATAATTATTTGTTTATCATATTTGCAAGGAATTTCAATTGAAAGAAGGCGCTAAAGCTCTGTTGAAATAATGGCAGTCATGGTTAAAGTCGAGTCGGAATTCGGTGAGTATGTTTTAAAGAGACCGTATCATTCTTACACAGTTTCAGTTTCTTATGCCTTGTAGCCTGAGAGGTGATTTCGAACATGCATAACACTA
Organism: Haliotis rufescens; assembly: GCF_023055435.1. Taxonomy (NCBI): domain Eukaryota; kingdom Metazoa; phylum Mollusca; class Gastropoda; order Lepetellida; family Haliotidae; genus Haliotis; species Haliotis rufescens. Next base: position 388,264 of record NW_025964146.1, on the reverse strand, counting down.
TAAAATCAGGGCTCGTTGAAAATCAAAACACGCCTAAAAGTATTCCTAACAATGCATGCAGTAATGGCTGTATGCAGGTTATATTCACAACACCCGACTGTTCTAGTCACAGTGCAGGACGGCACGTCGTATGTGGCACAAACCTCTCCGTCAGGTCATCAGACATTGTCCTGGCATACTGTGAGTGGCCACAATCCAGAAGTTAAATCAGGACCTCAACTATGTCAATGTTTAGTAAATTATTCAATCCATTTTACGTCCAAAACTTTATCAAAATCCTCAAAGTGTGAGGGGTTTGGTCATGTCACTGTATAACCTGTACAAACTTAAAGCGTATCTTCACTTTTGCCTTCAGGCCGCCGTACCAAAATCCAGTTGTAAAAACTAGAAGAGCTCGTACATCTTTCATCCCAAATAGTCTCCCTTTTCAACAAATCGTAAAGTTATTATATGCAGGTTTATGTTTTTGTTGCCCAGTGCTTCCTAAATCTCCTGTTATTCTCTTACTTTTTATATCACTCTTAAATACATCTTTTATTCCAAATAGTATCTCCCTTTTCAACAAATCGTAAAGTTATTATATTCAGGTTTATGTTTTTGTTGCCCAGTGCTTCCTAAATCTCCTGTTATTCTCTTACTTTTTATATCACTCTTAAATACATCTTTTATTCCAAATAGTATCTCCCTTTTCAACAAATCGTAAAGTTATTATATTCAGGTTTATGTTTTTGTTGCCCAGTGCTTCCTAAATCTCTTGTTATCCTCTTACTTTTTATATCACTCTTGAATACATCTTGTATTCCAAATAGTATCTCCCTTTTCAACAGATCTTAAAGTTATTATATACTTATAAACAGGTTTATGTTTTTGTTGCCCAGAGCTTCTTAAAATCTTTTGTTATCTTCTTTTATTTAAATATAACGCTTAAACTTAAGTTTTGTATTTTATCGAACCTATCTTAGAGCTGAGCATCTATCACGCGTTCCTGTCCAGTGTATGTACTTTAACTGTTTAATGGGTTTTTTTTATCACGTTGTTTTGTTTGATAGGCATTACTAAGAAGTTGACGGATGACAAAGAAGACACAATTTTGGATAACCACTTTTTTAATACTGTTTGTCGTAATAATATGTTGTTATGATATGTGATGTATATCAAAATCCTGAAAAGGTAATTAATTATTATCATTATTATTTTTGTTATTATTATTATTATCATTATTATTATTATTATTGCAGCAGAGCATCCTGACAATCCAGGAGATATATGTTTTAATTTTAGCTGACTGATTCTAAAAAAAGGCATTATGAAATGTTTTGTCTACAATTTCAGACAGGCCAAGCCAAGCCAGTGATTGTTTCTATTTATACCAAGACACGCTTTCACTGACACTGGAGATTGTCGTGGCACGAGAAAGGGGGCGGAGCCTCTTATACCCAGACAATCCTTGTTGAGAGCTGACCTATCAGAAGGCCTACTGTGAGTTGTTGACAGGACCACGAAGTGACTGGCCTCCTCGCGTCATTCCGCTGTCTGAAGGTTTCAGTGATCAAAGGGAAAAGTTCAGCACAGCACTACGTTGCATATCCGCGGCTGGGATGTCCAGTGCACCAACCGACATCACTATAGACAGGTATTTCATGAATATTTTAAAGCATGTAAATCTTTTTAACTGATCAGAATTACAGACAATATAATCTATCTTGAATTGCTGATCTCTACTGTCTTTGGGTACTTCTATTTCATCTAAAACATGAGCAAATGGATTATTTTCATGGTGTATTGTACTTCCCGTGAAAGTTTATATAAGTTATTAATGAAAGTTCTACCGTCGTAGTAGGACGTGAAGCCGAACTCTTGGAGTTCTACCGTCGTAGCAGGGTCGAAAAGCCGATGTCGGTATGACGAGCTCGGGAGTAACGGAGTAAAAAACAAAATTCCGTGGCTGTCGGGTTCGTCATACAGTCCTCGGCACTTCATCACCCTACCTACAGGATGTAACAGAAGGCTACTCTTGGAGTTCTACCGTCGTAGCAGGGTCGAAAAGCCGATGTCGGTATGACGGGCTCGGGAGTAACGGAATAAAAAACACAATTCCGTGGCTGTCGGGTTCGTCATACAGTCCTCGGCACTTCATCACCCTACCCACAGGATGCAACAGAAGGCAACTCTTGGAGTTCTACCGTCGTAGCAGGGTCGAAAAGCCGATGTCGGTATGACGAGCTCGGGAGTAACGGAGTGAAAAACACAATTCCGTGGCTGTCGGGTTCGTCATACAGTCCTCGGCACTTCATCACCCTACCAACAGGATTTAATAGAAGGCTACTCTTGGAGTTCTACCGTCGTAGCTGGGTCGAAAAGCCGATGTCGGTATGACGGGCTCGGGAGTAACGGAGTAAAAAACAAAATTCCGTGGCTGTCGGGTTCGTCATACAGTCCTCGGCACTTCATCACCCTACCCACAGGATGTAACAGAAGGCAACTCTTTGAGTTCTATCGTCGTAGCAGGGTCGAAAAGCCGATGTCGGTATGACGAGCTCGGGAGTAACGGAGTACAAAAACACAATTCCGTGGCTGTCGGGTTCGTCATACAGTCCTCGGCACTTCATCACCCTACCTACAGGATGTAACAGAAGGCTACTCTTGGAGTTCTACCGTCGTAGCAGGGTCGAAAAGCCGATGTCGGTATGACGGGCTCGGGAGTAACGGAGTAAAAAACACAATTCCGTGGCTGTCGGGTTCGTCATACAGTCCTCGGTACTTCATCACCCTACCTACAGGATGTAACAGAAGGCTACTCTTGGAGTTCTACCGTCGTAGCAGGGTCGAAAAGCCGATGTCGGTATGACGGGCTCGGGAGTAACGGAGTAAAAAACACAATTCCGTGGCTGTCGGGTTCGTCATACAGTCCTCGGCACTTCATCACCCTACCTACAGGATGTAACAGAAGGCTACTCTTGGAGTTCTACCGTCGTAGCAGGGTCGAAAAGCCGATGTCGGTATGACGGGCTCGGGAGTAACGGAGTAAAAAACACAATTCCGTGGCTGTCGGGTTCGTCATACAGTCCTCGGTACTTCATCACCCTACCTACAGGATGTAACAGAAGGCTACTCTTGGAGTTCTACCGTCGTAGCAGGGTCGAAAAGCCGATGTCGGTATGACGGGCTCGGGAGTAACGGAATAAAAAACACAATTCCGTGGCTGTCGGGTTCGTCATACAGTCCTCGGCACTTCATCACCCTACCCACAGGATGCAACAGAAGGCAACTCTTGGAGTTCTACCGTCGTAGCAGGGTCGAAAAGCCGATGTCGGTATGACGAGCTCGGGAGTAACGGAGTGAAAAACACAATTCCGTGGCTGTCGGGTTCGTCATACAGTCCTCGGCACTTCATCACCCTACCTACAGGATTTAATAGAAGGCTACTCTTGGAGTTCTACCGTCGTAGCTGGGTCGAAAAGCCGATGTCGGTATGACGGGCTCGGGAGTAACGGAGTAAAAAACACAATTCCGTGGCTGTCGGGTTCGTCATACAGTCCTCGGCACTTCATCACCCTACCAACAGGATGTAACAGAAGGCTACTCTTGGAGTTCTACCGTCGCACAGACGCTTATTGCAGACAACGGAAGATAAAGGTCTGTTATTTGTCTTCTATATTGACAGGCACTAACTATATTCGGGTACGTCTGATTCAGTTAGGTAGTCATACACGTATCACAGACATCTTTCGTTTTGGGGCACATGTAAGTCTTTACTTCTCACTATGATTAAATGAAATTATTCAGATTGCTTTCATTCATTGAGGATGTCATAGCTTGTACCTGACACACCGATGACAATAATTTAGAGTGAATGAGTTGGGTTTAACGCGGCTTTTAACATTATTCCAGTTATATCGCGGCGTGGTAGCTTAATGTGGGAGGAAAGCCCGAAGTGTTGCAGGTCTTAGACGCAATTATTTGGAAGGCGTGGTCGTTTGTAAGTTTGGAACCATTTTGAAAACTCTCTTGTGTGTCACTTTGTTAAAGTATTACGTTTATGGAACCGTTGTCACCTCCCTTCACGTTCAGGAGTAACATTGTATGATTTCCAGTGCAAAAATATCTTGAAAACTGGGTATTTGTCTATTCACGTGATACTCAACCACGGTGGACATAAACATACAAGTCCATGTTGTCAAGGACTACTGGTCTTCCAAATTATACAGTAAACAATGTTCAAATGTGCAGATCAGTTAATAACATGGCAAGGTAGTGATATTGATAATGAGACTAAAATATAAAATATTCTACATAAAGGTTCAGAATATGAATACAGGATGTGTATTATCTAATGAACCATACAGTAATGAATTGATTGAAAGAGGTTGTTTTGTTTACTTATTAAGAAATGTTTCATATTTTTTCACTATTTCAGCAACATTACTGCAGCCAAAAAGGTAATGGTTTATGTCATCTTCTGTTTCACAAACATCACAATCTGGTGTTTTACTTATGTTGAGCTTAAAAGGCACTTTTTTACAAGGCTCAATGTTATGTATAATTTTAAACTGCAATTTCTTCAGCGTATTGGGTAGTGGAAGGTCTATGATCAAACCATAAAGCCCTTCTGTGATGAGTCTACAAACTTATTTCCTTTTAATCAAAAATTAATAAAACTGTTTTTACTTTATATATGTTGGTTTATGATCTTTTCCTGCAGCTCTAGGGGGTGCTTCAAACGAAAACTGAATTCGTTGTCTATAAGGGTAATATATATTGCACCCTATTGCTCCTTTAACAGTTTGTAATATTATTATAATATGTATTGGTAATATTCAGATTATATGTGTGTTGCAGTTCCTGTTGGGTCATTATCCTTCCACTATCATCCTTCAAATCTCTTACAATTACAATTACAGATTCTACCCAAAATACATTACAAATAGATTTTTGTTTATTGTGACAAATTAATTGTTCCATATTATTTGGTTGAAAATATCGTTTTCTATCTCTGCAATTTCAACCCAGCAATTCAACATGTATTTATTAAAAGATGGTAAAGAAATATTTAGCATATTAACATCATTATTACATCTTAAAAGAAATGGAATTGCTCCTACTTGATTAAAACACAAATCTGCTATAAATTTTTCAACAGCCGCTGGAAGAAAAGAGTCTTGGTATCCATGCTAAATAAAGTGCTTCACTTCATGTAACCTCTAAAGCCGAAGCTCCACCACATGCCTTTGAATTTATTATAGTTGTTCGTTTTCACATTTTCCTTTTTCTAATTCCAAATAAATTTAAACAATTCAAAATTGATTTTTACATAATTTTGATGGCACTTGCATCATGCTACTTTGGTAAACTTTTCTTGAGCAACCTACCCCTTTGGATCGCAAAATTCTTCCCAAAAGGGATAAATTTCTTGATGACCACATTTGGATTCTTCTTTATTTTTTAGAATTTGCGGTCTAATATTTTCAGTTGCCAGTCTACTATTATCTCTAAAAAGCTGAATTCCATTCACACCATTATATACTACCTCAGTTCCATTCACACCATTATATACTACCTCAGTTCCATTCACACCATTATATACTACCTCAGTTCCATTCACACCATTATATACTACCTCAGTTCCTTTCACACCATTATATACTACCTCAGTTCCATTCACCCCATTATATACTACCTCAGTTCCATTCACACCATTATATACTACCTCAGTTCCATTCACACCATTATATACTACCTCAGTTCCATTCACACCATTATATACTACCTCAATTCCATGTACTCCATTATATACTACCTCAATTCCATTCACACCATTATATACTACCTCAGTTCCATTCACACCATTATATACTACCTCAGTTCCATTCACACCATTATATACTACCTCAATTCCATTTACACCATTATATACTACCTCAGTTCCATTCACACCATTATATACTACCTCAGTTCCATTCACACCAGTATCTACTACCTCAATTCCATTCACACCATTATATACTACCTCAGTTCCATTCACACCATTATATACTACCTCAGTTCCATGTACTCCATTATATACTACCTCAGTTCCATTCACACCATTATATACTACCTCAGTTCCATTCACACCATTATATACTACCTCAGTTCCATTCACACCATTATATACTACCTCGGTTCCATTCACACCATTGTATACTACATCAGTTCCATGTACTCCATTATATACTACCTCAGTTCCATTCACACCATTATATACTACCTCAGTTCCATTCACACCATTATACACTACCTCAGTTCCATTCACACCATTATATACTACCTCAGTTCCATTCACACCATTATATACTACCTCAGTTCCATTCACACCATTATATACTACCTCAGTTCCATGTACTCCATTATATACTACCTCAGTTCCATTCACACCATTATATACTACCTCAGTTCCATTCACCCCATTATATACTACCTCAGTTCCATTCACACCATTATATACTACCTCAGTTCCATTCACACCATTATATACTACATCAGTTCCATTCACACCATTATATACTACCTCAATTCCATTTACTCCTGTTGATAAGGGGCGATTCTGAATGGGCATAATACTACTCTTTTTCACATTGATCTTTAAGCCTGTAGATCGTTGCGAGTTATTATACAATTAAACTGCTTTAATTACTGAGCTCAAATTTGTATCACCTGCAAAATAAACTCCTTTCACTTCCTTATCCCCATGTATACATTTTGACCTCAAAATATATCTTTTCAAAACATTACAGCATTTAATCCCATTCAATGGAGTCAAAAGCTCTTTGAAAATCTAGAGAAACTAATATCTGAATCATCATACGACTCTAACAGGACCAATAAAAATCTAACATTCTCACCAATATCTACATGTACCTTTTACAAATCCTGTCTGGGCAGGGTGAATAATATCGGGCAGCACATTTTTCAATACATTAGCTATAGCCTTTGCTTTTATCTTATAGTTCACATTACGTACAGGTATTGGCCTTCTCAAATAGCAAAGGATCATTGCCTTGTTTATCCAACAATGTCATTATTCCACGCTACTGGGATAGTGTCATAGTTCCTGTTTGAAGTGTGTACTGTAAACTCCTCATGCAAGGCACTTAATCCCAGAATTGCTGACGGAACTCTGTTGGTATGGCATCACACCCAGGTGATTTTGTTACTTGTCATTTGCATCAAGCTTGGTTTCAGTTCTTGTGCTGCTACGTCCTCTTCAAATGATTCTTTCTGAAATTTTTTCTTCAACTCCCTATTTTTTTTAAATCAAAATCAGATTCTAGGGGCCTATCTTCCGTGAATATAAATCTTCATAACCATTTCTAATTGTCTAATTCATTATTTGCTGTTACAATCTTTAATTTGTTATCTCCTCGAATGTACTTTTTCTAAACGGTAAAACTTATTTGTTCTCTTTTCCCCTTCCTCAAACCGTATTGCTGTTCCAGGTTATCATCTGACTGTCTAAAATTGTCAATCATTGCTCGTTCATAGTTAATACTCTCCAAAATTCTCTTTTTAGAATATTCTTTGTGATCTGTATTATATTATATTTAATCTATTCTCAATCTCTATGTGGATTGGCACACTTTTTTCATAAATTTTGACAAAAAATATTTAAAAAATGTAAAATTTGTTTCCGAATGCTAAATATTGATTATTCATTTCCAACAATTAGGTGCAACATGAACACACAGTCCCATTTAGAAAGTGGTAAAATGTAACAATTGTTACTTTTGGGACTAAAATTAATCACAAATATGTACAAAAATAGAGCATAAGACAAATGGAAACAAGCTAAGCAAGTTCATTTCTTCTGCTAAGACCCTAACGTGAACGTTTCAGCTGAGTGTATTTAACTGATTAGGGGCATAAAGCTTATGCTCAAAGCTCATGTCAGCCATAAAATATTATAGTCAATAATCCAGCACCCAATTTCTGGTCCCGTGAAGGAAGATCCGGGTTAGAATAGGTCTTTAGCAACCCACGATTGCTGTAAAAGGCGACTAACGGAATTAGGTGGTCAGGCTCGCTGACTTGGTTGATGCATGTACTCGTATCACAATTGCGTAGATGGATGCTCTTGATGTCAATCACTGGCTTGTTTGGTCCACACTCGATTATTTACAGACCGCCGTCATATAGCTGGAATATTGCTGAGTGCGGCTTTTAACAACAAACATGCAACGCACACAAATGATTGATCATTTTGAAAAAACATAAATACATAGACATAAAAATAGGTCTTCTGCAATCCATGCTTGCCGGGTGGTCAGGCTCGCTGACTTGGTTGATGCATGTCATCCTATCCCAACTGCGTGGATCGATGCTCATGATGTCAAACACTGGATTGTCTGGTCCAGACTCGATTATTGTAGACTGCCGTCATACAGCTGGAATATTGCTGAGTGCGACGTTAAACAAAAAACAAAGCTTATCACTGATGCCGCGCTGATCTTTGTTCTTAGCTGAAACTTTTTGCAGCTCAGAAATAAATAAGCATATAATTTCTGGTCTCAAATAATACATGTATATAATTTTATTTTGTACATTCTGGGCACCAATGAAAACCCCTAATTTTAACAAAAACAACTAAGCCTCTTTGTGAGCGAAACATCTACATGTCAATATGAGGAAACAGCGAAAAACAACAAAAGAAAAGCTTTGGCCAGTACAGTGATTTTATGTCTGTTTCTTGTATCTTCAAGTATTGTTGGCTGGATGGTTTGTTGTTTAACGCCGCACTCAGCAATATTCCAGCCATATGACGGCGGTCTGTAAATAATCGAGTCTGGACCAGACAATCCAGTGATTGGCATCATGAGCATCGATCCACGCAATTGGGATCGATGACGTGCATCAACCAAGTCAGCATTAGTCGCCTTTTACGAGAAGCATAGTCGCCTTTTATGGCAAGCATGGGTTGCTGAAGACCTATTCTACCCCGGATCGTCACGGGTCCCATCAAGTATAGCCCCTTATTCCATGCAGTCACGAGGATTGTCACATTAAGGGCGGTACTGAATCCAGTTTGCGAACAACCCTTGATAAACCGAACGTTCTTCTTGTCCTGCCAAGCCTGTGCCATTTCTGGCCATAGGAGTGTTTTTGTCCTCGAGGTCCTATTTGGAAGATCTTCTCTGACACAGAAAGATCTTCCTTCAGAATTCTGCATGCTTCAATTAGGATATGGAGCCTCTCTGACCTAAATTAAACCTGGCGATGATAGGTCGAGGTTTAGTTAGAGGTGACGTTGAAGGCCGTCCACGTCTATGGCAGTCCTCAATGGTAGGCTTTGAACTCATATTACTCTAGCATCTCACCCTCAAGGCTGGATAAACGACTATTTGAAACAGTTTCCGTTGTAGCATGCATGTCTCTTTTCGGATCTGTTTGAGCATCGCGCTTCTTTTGTATCTCCCTATAGAGTGTATGGAGGGTAATTCAACCCTGTTCGTTACTTCCGTCCGCCATGTTGGCCCAATTTTCTTTTTTGTCTTTTTATTTCAAAATCTGTTATTGTTCCCAGAGTTGTGGATTAATACAGTATTCCGTCAAATCATAACACACAATCAGACTTAGCCATAGCATGTATCAACAGAGAGTTAAGAATCAAATGCTGAGAATATAAGTGACCATTTTTTGTTAAAGTTAAGTTTGTCATAATTTTTTATGAATATACGTTTTTAAGTATATCTTTTTTTCGTTTGATTCCTTTGAAGCCAGAGACAAGCCTTTTTCCCAATAAAAGGGTATGATTGATTAAAGTATTAAAGTAGTTGGAACCAAGCCAAATAACATATTTTGTCAATTTATTTTTTGTGAAAGGTAATTATTTAGCCAAAGTTCCAGATCAGTTGTTTAAAGTTTCATTACATTTGCAAAAGACATGGCCGATGTCGTCATTGAAAGCATTACAAAAGCTACATACAATAACGTCTACAAGATTCATTGTTAATAGTTCCTTCTTTGTGTGGATAATTCTATGTATATGTATTGAAAATCTAAAAGTTTTACATCCTTCAGTTTACATCTATAAACAGTATATATATTTTTTCCAATTAAAATCACAGTCAAAAATTGATTGCCATTATCCCAAAGTTTAAGATTATATTCATTTCATATTTAAATATCATAAAAGATTCTAGCGCCTTTAACAGGTTTTCACAGATCACTTGAGCAACTGTTGATGTACAAATTCTGGAGGAGGTTTCTTGTTATGCTTTCTCATGAACATGTAATTGATTACAGAAACATAATTTTTCCTATATTTTATTGATACAGATAACACGACGACCGTTCCCGAAAGACGCTTCCAGCAGATGATCGGATCTCCTCATGAACACAGAATGATGTTGGTCTTGTCAGTAATAAAATTGTCAATAAAACTTTGCAATGCCACACGCGTGCTACAGTGTTCATAAATTAATAAACGAGTCAGTGCGCTGATATGAGTTTTCATGGATGTTTCTGGCGAGACACTTGGATGTTTAGGGGAGGGCTGAGAGACACTTGGATGTTTAGGGGGAGGGCTGGGAGATACTTGGATGTTTAGGGAAAGGGCTGGGAGGCACTTGGATGTTTAGGGGGGATGGGGGACACTTGGATGTTTAGGGGGGATGGGGGACACTTGGATGTTTAGGAGGGATGGGGGACACTTGGATGTTTAGGAGGGATGGAGGCACTTGGATATTTAGGAGGGATGGGGGACACTTGGTTGTTCAGGGGGGATGGGGGACACTTGGATGTTTAGGGGGGATGGGGGACACTTGGTTGTTTAGGGGGGATGGGGGACACTTGGATGTTTAGGGGGGATGGGAGGCACTTGGATGTTTAGGGGGGATGGGAGGCACTTGGATGTTTAGGGGGGATGGGAGGCACTTTGGTGTATGTGTACTCTATGGAAACCCTTTGCTGGTCATTGATCCTCTTGTGGAGTGATGTGTGACATTTTATGGCCGCGTCCCCACCCTGACTCGATGGCTTGGGTGAGGCTTCCTGTGTAAAACAACAGTTACTCCCTCTTTGTTAAAAAAGGACGGGAATTTGGTGACAATGTAAAAATTCTAATCCCACATCAGATCGCTCCACATATATATTCATATCATAATTCATTATGATAACATCTACTACTCTAATTATCCCCCGCCCCAACGAAGTTGGCGGTTGATATAGAAATGGGATCCGTCCGTGTGTGTGTGCGTGTGTGTGTGTGTGTGCGTGTGTGTGTGAGTCCCGAAATCGTTTCCGGAGCATAACTCAGAAACCGTTAAATATTTCTCTACGAAACTTTGCATGTCTATCAGACTCATGCTGAACTGGTGCCTTTTGCTATTTAGGAATTTTATAATTTTTTATTTTTTACGTTTCCATTGCAACAAGTTGGACTTAGGTTCTATAAGGGTGGTGTTCGTTTCCGGAGCATAACTCAACAACTGTTAAATTATTTCTTACAAAACTTTGCATGTTTACCAGACACATACTGAACTGGTGCCTTTTGCTATTTAGGAGTTTTATAAATTTTTATTTTTTACGTTTCCATTGCAACAAGTTGGACTTAGGTTCCATACGGTAGAGTTTGTTTCCGGAGCATAACTCAAAACCCATTCAATACTTTCCAACAAAAACTTTGCATGTTTACCAGACACATACTGGACTGGTGCCTCTTGCTATTTAGGAATTTTAGAAATTTTTATTTTTTACGTTTCCATTGCAACAAGTTGGACTTAGGTTCTACAGGGTAGAGTTTGTTTCCGGAGCATAACTCAAAACCCATTCAATACTTTCCAACAAACACTTTGCATGTTTACCAGACACATACTGGACTGGTGCCTCTTGCTATTTAGGAATTTTAGAAATTTTTATTTCTCACGTTTCCATGGCAATAAGTTGGACTTAGGTTCTACAGGGGTGGTGTTCGTTTCCAGAGCGTAACTCAAAAACCGTTAAATACTTTCTAACAAAACTTTGCATGTCTACCACGCACAAACTGAACTGGTGCCTTTTGATATAAAGCACTTTTAGAATTTTTTATTGTTTATGTTTCCATGACAACAAGTTGGATTTAAGTTTTAATATAGGATTGGTTTACTTAAGGAGTATAACAAATAAACTGTTAAATATATCCTTGCCAAACATTGCATGTCTATATATAAAGCGCATACTGAACTAGTGCAATTTGATATTAAGGAGTTTTAGAAATGTTTATTTGGGAATTTCCATTGCAGCTTTTTTGACATGGGCTAAGAGAAATGTTGGGTCAGTTACCTGGTTTGGGACCATAACGTGTTAAAATGGGCGGGGGATATAGATGACTTTGTCAACTATACGCTTGTTTTGATAGAAGTATTTAATACAGTTTTTCCTACTGAATGTCTGATAGATATACGATATAGTATCATGCATATATACATACAGATTCTCTGAGGTAACTATATATGAACACTTAAATAGGGAGAGAGTAACTTGATAGGTTTAAACAATGGCATGATGATTTTACAAAATTTTGGAACTTTTCTCAATGTTCCTAGTCGTGGATTATTGAAAAGCAAGTCCATTGTATACATATTTGGTCTAATGTAGTGAAGTCTGTGTAAAACATTGTTTTCTTTCGGTTTTTTTAAATATGCAGAAGAAAAGAAAGAATGGAATTCATCACCTACGTTAGATAGTTTGCAAAGTGGACACTTTCTTTCGGTGTTAAGCTATTTGTCTCCATCTCTCAGTTTCTAAAGTTCGGTTAAAGTTATAAACTGAAGTAAGACTCGTCAAACGTTTTCCTGTCGTACGTTCAAGTAATATACGAAACTTAGACAATTATTTGATTGTACACTGTACATTGTGCCTCTCTTGCACTTGTACACAACTGTAGGTTAATGTCATTTATATTTCATGGGCTAAACGTTTTTGATAAGTAGAATGTTTGTGAACATCAGAGGTAACCAAGTCCAAGTTCGTCAAAAGTTCCTTTGATATTCGTAATCCATTTATGTTTATACTTTTCAAAAAGTTCGTCATTAAACAGTAACTTATATGCAAGGAAAGATAATGTAGATGATGTCCTAGAGAGTAACTTTGCCCCCAAACATATCATTCTCATTGTATCTGCGTTTGATAGATGGGGTCCTCAAGTTCCCCATGTACCATGAATTTTAGCGTACTTTTCTTTAATGGAAAAAGATGTTCAAGAAAGCGCAAAATAACACCTCCTACAGTGGAGATGCTGTCCCAATAGCTCGCAGCCGTAGAGAAGAACTGGTAACAATACTGTCAAAACGCCGCAATTGACATTCAACTGATAAATAAAGTAACATCAATATTTTTATAGGACTCAACCTTTTCCAGAAAATCATGACTCATTGTGAAATCCTATACAAGTGTCGCTTCGAGAACATTTAATAATTGTGCAAATAAGACTATTTGTTTCACAGGCGCATAATTTCAGAGTCATGTGAATAAACAAAACAAGCCAATTAATGTCAGGTTGCATGGAAAACAATTCTATGAGCAAACCCCCAGAACTTAACTATACTGCATGCATATGTTTATATCATCCTGTGTGCCTGGGAGGTGAACACTCCCCCAGCCTCTACTTTATCTAAAGAAAATTGACACGACCACGAAATGTATGATGATCATTCAAATACACTGTCCAGGCATGAGTCTTTTTTGTCTTGAGATTCTTTTCGCGATTGGATTCATCTTTTTTGGTAGGTTGAAAGGCATCTGCTCTGACTTGTTTTTCACGATTTGTTGTGGTACATGATCCTACATGATAGGATTATATTAATACAGCTCATACACATGGATTTCAAACAGCGTGTAGGATTGCTATTCAGACAGGTAAATTACATGTACATAGCTCCTTTCACTCACACACGCTTACTATGTTATCACATTGGACGAAGGGACAAGTAGTACCCCTGAAACAAACAATCATGAAGATGTTATCAATAAGGTTTCATGACTGTATTAAAGCCGCTGATCCGGAACTTGGAACAAAGCAGCTTGTAATTATGATCGATATATTCCCATGCATATGCTTAAAAAGAATTAATTCTTTGTTTCTTGTCAACGACAACCACTGAACCCAAACGATGTATACTCAAAGATAAAAGAAACTGTGACCATGTTCTTATGTATCTTTATGGTGTGTTCGTCTCCTGTCTTTGGATATATACAGAATGTTTACTTTGTCTGAAGATGGGCCCCAGAGGCTTCCTATTGCTTTCTAAAATATTTCAAATTGTTTGCACAAGTTAGGATACAGTGTCTGTTTTAGTAAGATATTTGCAGTTTGTGAAAGAAGGAAAGGTTGACTTTATTTATATTTTTGTTTTAATGAACTGATCGTGTAATCTGCTGGTCTTCCCTTGTACACAACATTTCAACTTTTGTCCCGTTTTCTGGAACATTTCTGGCTGTACTACGTGTTATATCGAACGTAAATTGTATATTTTACCTTTTTAGACAAAACAAAATTACTGAACAAGAACTCTGAAAATTAGGTACATCAGAAATCTCGCCATTATTGACGTATTACTTCATTCTTCATATTACATATTTTATTTTTTGTGAAAGCCTCGGTGTCTAAGTGGGTTAGATCGCTGACTTCCTGTGCCTCACTCTACGAGTGTGGGCTCGAATCCCGGTTGGGACTTAACCAAAAACAGTACTAGAATTTGTACTTTCCTAAGGAAGTGTTATCCCAAATATAACATTTGTTACATTTGACCACTATCTAAATGGCATTGTGTATTCATTTCCACCAGATTGGATAGTGTTTTCATGCCCCGATGCGATACATAATTCCTCTGGCATGTTAGAATCAAATGACAAATGGTCGTGGTTTCTGATTATTTACCTGACACTTATATGTATATATACGAACCCTGAATCAACGAAAATCTTCCTCTGAGAACCCCGCGTACTGTTGTTAGTGAACACGCCATTCTTTAAACGTCGGTCACCGATAGGCCGGGTCATGTCCATAACGTAAGCCAAACATTGTTTTACATATTTGGTAATTTCTTTGAGGTGAAAAAAGTTTTAAGTTTCACATATTTTTCCACGCAATGAATTACACTATGGGTATTAATCATTCTACTATGAATTTGGAAATTACTCGATTCTGTTTGGTCAAGCAGAGGTACTCACAATGAACCCCTTCTGATTGAAACGGACGATCTGACGACCAGATTACCATGGAAGCTAATATTCATAGAATAGTACATTTAGTCATTGTCGGTAAGCATATTTAAATAAATATATCTACAATTATAGGTTTCAGAATGCAATGTTGCGGTTACTACAATATTCAAAGGATGTGTGGCAATACATTTCATACAGAAAACACGATAGAAATCAACAGAGATAATTAGGAGACAAACATACTGTGATTTCAGTGTAACTCTAGGTTACCTGTAGATTTAACCGCGCTAAATTAAACTTGGAACCGAACGCGCACCGCGAGGTTTCAAATGTTGCCATTTACGCACGTCACTATTATGACGTCATATCGTTCATTGTGACGCAAAATATATGAAAAAAGCTCTCTGAAAATACACTCCCTTTGTAGATTTAAAGGGAATGTATTGTAAGATTTTGTGGACAACAGAGAGCTTTTCCATATATTTTGCGTCACAATGAACGATATGACGTTCCCTTTGTAGATTTAGCCCGTGAAGATCCGGGGTAGAATAGGTCTTCAGCAACCCATGCGTGCCGTAAAAGGCGACTATGCTTGTCGTATGAGGCGACTAACGGGATCGGGTGGTCAGGCTCGCTGACTTGGTTGATGCATGTCATCGATCCTAATTGCGTGGATCGATGCTCATGATATCAATCACTGGATTGTCTGGTTCAGACTCGATTATTAACAGGCCGCCGTCATATAGCTGGAATATTGCTAAGTGCGGCGTTAAACATCAAACAAACCAACCAACCTTTGTAGATTTCTATCGTGTTTAATTATCAATGTATTTAAAGTTTTTGGGAGAACAGCGAGCGATATGACGTCATAATGGTGACGTGCGGTGTAGGACGAAAGTTTTGCAAAGCTTGCCCAGTTTTCTTTAGGGGTGCCTACCAGTTCTCTTACCAAGTTACCGTGCTTATATGTTTTCAATGCCTGTCATATGTTCGGGTGAAGTATTAGGGCGTAAACAAATTGCTTGAGCATGAACAATGCAATATTTTTCTAAAAGGATATTGTCGGGGATTCCGAAAATCAGATCGACACACCTCAAAACACTGGACTCAAACCCATGCCGCTACTCTTAATGCATAAAAATGTACATTAAGGGTTGAAGTGACAGATACTATGTTTTTTACATTTAGGGTATTCACTATGAAATAATACTTATCGGACATACCCGTGAAGATTCCGGGGTAGAATAGGTCTTCAGCAACCCATGCCTGCCGTAAAAGGTGACTATGCTTGTCGTACAAGGCGACTAACGGGATCGGGTGGTCAGGCTCGCTGACTTGGTTGATGCATGTCATCGATCTCAATTGCGCGGATCGATGCTCATGATGCCAATCACTGGATTGTCTGGCCCAGACTCGATTATTTACAGACCGCCGTCATATAGCTGGAATAATGCTGAGTGCGGCGTTAAACAACAAATTAACCAACCAACCTATCCGACATTCATGAAAGAGTTATGACCCCTTAGCTTTTTAACCGATTTCTATCAAACTTACTGGTTATCTCACGATACTTTACAAGGCAACCTCATTTCCATTACTATCCTAATACCACAGCGACGGAAAGTAGTACTCTGGTTGATTGAGATGTAGTTATTTCGTTTAATATGTATATGTGTTATGGAAACTCTACCACAATGCCCGTGAACCTATAACTGTTTCGGTGGATGCGACTTTTCGGTGGCGTCAGTTTGGAGCAGGCCAGACCAAGTCGTAGATGGTGGTGGTTTGTAAGAATAGTCCATTAACAGAGTTTTGGGCATAAAATAATGGAAACTTTGAAGCAGTATCACGCTTATGACAGTAAAGCATACACCAGAACTATATGATATTAAAAACGACAGGAATTCGAATAAAACGATGTTTTTGTTTTAAAAAACCCGTCGGTTTCACAAGTACCGTGTCGAGTAAAAAATAACCATGAAAAGTTTTTTTTTATTACAATATTTTTGTTTGTTTGTTGTTTAACGCCGCATTCAGCAATACTCCAGCTCTACGACAGCTTTTATTACAATAGAATACATATATTAGTGGAAATGTTATTTAAATATTTTGTAGTCATTGAAATCCATTTGGCCCGCCCAGGCACTCCATTTGCAGCTGTTGGATTCCTCACTCCTTGTGGAAACTTCCTGCGAAGTTTGGTTGAACTTACCGGGTAGGATAAGAGGAGATATTTGTTTTAGTTAATGTTGATGACTTTCGACGGATGCAGCGCCATGAGCCCACCGCGGGACTTCGTACCAGGTGAGCTATAAGTGCTATCTTTCAAAATATTTTTGAATAAATCGTATTAGATTGTAAATAGATGTCGCATGACGGATGACGCACGCCATACAAAGACTGATGGCAATACGTCACATATGCCTTTCTAACTAGCCATAAGCTAACTAGAACTGTCCTATGGGGAATTAAATACCTCCCGCAGTCGTATGATAATGTTAACATGAGTACCCAAACGTACCTCTGCAATCGTATTGGAAGACATAATCTTCTGTTTTTCATCTAAAGATTATATGAAATAGGGGAGAGTATTTAAAGGAGCAATCAGAGGCCTCCATTCCATTGACACGGTAAAAGCAAAACCTATGTGGTTGGGTTCTGAGTCCCATAACATGTCCCGAGGATCGGACAAGCAGCCTTTGTGTCTGTAGCACAGTGAGTGTACCACCAGGCCACAGAGGCGGTGATAAATCACAATGCGTTTTACAATTCCTTTTTCAAGAACCGTACGCCAGCAACAGATATTTTACGCCTGTATCCTAAGGTAAATGGAAAGTATATTTGGAACATAAAACTGTTGATAAATGTTGTTTTAAGCTTCTTTTTCTCTGTTTATAAATTAGATAAATCACTTATCCTCGGGGTTTTATGATATTTAAAACCCTTCCCCTGGGAATAAAACCTCGTTTGCCAGTTAAAAAGTGAAAATTATGAATTTGATGAGGCAGAGGATATTATGGAAGCGGCAATGAAATCAGACTGCAAATCATTCTGGAGCGCTCTCAACCCTATATGTCAAAATCTAGGGGAGGGGCGATGTTATATAAGGCCTCAACAATGGTTTGGTTACTTTAAGGAATTAAATTGTAAAGACAAAATGTTACTGTCCAGCTTCGATACAACAGTATATAATTATAGTAATTCTAACATCTGTAACAGTGGATAAGATATTTCTTCAGCAACCCATGCTTGCCGTAAAAGGCGACTATGCTTGTGGTAAGAGGCGACTAACGGGATCGGGTGGTCAGGCTCGCTGACTTGGTTGATGCATGTCATCGACCCCAATTGCGTGGATCGATGCTCATGATATTAATCACTGGATTGTATAGTCCAGACTCCATTATTTACAGACCGCCGTCATATAGCTGGAATATTGCTGAGTGCGGCGTTAAACAACAAACCAACCAACCAAAACCTTCTGCTCGGAGATGTTGTCTTGTGATATTACTGATGAAGAAGTGTTAAAGTGTATTAATGAGTTAAAATGGAACGAGGCGGCGGGTGAAGGCGGTATTCCTCCTGATTGTTTTGGTGCTTTCCTAGCTCATTATTTGAGAGATCTATTTTAACACGGCATGGTATATCCCCTACAGTATGGAACATAGGTATGGTCGTTCCTTTGTTTAAATCCGGTAAATTGAGTGAACAATCTCACTACAGAAACATTTCTTTTATAGATATCTCGGGTAAACTATTTACAAGCATTTTAGAAAATCGCTTTAAAAAGCTCTGTGATCTGAATATCTCTGTAGGTGAGTAGGCCGTTTTCACGGGGCCTTTATAGACGATAAGGTGACATTCGACCATTTAGAGAGGAAAACGCTTTTATATATGTTACATGCTAAAGAATGTCATCGACAAATGTAGTAATGGGATATTTGTAATTCAAGGAATTAAGGATCTATTTTTACTTTTATTTATTGATGATATAGTTGTGTTTTCTTATACAGTGAATGGTCTACAAAAGAAACTGCGCGCTCTACAGCAGTTTTGACACTTGGGGCTAGATCTTAACCTAGACATTAAGTCATTTTTTAAAAATAAAGTTGTATTTAGAAATGGTGGTATAGTTGCACAAAAGGAAAAGTGGTCTTTACGGGTTTTTTTGGGGTCTTTTGTTTGTTTTTAACGGAGCACCCAGCAATATGACGGCGGTCTGTATATAATCGAGTTTTGACCAGACAATCAAGTGATTGACATCATGAGCATTGATCCACGTAATTGGGATACGATGTCCTGCATCAACCAAGTCAGCGAGCCTGACCACCCGATCCCGGTAGCCGCCTCTTACGACAAGCATAGTCGCCTTTTACAGCAAGCATGGGTTGCTGAAGACCTATTCTATCCCGGATCTTCACGGGTCGGTCGGTATATATTTGTAAATATAAGAGTTGTTTCCTATCATAAATATGTAGGTTTAATGTTTTCCTCTCGGTTAAATTGGTCAGTGGCCTGCAAAACGCTTGCTGCTCATATTTTAAAGACTTCTTGCTGTTGGAAAGTTGGCTTCAAATAAGGCTATAATAGAGGAAACCTAGATGGAAGTAATTTACTATTGGAATAAACTTGCTTGTATATCATCACATTGTCGTTATCCGTACCAGAGTTGCCGATTGCTGGTATCTTTAGATGATAAAGGCAACGATACAGGTGCATCCGATGTCAGAATATTATTATTTTCTTGTGGCTTTTCCTCTTTGGATTGCCCAAGATGTTGGGGAGGAGTTATCATTTGTTTCTACCTTTAAACAAAGACTCGGTGATGTTTCCGTTCGGGATCGGCGGGAAAATATAAGATCTCCTCGCTTTATTTCCCATCATGCTTCCTTTAAATCTGTTTGAACCTTGGAAATAGTTAACATTAAATGATAAATCCCATCTACGCGTGAAATGTAAGTTTAGAATCTCTTTACCTTGTTAAAAATACACATAGGGAAGAACAAAGACATGGACTATTCATATCGTATTTGTACATGTTGTAAATATGGGTTTATTGAGTCGAGTTCCATGTTCTGTTATCTGCGAAGCTTAGCTGACCAAAGAAAGAAATAGTTGCCACGTTTAGACAATACATACGTAAATCACCAAGTAATGTACAGTTTACTCTACTCATATGATGTAAATACTATGATGTGATGTAGTGGCAGCTGTCTTTATCAAACACATTTCCTGTAAGATTTCTAAGAGTTGTTAATTTAGCAAATGTCCTGTCAGTCGCGTGACCACTACCATTATTTTGTTCATTCAATTGTTTGCTGCGCCACGGCCGAAATACTGAATAGACACGTCAATTTTGGGGATTTTACGACCGCTTCAGCCATTGGCTATGTCGCAGTCAGGGCCAGTCGGGTTTTAAGTTAATTATGAATAATGGGCAAGAATGAGTAAACGTCTGGCCCCACAAACTGTGAAGTTTAGAAAATGAAAATAATAAAGAGGGTTTTGGGGCATAAGAGAAGTAAAAGGCAATGGAGAGTTGTGAGGAGGCCTAATCTGTAACATGAAATACAATAGTATTAAGTATGGAGTAATGTCGTTATATAAACTAGTGTCCAAAAGAAACGATACCAACTTATTTTCAAAATTGTTTTTTACTAAGAGAATTGTCAAGTATGAAAACATGCCAATTCGTATTGCACATCCCAAACACAGCATAGGCGATAAAAAATACCGGGAACACGTGATCACTTCCGGGAAAAAACGTAAATTTCGTGAAAGTGACATTTCCCTCTCTAGCATGTTCTGCACGTGCAGAAAAACTGTATAAAACGGCTGATCAGACACGTTGATATCACAGCAACAAAAAGAACACAAGATATGCCACGTTTGACAGCCATCGAGAGAGAGAGAGCCGTTGGAATGGTCCAACAAGGAGCGTCACACGTCGACGTCGCCAGAAGGTTGGGCTGCGCACGCATCACTATCACCAGGTTGATGCAGCGGTTACGTCAGACAGGTCAGACGTCAGACAGGCCCAGGAGTGGAAGACCACGAGTAACCACGCCCCGTGAAGATCGTTACATCCGGGTATTACACCTGAGGAACCGCACCGTAACAGCGACTTCCACGGCGGCTACAGCACTGGGCCACAGGATCAGTCGACAGACCGTCTACAGGAGACTACGGCAGTATGGTATCCGGCCACGTCATCCCTACCGCGGACCGCTCCTGACGCCTCGACACCGGAACAACAGACTGATCTGGGCCAGGCGAGTTCGACGTTGGCAACGGTGGGACTGGGCACGTGTTATGTTCTCTGATGAGAGCAGATTCCTCATCTTCAGAAACGATGGACGGCAGCTTGTATACCGACGATTTGGTGAACGTTTGGCGCCTAACTGTATCCAACAGGTCCGGCCGTTTGGAGGTGGAGGGTTAATGGTTTGGGGTGGCATATGTGGTGACGTCAAAACGATGCTTGTCGTAATTCGTGGAAACCTGAATGCACAGCGTTATCTTGATGACATCCTACGGCCTGTTGTGGTGCCCTTTATTCAGCAACAGCCCCGTGGACTCCTTTTCCAACATGACAATGCAAGGCCACACACAGCAAGATTGACACAGAACTTCCTTGCCAACGCCAACGTACAGGTTTTGCCATGGCCCGCATGTTCACCGGACATGAATCCCATCGAGCACTTATGGGACCACCTCGATCGGCAAATCCGACGTCGCCGTGTGCCTCCAGTCAACATCCAGGACTTGGAACGATGTCTCCTCGAGGATTGGCAACGCATCACTCCCAACGTCATCAGACGTTTGACGTCATCAGTCCGTAGGCGTGTTCTGGCATGTATTGATGCTCACGGTGGACATACCCGCTACTGACTTGACTTTGAGACGTGTGGTGTGACATTTCCCGTTGTTTCTGTGATCAGTGCTCTAACGAAAGGTTCATTTTTCGACCCCACCCATCTTTAAAGGCTTGTCATATTGGTTGTACAGATTTTATTGAAATGAAATGTTTGTACAGATGTTGTGAAAGGATTTCTCAAAAGCATAACACCAATCCTAAACTTCTGCATTGTTTAGTTTTTCTTTTATGTCGTTGCAAACAGGTGGTATCGTTTCTTTTGGACACTAGTTTAGATTATATATTCAGATTAGATTAATAAAAGAAAAAGGCGATAACTGAGTAACCTATACTTACAAACCCGGGGACTAGTTGCGGGGGGTCAGGCCTGAGTGTGTGTGTGTCGGTTGCCGGCTAGCAGTGGCCTTGGCCTTGGCTGGGAAGCTGGTTAAGAGAGTCTTACTATTCGTGTATGGGTATGGAGCAATTTTGCGGCTTAGAATTTAGATCCTGATCCGAATCCTAAAAAGTGAAGATTTATTGCTCTAGTTTCAAGGCTGGTAAATTGTTTGGGATTGGCATGTCTTGTAGATTAGTGTATTTAAGGAATTTAGCTATAGTGCTATGGATTCTATTTATTACTTTATCTGAAAGGACCGACTTCGTAAACTTGCGGCATTTTGTAAGTGGCTTATTTGAAAAGGGACTTTGTCCATGTGGATTTACGATTTTTAGTATTAATTTGGAAATTTTGACTTTTTATGTGTGTGTTTTTGTGATACATGTAAGTGATCTAATATCGGATTTACTGGTGCTGAAGTTTATTATGGGGGATGGGTGTGTGGTTACTGATTTTGCTGCCAGATCTGCAAGGTTATTCCCCTGTATGCCTGTGTGACCGGGTATCCATAGTAATGTTATTGTTTTGTTGTTTGATGTTAAAATGGAATTTATGTCTACTATATTGTTTATAATGTCTGGACGTTATTTCGAGTGTTAATTTTGAATTTGTTTTATCGAGCCTAAAGAGTCAGAAATAATAAGAAAAAAATGGGTTTATTTATCCTTAATTTTTTTAAGCATTGCAGGTCTTAAGTTCTGATATTTGTGGCTGATGTGTTTGTAGATTGGTTTTTTTTGTGCTCCAGCCCAGTTGTTGAGTGTGGTTTGATTGCGTCTGAGTTGTGTTGATGTGATGCCTGACAGTATTAATAATGCGTTGAGTGAAGTACCGCCTCTGACAGCCAGTGCTCTTTTTACTGCTTTATACTGAATAGAATTTAGTTTTTTGTCAAGTTTTTCAGTGACAGAATGGAGGGCCGGAGCACCATAGCACCGGCTCTCATAAGGTTAATTTCTTTTTGACATGAGTTGACCAAGTTATCAATGTGTGAATTGTTGTTCAAGAGTGATTCCTAGAAACTTTGCTTCTTTTTGGATAGTGATAATTTCATTATTTAGTGTTAGTTTGGGTGGTAAATTGGGGGTCCCTGGTTTAAGAACCGTTACTGTTAAAGCAGATTTCCAGGTTTTAGGTATTGTTCCGGGGGTTCAAATCCGATTGTGTAGTTGTAGGAGTAATTGTTGAATTTTGACTGGCGGATGATTTAGTATTATGTAACATATTTTGTCTGAGCCGGAAGCTGGGGTTGTGTTCTTGTGTCTTAATGCAGACTGTAATTCATGTAGATTTATAAATTTGTTGAATGGTAGGTGGATGTGGGGTGGTCTGGCTGTGTAATTTGGTTGTTTTTTTTATTGTGTTTTGTATATGTTTAGTGTGGTTGGCGGAGCTGCTCGAGGCCGAAAAGTGAGCAGCCATGGCATTACCATTTTCCTAATTAGTGTTGAGGCTCAGAATATTTGGGGCAGAGAATGTTTGTGAAAATCCTTTGATGGCTTTCATTTTTTCCATAGCATTTAAGTGTTTTGTTTGCCCATTTTCAAAGTGCTGGTGAACGTTTCCCAACGTTTACTTTTGACTGCTCTTTTGAGTTCTTCCGTTGAGTTTCTAAGTTTTCTTGCCAAAGGAATTTTAGTGATGTCACGTTTAGCTTTATTTAATGCCTTTTCCCTTAGTTTTGTTGATTTAATCATCTCTGTGCTCCACCATAGTACAGGTGTGTTTGCCAGGTTTGTTGATGTTGTGGGGATGCATTTGGATGCTTTGTCAGGTATTGTATGCGTGGAATTTGTGTTGAAGATGTCGTTGTCAAGACTGTGTATGTCATGGATGTTTATTGAATTTTATTGAATTTTGTTTGCTGGGTAATATTATTTAGAGGGGATTTTGGGTTTAGGTCGCTGCCCCATGTATCTGAATGTCCGTCCCAGCTAGGTACTGGAAATAGATTAGTAGTTGGTATGGATAGGTCAACTGCTGTTGGTGTTTGGACATGGCTAGTGGGGCATCTAGTAGGCTGATTATTATTAATTTGCCATATTTATCCGAATAGTTTTCAGTGCCCCACGTAGTGGATGGGTTGGACGATGTGTGTTGCAGTTGGTATGGGATGGAGAAAAGTTGCTAGCTGGTTTGAAGGTGCGGAAGGGGGTGGGGGTGGAGGGATTGGGTCAGGGTGGGAGCAGGATGATGTGAGGTCTGTGTCATCGTATTCAGGTATGGTTGGTGTTGTATGTGATGGTGTTTGGATGGTTTGGCTAGATGTTCTTGTGTGATATGTTTGTTTATGCGAAGTTTGATTCAGCAGGTGTTTTGGGTAGCAGTATGACCCTCTGAGTCGCAGTGAATGCAGGATGGGGCCCATGTGCACGCAATGGCTTCATGTCTAAACGGTCCGCATTTCTGGCACATGGGCGGTTGTGTGTATGTTGCTGTTGTGTGTGTAAATGCTTGACATATGTTGCATTAAGTTGGATGTTTCCTAATGCACCGAAAACTATGTGAGTTGGTAATGTGGTAGATTTGAAGGTTAAGAACACTGTTTGTGTGGTGGGCCTGCCTGGGATTGGTGTTCTGCTCTTTATGTACTTGAAATCTGTGATCTGTGGTTGGGTTATGAGTTTGTTTGCAACGAGCATGGACGTACTCTGTAATGCCTTCTTGTGTGTCCCTGTGGTCTCTATGTATGACACCTTGGATCTGTGTTAGCCATTTTGGTGTCTGCCATGTAAAATTGAGTCTGTCGATGCTTGGGTGTTTGCGTGCATGATTTAGCGTGTCTTGTGAGGGATTGGTATAAACAATTATAAATAGTGAACAAACAATGAGTTTGACCAATGAGAGAAAACGTATGCATTAATGGGTAAGGAGAGATAGGTAGATTAACTTAGCTAGAAAGGTCGCTCTTCGTTGCTGTACAGATACTTTTTAATACTGTGATATAAACATATTTATCTCCATTAAGTACAGGGATTGGCCGAAGTCAATTTGGCTTATCTGAATGCCTCTCCCAAACATGATACATATACAAATTACAATGTATTGAAAGTGACATGAGAAATAGCATACATTATATAATTGGCATTAAAGATGAGTACTGTTCTGTAAGTTTTTAATTACTGGGTTGTCTTTCGTAACTACAGTTACGTTATTATTTACATCCAGCACAACAATAACGCAGTTTCATATAGCAAAGCCAACATCTCAGACAAAATCTCTAAAGATAGAATAAAACTGTGCACTGATTTCAAAATTTCAAGATTTGTCTTTAAATGTGAATTAACATTTAGAATTGAATTTAGATCGTAGCGTTTTACGAAATATTACATATTTTGCCTTACTGTACTGTTTAAGGGACACCTAAGAAAGAAATAAAGTGCATCTTCCGTATGATAGCCACAACAACATCTCGATCTGTCATATAAATGTGGCAACTTTGTCGGCGTAACGATCACTGCTGCCAAGCCTGAGACGGGAGTGTATAACCTGACAGACTCTTGATCCATACTTTACATTTCTTATCATTGATTTTTATAAAACTTTTAGAACTTCCTAAGATACTGGCATTGGTGTATTCAATAGGTAGTGAGTTCCAAATATTAACTGTATCTGGAATAAATGATTTGGCATAATTATTTGTTTTACACTTTATGTTTTGCAGCTGTGAGCATTTTCTCAAGTAATAATCACTTGCATCCGACACTCTATTTGTAACTAAGGATGAGAGATAATCTGGTTCTAGATTGTTAACCATTTTATAAAAGATATTTTACTTGCCTTCTTTCTTCTTATGACGTAAGAATTGTTTCTTTTTAAAGTTTACCGTAACTCGTATCACGACCAGCCCCACAAATAGTGCTGAGTACATCTAGATTCTTTTAAGTAGGAACGCCTGTTCTTTTGTGCAGTTGTCCCATATGTGGCAACAAATATCGGTAATATGAAAGATCCATACATAGTTTCCAGTGCTTTTTCTATTTAAACGATACTTGAAACTCCTGAGACAGTGACTCAATGGCCTGACTTTCTTGACTAGGCTATCAATGTGATCGTTCCACATACAATCTTCTTAAAGAGTAAGTCCTAGATGTTTATGAGAAAGAACTTCCTGAACAGTAGTGTTACCCATTTTCAAAATTGGTTTTACATTAGGAAGAATCTTCCGGGAAAATTGAATAGATACTGTTTTATTGGGTTGAAGTCGACCTGTCAGTTTTCTGCCCAAGAGGATATTTTACGTTATTCTGACAATGTGCTGCTGTATTCGGATAATTTACCAAGACATATAGGGATGTGTCATCGGCAAACAGTCTAATATTACTATCAATACCGTCTATAATGTTGTTTATGAAAATTAGAAACAGAAGCGGTCCTAAAACTGACCCTTGTGGAACTCCGGCCGTAACTGGTCGTAAGTCTGAAAGTACCCATTGATAACAACCTGTTGACATCTATGTTTTAGGGAGCTTTCAAACCATCTCAACAATTTCCCTTCAATACCATAGGATTTGAGTGTATGGATAATGCCTTTATGCCAAACTTTATCAAAGCTCCTACTAATGTCGCGAAAGACTGCTCTGATTTCTTTGCCTTTATCCAATTCTCTGGCAATAAAAAATCAAATCAAAAGCAGTAGAATCTCCTGGCATGAAACCCGATTGAAGATTTGTTAACAAATTATTATCTCTTAAGTAATTAAAAACATATTTAAAAACGCATTTTTCGAATATTTTAGCCACACAATTATAGGTCTATAATTACTACATTCAGTAATATTACCTTTCTGTTGAACAGGTACCACTGAAGCTTCTTTCCAACTTACCGGAAAAGTAGACTTATCCAGGGATACGTTAAACAATTTAACCAGTGGATATGATATCGCCGAAGCACTTAATTTCAATAATCTATTGCCGATACCATCGGGCCCTGTTGCTTTAGTTACATCAACAACGTCTTGAACTTCCTTTGTTGTTAGAATGATAGTAGAGAGCGATTATTCTGTTTTAAGCTTAATATTAGGGAGAATTGTTTCAGGATATTTAACAGATGCCTGGTCAGAGAAATAATTGTTCATCACATTTGCAATAGCTCTTGTATCATCATATAGTATATCGTGATAATTAATGGGAGGGAATTTTGTATTACTGGTGCCCCTTAAATAGTTTTTCACTAGCCGCGACCATATTTTTTCACCGTACGCATCATTAATCTTACTATCAATCTTGAGTACATATTTCACTTTACAGTGCGAACATAGGAGATAACACGGTTTCTTATTTGACGAAAATTAGTCCA
The DNA here is from genome assembly GCF_023055435.1 of Haliotis rufescens. Lineage (NCBI taxonomy): Eukaryota > Metazoa > Mollusca > Gastropoda > Lepetellida > Haliotidae > Haliotis > Haliotis rufescens. Next base: position 360,536 of record NW_025964146.1, on the reverse strand, counting down.
GTCAGAATCTGAGTTAGCTTTTTAGCAACCTTATGAATTCTGTTACGTTTCCTGATCAGTCGACGTATCTCACTAGTGATCCATAGTGGATCATTAGGTCTAATTGTTACACATTTGTTAGGAATATGATTATTACATACGTCATTAATTGTCCGGGTAAAACATTCTACCATAACGTCAACATTTCTGGATGATAACAAATGATCCCACTTTGTCTCAGTTAAGCTATCAATAATTTCTTCATTTTCAGCCATGTTGTAAATGTAGATTTTTCTTTTAAAATTTGCATTGCTAGGTATGTTTCCTTAATTTTTACGAATATGGGACAATGATCACTGCATATAGGATCGGATACACCCGAACTCCACACACTGTCTACATTAGACACGAACAATAAATCAATCAAAGCTTGGAGGTAGGTGTAATCCTGATGGGCTCAGTTATAATTTGGGTCAACAAATATATTGCTTAAGTGATCTGATTTGTTCTTACTTTCTCTAAGAATATCTAGATTACTGTCCTCAGTTATAATAGTTGGTATATTCAAATCTATTGCGTTACATATTGACTGATCTATCAACTCCCAGTAAGCCTTGATTTTATCTGCCATATATAATGTCCCTACTACGTATTTACTGGTCTTGCATCTTACCTGTACCCATAATGCTTCGAGTCCATTTGCGCACAGATGATCCATGTTTATAACATATAAATTGTTTTTTACATACTAGTATATAGCTACACCCCCGCCTCGATATGGTCCACCTTTTCTAATTGACAAATGGAAACCTGGAATTGAAATATCAACAGTAGTTACATGTATGCCGTCATGCAGCCAAGTTTCGGTGAAGCAAATAATATCGTATGAATGAAATTCAGTGCAGAGTAGATCTACCTTGTCCTTTAAATTACCATATATTACTGGTCCATGGTTTGGGTGAACATCCCCGCAACATAAGAGAAGTATCACTACTATTATAGACGTCCTTAGCTTATAGATACAACAGGAAGAGAGAAACAGCAAGTACTTAGTAAATTTGCAAGGTGCTTTGCTGTAAAGATTTGAAGCAATAACCACACCGCCTGTCTATAATGCGCTGTATCAACTGGCATCATTTGTTACAGAATATGTTTGTTTTCTTCAGAGGCAGGCGGGGAGGTTACGCGCGAAGTCTAAGTTTGCAATGCTGAAGTGCACTAGATATATAACCAAATACTGACAACAGAAAGCTGAGTGAACACTACAGAGCGAAAGAATGTCACAACACTCACAGACAAATCATGACAAACACAAAATGAACATTTGAAACATAAACAAAATCTTTATACATCAACCAAAATTGTCGGTTGAAGAATCATATTGAAAAAAATAATAATAATAAAGCAGATTAATTGGGTAATCTGCATTAAAGTACTTTTGTGGACAATCCTACTGGTAACAGATCATGTGTCACGTGACGGTAATGATTGAGGTCTGTCCGTGTATACCGAGATGCACGTGCATGAACCGACGAGGGTACAACAGGACAGCGCGTGGATATCTGCTTGTTGACACGTGATACAAACAAGGGATGTGGATCCCCGAACACACACTGGCTTCTCGCCGTCGTTAAGGTGATAATACTCATTGAATATGTAGAGGATCTAAAATACTATGTTGAATTACGGCATACATACACACATTGCCTGCCCCACTATCATACATAACTACATACCTACACACATATTTATACAAGCGCACACATGCACACCTTTTACCTTTACCTGCACAATTTTTTTAATTCATTTTCTTTTTCCCCTTTTTTTTATCGATCTTTTTTTTTAGGAAATAATATTCGAGTAGCCACAGTCTATTAGTCATAACTATTACTGTTTAGAATTTAAACAAAAAATAAAACAAAATCCAAGTGTGTGCAAAATATTCTATTCTGTTTGGTCTGATCTACTTCTAAGTAGATTATACAAAAATAGTGCTTAGTTAAATAAGAGAAAATATATCTCAGTTTGCATACACCTTCAGCAAACCAAACAAAATAACTAAAGTCTGTTATACATATGAACAAGTGGGTTCGACATTTAAATTCACATTAAATGGAATATAACAAACATAACATACACAGATGTTGAGCATGCATGACTGAACAACTTCAATGCTTTAATCCCTGGGTGTGCTCACGTCACTTGTGAAAGTAACATCATGAAGTACTAAATGATACCGATCAAACCACGTACATTGATGTTGAGTAGTTATGGTTCAATAGTTCCAAGGTTTTTTACTTGTTGAATTTACATGACAATTTACTCTTGACAATTTGAAGACAGAATCTGAAGACACACATTGCATTAATGTTTTGTGAGAGATTGTAGATTTCAATGTATATTTCATTATCCAAACATTGATATAATACCTCTGATTTGGTAAAATCACAGGAAGAATTCACAACGGAACCTGATATCTTAGTAGTTTTTCACTGGCTATATTCACGTCATAGAGTGAGTGAGTGAGTTGGGTTTAACGCCGCTTTCAACAGTATTCCAGTTATGTCATGGCGTGTCAGCTTAATGTGGGAGGAAAGCCCGAAGTGATACAGGTCTCAGACGTTTACCTATTCGATGAAACCCACGAGCACGGGTATGGTGCTGACAAACCTAGAAACATAATCGGGGCGAACCGGGATTCGAACCAACAATCATAGGTTTCTGGCGTTCAAGGGACGCAACTCTGCACAGCGAATCGCGGCGCCTTAGACGACTGGGCCACCCGTGCCCCCTCACGTCATAGAGTCCCACTGGATGAGTAAACATTTGTGAAGTTCAGTACATAGACTAATCACAACTTAAGGAAACAGTTAAATGGCACATGTAATAGTTTTAGTTCAATTGTCACACATATTTCACTATGAATGGTCAATCATTTTGTCTTGGCTAAGGGAGATAACCATTTTAAGCTCTGTTGCTTCGATCACTTATTCAAACTGAGCGTTATTAGCAACTTTGTTCACGCTCCCGTCCTTAGATTAATGAGGATTACTCCACCGGTGACCCTTGTAGATTCGAACCTTCCCTCGGAAACTAATCGTCGTGCCTGTATGGCAATATCAGCTCTTGGTTTCGTCAGAACTTCATTGATAAAAGTTCTGGGCGTATTTGGGTCGCGTTTCACAAGTTTTAGTTTTGCTCTGGATTGAAGAAGCGAGCGCTTTGTTGCGTTACTCACCAACCTGAATATGATCTGGCGGTGTCTTCCCTGGGATGCAGCACGTCGCCTGGGTAACCTGTGACTTTTGTCGATATCTCCTTGGGATACATCCATTCCTATTGATTTCGAGATATCGATAACGAAATCATCAGTACTCTCTCCCTCTTGTTCGGTGATGCCTGTAATGCGAATATTATTGCGGCGGGAGTATTGTTCGCTTCGATCCAAGCGATCATTTAGATTTTGGATTATTAGGTTCTTCTCGTCTAGTTTATTGTTGAGATTGAATGTTACTTTCCATTTCTTTACTGTTCGTGATTAGCGTCTCCATTTCCTGCCAGGGCATGGGCCTGATAACCTCGGCAACTGTACTGCAGATCCCTGACATAACGTCTTTAATCTTCAGAACGCTGAGTAGTTTATCGTGAAATATATCGTCACTGCTTGAGTCTTGCATTGTGAGAGATGTGTCCGAGATATCCAGGTCTGGACTTAGCAGGTTACTCTGCCTCTTGATATCAATGTCCGACTCGGGTGCAGTCACCTCTGAGCGAATGCGCTAACCTGATGATGGTGTTTTCTCCATACACATCAGCAACTTTATTTTCTGACATAATGGCTGGCCATGATGTGATGCTTTACTGCAATATTTGTTAACTTAGAAAATATAAATATTAACATTTTTTAGAAAGATAATTCTATTGGCACTATGACCTGTTTTGCAATCGTATTTCTTCATGCAAAATGGTGATATGCATGCACGATCATTATGTAACAAAATTAATGGAAATCTATTTTGTTTAAGACATATGAAAGTAATTACTTTACCAAATGTGATATGTTTATAAGTTTCCTATTTTTATCGTCAAATTACCTTAGTAGTTTGAGGATGATACTCAAGAATTTGATATATAATAGGGGGAGTGGTTTGAGCCTGATACTCAAGAATCGGATATAGAATAGGGGGAGTAGTTTGAGCCCGATATACAAGAATTGGACACACAGGGAGTATTCTGAAAATAAATTAAAGGTTAAGAAAAGTATAGTGATTTACGAGAGGCACCTTGAGTTCTTTTCCCAAATAAAGTTAAATATAAAACTGTAATAAAATAACTGGTACCCAGTTGTGTCACAGGTCCCGTACTGTACACAACCCTCCGCGCCTACCAAGCTCGGTTCGCTCACCAGCTTAAACTGCACGGTTGTCAATCACCAAGGCCCCTGGGACTGACAAATATGAACTTGGAAATGGAGATGGCGGACTTATGTCCAGAAATTAGAATTGTTGAGAGTTCGCCCAACTCTCAAGAGAACCAGTCCAGTTCTCGAAAGGATCAGCCCAACCCCAAAAAGGGAATCCCTTCACTCTGGTCACCAGAAAAACTGCCAAAAAACAGCCAACTTGACTTATAGTCAAGCCGCGCTAAATGTCCCTGACCGTTTTCAGGACAGATTCACGTTCTCGGGAACTAAAAACAAAGAAAATATCGATTATAGTGCCCTATGGGCTCCTCAAGGCATGCTTAAATGCAAACAGCCTCAATCTAGCCCACCTAAGGCTAAAATAGTACAGAAAAGACAAAGAATGGTCTCATCAGAATCAAAGACAAAACAAAATAGAAGACCACAAACCAAATGGGAAAAAGTAGTCTTTAGCGCAGACTTCTCCCAAGATCTTAATAAGATCCTAACAGCTCAAGATATAGCTAAAGAGCTGAAGCACAAAAATATTATTCGAATAAATAAGTGTGGAAGAGGGTATGTTGTTGTCTGGGACAACCTCACAGAGTCAATTGATATGCCCAAAAGCATAAATGGGATCAAACTAAAATGGGATACCCCAGAGTGGCTTAGCAATGTCAGATGTGCGGTACATCTAGACAAAATTTCATGACGACGAGCTTTATCAAATTGTCTGTCAAGCCCAAAAGAAAGTCAATCAACCTACAATCCTGTCGGCATTCAGGATCAAATCAATGGGCATAAACAACACACGAGTAGTAATACTCACATTACTTGGTCAGTCAGTCGCCGGTCACCTTAATCTAGGTGGTAAGGACATAGAAACTATGCCATACAGGAAAAGGCCCACCCAATGCACACACTGTATGCTCTATGGACATACAAAAACATCATGTAACCAGCCACCCAAGTGCAAAAACTGCTCCCGAGTTTCTTGCAAAGAAAACTGCAACACATGGTGTACAAACTGCAGGAAAGAGGGTCATTCATCCTTGGCGCCGAAATGTCCTCAAACTGAGGAACACAGCAAACGAATCAGTCAGGCAAAGAAAACAACGGCTCATGGTAAACAAAAGGCTCAGAACACAAACAAAGTTGTAGAGTTCATTGCCACGGCATTGGTCCAAATTACAAGCAGAAAAATGAGTGTCAAAGCCAAAGCCACCTGCATCCTCAAACTGGCTTCCAAAATAATGAAATACAAAGGAACAAAGAAACAGTTCCTAAATAGGGTAAGCCCTAAAACTCAATAAGCGCTCATCTATAAACAATCATGGACTTGCTTTCACTACAGTGGAACGCAAATGGCCTTAAGAGCCACGGCAATGAACTGACTGAACTGAACTGACACGAGGCGTAATTAGGGTTAACCCAAGGGAAACAACTGAGGACTTACAATTATACTCTCTAGAAGCTAACATAAACCAAGACCAAAACCCTCAACCCCTAATCACCAGCACGCGTAGAATAACCTCAACTAGAAACGGAAAAACGGTCCCAACCTCCATTGTCATAATCAACTTCAAAAAGACCGCTAAATTCCCCGAAGCCCCCAAACACATATCCCTCGGAGCCCACACCAACTTAGAAGTCAAACCCTATATAAAGCAGGTTAAGCAATGTTCAAAGTGCCTCAAATACAACCACACTGCCTCCCAATGCACATACCGTAAAACTAAATGTAAAAAATGCGCACAAACAGACTGCCCAGGCACATGCACACCCTGGTGCATCCACTGCAAATCCACCCAACACACTTCACTTTCAAACCAATGCCCATACAGACACACACTCATCCAGCAGGCCAACAAACACATAAACATAGACACGGCTAAAATCCAAACACGAAAATTTGCTACACCTGCATCTAAACCACTCCTCCCTACACCACACCCAAACACTATCCCACAAACAAACACCACACCCATAACCGACAGCTCTGTCTGGGGCCCCTACCGAGAAACCGCACCAGCCTCACACACACAAGCAGCCTCTCAACCAACAACGAACCCTCCCACATCTCACATAGCCAAAACATCAACCCCGCATGCAAAACAAACCTCAAAATGACCACCACAACACGACCCTCATCCAAGCACCCTACAGCCCATATGGCAACAACACTCTCCCACAAGCAAGCACAACAACAAAACACAAACACTAAGAATTCATCAGCTACACCCATCCCGCAAACACCTTCACAATCCTCCACATCACATGCCTCCCCCATGGAAACTCAATCAGCTAAACCTAATCTAACCGATGGCGAAGATTTCTCCACTACTGAGGAAACAATAGACACTACTCCAACTAAAACAAACCAAACTCCCCAACCAGCCAACACCCAAAACCTAAATAACCTCACCTTACTCCTAGCATACATGCATAGTCAGAACTCACCAAAAGCTAGCATGAAATCCTTCCACAAAGTAGCTTTCAATCTAAAATTAACCGATCTTCCCTTCTTCCTCTTTTACCGCCATCTAAAAGAACTTACCGAATAAAATAAAAAATAAAAAATAAATCACCAATCACCCGAACCCAATAATGGAAGGACTTAATATTTTTCAGTGGAACGCCAACGGACTCACCTCCCACGGCCATGAACTAAAAACTAAATTTAAACTAAATAAAGGCCCTCACATTGCTTGTATACAGGAAACCAAATTCTCAATAAAATCCAAATTCACACTACCTAACTACAACTCAGTTAGAACTGACAGAGCTAAACCGAAAACAAGAAGAGCCGCAGGAGGACTAATAATATTTTTAGGGAAGATATAAATTACGAAGAAATAAAAATAGACACGCCAAACCTAGAAGCCAACGGCATTAAAATCACAATAAATAACCGAAACATAAACATCATAAATATTTACCACTGGGCGGAACAAAAAGTCCAACCTGAGGATCTAAACAAACTACTCCAAATAAGCGATAAATCTACTATATTCCTAGGAGACTTTAACGCTCACCATCCTACATGGAGCATAGATGATAAAATAGATAATCATGGCAAATTAATCTCCGAATGGATAGACACAAACGACCTAGTACTCCTTGATAGCAACCAACCCACGAGGTACGATAAGATAAACCAAAAAATGTCGGCTATCGACCTAACCATATGCACCGCAGATCTAGCCCAAAGTACTCAATAGGAAGTGCACGACGTCCCGCTAGGTAGTGACCACTTCCCCATAAACATAACCATAGGAAATACAAACGTACCAATCCAAACAGAAAACCAAGAACCAAAATTCCATTACAATAAAGCTAACTGGGACCAATTCCAAGATATCTGCAACGAAGCTAACTTAAACGAAATAGAAATTAATGACCCAGAAACCTATTGTTAAAACCTAACAGACTATATAATAAACGCAGCCAAAACCTCCATCTAAAAGAACTTACCGAATAAAATAAAAAATAAAAAATAAATCACCAATCACCCGAACCCAATAATGGAAGGACTTAATATTTTTCAGTGGAACGCCAACGGACTCACCTCCCATGGCCATGAACTAAAAACTAAATTTAAACTAAATAAAGGCCCTCACATTGCTTGTATACAGGAAACCAAATTCTCAATAAAATCCAAATTCACACTACCTAACTACAACTCAGTTAGAACTGACAGAGCTAAACCGAAAACAAGAAGAGCCGCAGGAGGACTAATAATATTTTTAGGGAAGATATAAATTACGAAGAAATAAAAATAGACACGCCAAACCTAGAAGCCAACGGCATTAAAATCACATTAAATAACCGAAACATAAACATCATAAATATTTACCACTGGGCGGTGCAAAAAGTCCAACCTGAGGATCTAAACAAACTACTCCAAATAAGCGATAAATCTACTATATTCCTAGGAGACTTTAACGCTCACCATCCTACATGGAGCATAGATGATAAAATAGATAATCATGGCAAATTAATCTCCGAATGGATAGACACAAACGACCTAGTACTCCTTAATAGCAACCAACCCACGAGGTACGATAAGATAAACCAAAAAATGTCGGCTATCGACCTAACCATATGCACCGCAGATCTAGCCCAAAGTACTCAATAGGAAGTGCACTAGGTAGTGACCACTTCCCCATAAACATAACCATAGGAAATACAAACGTACCAATCCAAACAGAAAACCAAGAACCAAAATTCCATTACAATAAAGCTAACTGGGACCAATTCCAAGATATCTGCAACGAAGCTAACTTAAACGAAAAGAAATTAATGACCCAGAAACCTATTGTTAAAACCTAACAGACTACATAATAAACGCAGCCAAAACCTCCATCCCCTTCAAAACATCTAAGACAGGCAAACCGACGGTACCATGGTGGAATGAGGAAATAGAACAGACTAGACGAAAACGTAAATCAGCCTTTAATAAAGCAAAACGCGACTACAAATATTTAAACATAGCCCACGAACTAAACCACCAGGTTCAAAACCTAGTCCAAAAAGCCAAAAGTAGCGACTGGAAAAAATTCTGCGAAGGTTTAAATAACCGTACAGATGCCAGAATGGTCTGGCGCAAAATCCACGCCATCAGAGGCTTAAAACGACATAAAAAAACACCAAGCATTAACAACTCAACCAACCCCGCCCAAAAAGCAAATAATCTCGCCAACCACTTTTTGGCCGTTAGCAGTAACACCAACTTCAGTCAAAAATTCCAAGATAAACTTAAAACAGAAAACAAACCCACAAAAGAACCAAACAATAACAATCTAGAAATAAATCAACCCTACTCAATGGAGGAGCTCCTCTACGTAATCCAAAACAGGAAAAAGGGCACAGCCCCAGGATTAGACCTTCTTACCAAATAATTAAAAAACTCCCCCTAAAACTACTCCAGGCACTACTCAAACTATACAATCTCATCTACCTAAACGGACAGGTTCCTACTCCCTGGAAACAGGTCCTAGTCATACCAATCCCTAAACCTAATAAACCAGCTAATCAAGCTAACTCATATAGACCAATATCCCTAACTTCAAACTTATGTAAAGTAATGGAATCAATGGCTAAAAATAGATTACTATTTAACATTACTTAACCCAAAATAACATCATAAACCCAGATCAAAGCGGTTTCACGCCTGGCCGCTAAACCCTAGATACCCTCGCCCGACTAGAACAAGATATTAAGACAGGACAACTAAATAAACAATATACCACAGGCATCTTCTTAAACTTCTCTAAAGCTTTCGACATGGTATGGCACGATAGGCTAATACAAAAACTTTAAAAAATTGGACTCAAAAGTCAGATAATAAACTACATCTAGGACTTCGTTAACAATCGTAACATAACCGTGGGTATAGACCAAACTCTATCGGACCAATGTCCCCTAGAAAATGGCACTCCACAGGGCAGTATCCTCAGCCCCACCCTCTTCAATATAATGATAAACAATCTATTCGAGGGCCTATCCCCTAAAGTAAACACATCAAAATTCGCGGATGATGGAGCCATCTGGATCCGCACTAAAAGCATGAAAATGGTCCATAATTTACTCCAAAAATCTCTTAATAAAATACAACAATGGGCTGACAAATGGGGCTTCTCCCTTAACTCAGAAAAAAACAACAGGAATAGTATTCAAACATAAAAACATGAAACCCGTCTCCCCAATCCTCCAGCTAAACAATCAAACAATCAAATTTCAAAAACAAACCAAATTCTTAGGACTTATTTTCGATGAACATCTCACCTGGGATGCTCACATCCAAAACCTAACAACTAAATGCAGTAAAGACCTAAACACCCTAAGATGCCTAACTGGCTCTAAGATACCCTCCTCTCTCTCTCTACATATCACTAATAAGATCAAAACTAGACTACGGCTGCGCCATATACAACACCCTAAACAACTCTCTATCTAAAAAACTTGACTCAATACAATATCAGGCTCTCAAACTAATACACGCACTCAACATGGCACCTCCTACACCTCACTTCAGGCCTTAACAGGAGAAATGCCACTAAGTCTACGCAGGGAACAGCTAAGCTTAAATTTCTGGGCCGCATCCCAATCAAACCCTCTCATCCAAAACTTAATAAACCAAAACATCAGCCCCCAAAACCAAGCTCTAGCTCGTAAACACCCCTTACTTACCCCAATATCCCAAAGAATAACAAACTACCTAAATGAACACCAAATTAAAAATCTTAAACAAAACTGCAAACAATCAAATATCTTCACCCCTAAACTTAAAATACCCAAAATAAACAGAACACTAGCTAGCCAAATACATAAACAAACCGACCCAAACATAGCTAAAACTACCACACTAGCATACATACACGAAAATTGGCCAAATTGGTGTCACATTTACACGGACGGATCCTCAGATCCGACCTCCAATCACACAAGTTTCAGAGTCCATACCACACAACCAACTAAAACCACACAATCCTTCCGACTCCCAAACAACCAATCAATATTCACGGCAGAACTAATGGGCATGGCCTCAGCCCTCCATAATCAAGAATCCAAAAACCACAAAAACATCCTAATACTTACCGACTCCTTAAGTGGACTGCAAGCCCTCCAAAACTAAAATACCAAAAACCGACCTAAATTAATAAATCAAATACTTAAAAGCTCCAACGACCTAACTAAGGCAGGCAAACAAACCACCTTTTGTGGATACCCGCCCACGTAGGAATATACGGTAATGAAAACGCCGATAAAGCAGCTAAACTATCCCTCAAAATCCCAGAAATAAGCTTAAACTTACCCATCTCAAAATCAGAAATTAAAAGTGTAAACAAGCAAACAATCACAAAAATGGCATAACCTATATCTAAACTCAAATAGCCAAATAAAAAAAGTGCTCAGCAAACCACTAACCAAACCAAAAATTCTCCATCCATCAAAAAAAATCGACAGAGTAATCACTAAACTCCAAACAGGACACACCAACCTAAATAACCACCTAAAAAAAATAAAAAAACACACTACAGGTAACTGCCCACACTGCAAACAACCAGAAACCCCAGAACACGCACTCATCCACTGCACACACTACCTAACACATCGAACCGCATTACAAACCACCCTCAATCTAAACAAGGCTCTAACTCTAGAAGCAATACTAAACCCACAAAATAAACTAGAAAACTTCAAGGCATTAGGCGTATTCTTAATAAAAACGGAACTAATAAAACGCATCTAAAAACACAATAACCTACTAATTCAAAATCACATAAACAAACAAACATCCACCATACCCAGCTCCCTTAGTTCCCGTCCCCAATCCCATCGGCATCTATTCCAAATCTCAAAATTCCCAAATTCTATATAAGCAACCCCTAAAACCCCCCTCTTGGGTTGCACAGACCACTTTCGCCCCTTTCGGAAACACATTAAATGGCCTGGCCGGGCCCGTGTGCGAAATACGCATCAGTCGGAAAGCGCACGTTAAATCTCCAAAGTAAGTAAGTAAGTAAGTACTGACTGCACTCGTCAAAAAACAAGTGATGAAGCTGCATGTCATTTTAATACAGGAGACTAAACTCGGTGAAAAAGCCAAATTCACACTACCTGGGTACACCAAATTAGAAAAGACAGAAAAAGACTTATGCCTGGCAACAAGGGAGGAGGACTAATCACCCTTGTCCACGAGAGCTGTACCTCCAAAAATATCGAATCAAACGTAGGAAACCTTGAAACCCAAGTACTCTTCCTAAAACTGACAAATGGCAACGAATTACGCATAGTTAACATATATCACAGGGTTACCCTTGAAACGAACATGGAAGAGCTACAAGACTTACTCAAATAGCAGGCAAAAATGGGATAATCCTTGGTGACTTTAATGCCCACAGCCCTCTTTGGGAAGACAGGAATGATTCATGCAAATACGGCAAAATGGTAGAGAAATGGGTTGAGGACGACAATCTCATAACTCTGAACAACGGCAGTCACACACGTTATGACCAAGTCCACAACACGTGGAGTTCAATTGATCTCAAAACTGCCACCAAAAACCTCGCCTCACATTGCCAATGGCAAGTCCATGACGACACTTGGGGAAGCGATCACCTTCCTATACTCACCTACATAGGTAGCCCACCACAATTAGAGGAACAGCCCAATCCTCAGCCCACATGGACTATGCAAAGGCTGATTGGCCTAAATTCAGGAAGGAATGTAATATCATTCAAGTCCTCAGAAATTGCCTCGGATGATCCTGATCTTTTTTGCCAAAATCTCACCTCAGCAATTATTGCCGCAGCTGAATTCCAAAAAAATACCACAAAACTGGCAAAACGCCGGTACCATGGTGGAACAGGGAAATAGCAAAAACTAGGAGAGTGAGAAAGAAAGCCCTAAATAGGTCAAAAAGGAATAAATCAGCCTTTGCCCAAGTCCGAGCAGCCAGGACAAAAGTAAGACAACTCATAGACGATTCTTAAAAAGAGTCATGGCAGACCTTCTGCAAATCCCTTAATGAGAAAACAAATGCTAAAACTGTCTGGAGCAAAATACACGCAATCAGGGGTAATCGAAACCCACAAAAATTCCCAAGTTAGCCAACGCCCTTACAGTCAAAGAAAAGGCCAACATTCTAGCTGAGCACTTCTCATCTGTCAGCAGCAACACAAATTGCGGCGAAGAATTCAAACAGGAAAAAATGCTTATGCCTAAAATCTCAAAACGGCCGCAAAGCAAGCATCTGGTATACAATATACCCTTTACCCCAAAGCCATGGAAGCCTTGGTTACGAAAAGGCTCATGCATCACCTTGAAACTTGCAACCACATAAAACCTGACCAAAGCGGCTTCAGGAAGGGACACCCTTGTCTAGATCATATTCTAAGACTGGAAAATGAAATAAAAAAAGCTCAATTAAACAGACAATACCTAGCCGCAGTATTTCTGGACTTCAGCAAAGCCTTCGACATGGTATGGCATGACGGACTCCTCTCAAAACTAGCACAAAATGGAGTAGAAGGGAACATGGCAAACTTCATAGACAGCTTCCTGCAAGACAGGTCGCTATCAGTTAAAATAGGGAACAATCGATCTGATCCTATGGCACTGGACAATGTCACGCCACAAGGCAGCATTATAAGCCCAACCCTGTTTAATATCATGATCAATGATCTCTTTGACCATGTCAACTCTCCTACCCAAACTTCTAAATTCGCTGATGACGGAGTAATATGGGTAAAGCACAGAGATATTTCACAAATCAGAAAAACATTCCAGTCAGCCCTGGACGGAGTAGATCAATGGTGCAATAAATGGGGATTCACCCTTTCAAGTGAAAAAAACTGTTGGAATTCTATTCAAACGCCGGGGGAAAGATGCTATGATACCCCGTGTCTCCATAAAAGGCAAACCTATCAAATTCGAAAAATCTGCAATATTTCTTGGGGTGATCCTTGATCAACACCTCACTTGGCGCAAACATAGAATATGTGAAAAAAAGATGTCAAAGAGACCTTAACGTATTCAGGCACATCTTGGGGCACATCGAGGGACACTCAGCTGGACCTCTACAAATCTCTTATCAGATCAAAAATTGACTATGGTTGTGAGGCTTTTCATTCAGCATCAAATACTGTCTTGAGGCGCCTAGACAGAATACAATACAAAGCCCTAATGCTGGCCACAGGCGCAGCAACAGGCACCTCACTAGAAGCACTACAAGTATAAACGGGAGAACTCCAATTGAAACTAAGAAGAGAGCAGGCAATATTATCGTTCTGGGGACGAACATCAAACCCTTTGGTAAAAAAGATATGGCAAGACAAAAACACTCGAGATGAAGCCCTAGCTCGAAAAAATCCCTCACTAAAGCCATCTGGGATATTAGTACATGAAATCATTCGAAGTCACAATTGTGATGACATTCAGCCTCCAGAAAGTCACTACAAAGGGTTACACCCTCCCTGGACCTTAAAAACTCCCAAAGTTGACACTGCTTTAACATCAGAAGTCACTAAAAGAGAAAACCCAACCTACTACGATCAGTAGCTATCACTAAAATTCAAACTACCTGGGACAGCTGGGCCCATATATACACTGATGGATCCAAGAATCCTATCAAGAACAATGCTGGTTACGGGATCCATATCCACAGGTCCAAACCCCAAGCACATTCAGTTCGCTTGCCTGATGGTCAGTCAGTATTCACGGCTGAATTGGAGGCAATTCATCATGCACTCAAACTCATACCGGAACTTCCGGAAGCAAAGGCAGTCGTCCTATCAGACTCGCTAAGAGCACTTCGGGCCATCAGTGGCAGAAACTCAAACTCCAGGCCAAACACAGTCAACAATATTCTATACGAATATACAAAACTATCGGACCAAGGGCAACAGGTGGAGCTGTGTTGGATCCCCTCTCACATAGATATTCATGGAAATGAAAAACAGACTCACTGGCGAAGCTAGCTCTAGACAAAGCGGATATACAGCCTATTCCCTTTAGTAAACTAGAGATAAAAAGCAAAATCAAAGCCTCCATAGCAGAAAGATGGCAAGCCCAATGGGACGCAAGTAAGATCGGCAGATGGCTATACAAAATTCAACCCAAGGTCCAACAAAAGCAAAACTCATACTCAAATGAAAGGAAAATTGAAATTGCTATCTCACGCCTCAGACTTGTTCACAAAAAGCACTATGACAAGGTTTGTTCAGCTTGCAATCAGGCTGAAACCATTGATCACGTGTTACTAGAATGTCAAGACCATGCCCAAGCCCGGGCTTGGATAAAACAAGAATTGCAGTTAGATCCGCTATCTGTCATAGATCTCCTGAAGCCAAGAGATGCAATAGCGAAGGCCAAATTAACTATTTTTCTGAGAGATGGACAGCTACTCGAACGCATATAAACAGAGCAGTCAAGGATAAAAATGAAATCATATCAATATAAGAAAATAGAAATCATATCAATACAAAAACAGAAATTATGTGAACACCAAACTCACAATAGCTATATGTACCCTACTCACACACAGGAGTCCCAAAGAGGGACAGGTCAGCCGAAATTGCTTAGGCAGAAGGCGACCTCTTAAACACTTAATGCAACAACAACACACAGTGAGTATTCTGAAAATAAATTATAGGTTAAGAAAAGTATAGCGATTTACGAGAGGCACCTTGAGTTCTTTTCCCAAATAAAGTTAAATATAAATCTGTAATAAAATAACTGGTACTAAAACATCTGACACACAATATTGGGGATTGTTCTTTACCTGACATTTCAAAATAGAAAATGAGGAAGAGGGGTTGAAAACTTTATGACACAAGATATGCTTGATCTTTTCTGTAAACAGTTTAATTCAAAACAAGGGGAGTCATTTGGGCCCAGTAGGGAAGTTAGCTGAGCCTAGAGGGAGAGTTTTGAGCCTGGCCAGGGGAGTCATGTGAGCCTAGGCCCATATGACTCTAGAGTCACATTTAGGGGGAGTCGTTTGAGCCTACTACACCGGCTACAGACTAATTGTCCGATAACACTAGTGCTTGTTCGATCCCACTTTTGATGCTGGCTGGCTGTGTGGGCTGATGAGATTGAATTTGTTGATATTTGTTTGGTTATAGCAATCAAGAAGTAAAAAATGGCGTCCCTCCGTGACGGCAGTTGTAAATGAACGAGACCACCCCTACAACCTCCACCCTGAAAACCTAGTACAACAGACAATACAGAACATCACCAAGAAATCTCAGAAATTCCCCTCTCAACAATCTGCACCCTTTGTGATCAGCCTCCCATACTTTGGAACAGTGAGCCACAAAATCCAGAGACTCTTAAAGAAATATGCCAACATTGATGCAGTTTTCAAGAGAAGTCATACCATTCAGAACACAATTACAAATGGAAGAACACTGACACTGGAGTGAGTGAGTTAGGTTTTAGCAATATTACAATACTATCACGGTGGGGGATACCAGAAAAGGGGCTTGACACATTGTACCCATGTGGGGAATCGAACCCGGGTATTCGGCGTGACGAGCGAACGCTTTAACCACTAGGCTACCCGACCGCCCCACTGACACTTTAACCTACATGGACGTAAACGGGCTTTCATTAAGCTATATTATCCATGATGTCATTCGTATCATCACATAATCTTTGAAACAGAGTACGTATGAACTAATCTTGTTTTTACATAAAAAATAAGAAGAAAAAAAACAAAAACAATTTCAACTTTTTATCGGTAAATTAAACTCACGGATATTTTCAGTGAATGTATACTTTGACTAAATGTCATATGCCCAGGTTAGGATATGTACTTTCTACAATGATATGAACTATTCGCGATCTAGATTTCAAACAAGGGTACTTGCTCGACTTTACTTGCTTCAATGTTACAAATAACGTAAACAAAGTAGCAAAATTAGAATACCGGTACTTTCAGGTACCAGGGCGAGGCAGTGTACACGTTCTGGATGCTGAATGTAGATACTGTCATGACTGTTGGAGAGACCATCAACTCTAGAGATCTGGTTGAATGTTAGACAATTTGGTGACACTGTGTGCAGAAATAAGAACGTTGTAACACACTTTGTTTTTAATCCTAGACGTCATCACAGTGCGACACAGGGCATACAATTCCAGCTGACGACCAGGCACCGTGAGGGTCAAGTAAGAGGGTCATACAACTCTTGCTCAAAAGTTGTTTGATCAAGGTTACAACATTCAAGCATCAGTATGGCTTTCAAAAGGATTTATAACGGTCAAAAGCGCCAGGTGGTGAGATCGTATCCCGCTAGTTACCTGGTATTTATTCAGCCTTGGGATCAACAAGTTTTACAGGTCCTTATATAGTGTTGACACTACTTCTAATGTACAGTACATACACCCTATGCACTCAATAGAACCCACTCGTCCGATGGTAGATGGCCAGATGGTGGAAACACGGATACCTACATACACCCAAACATAAGTGTCAAAACGTGTGGTGTCACCCTGCTTGGGTTGTATATCCTCATGGAGTTGAGAAGATAACTGGAATGCAAACGGATCCACTGGTCGGGGAACAAATAAAACCGCAATTGAGAAGATACTTGTACCCGAATACCTGCGGTTTATAAATGTATAATACGATAATAATTTCCAAATTTGACGCATCAGTGACAAAAATGCCTTCGGATGTGTTTCTGACGGGTGCCGAGGGGCCTGTATACATACGTTCACCTTTTCATGATTATTTGACTCCTAGCCGACCAGTGCTAGTTTTAGTCCCTTACTTCCGAGGGCCAGGCAGGGTAACAATAAATACCACTTTTCGTATGACGTGGTCGGGGATCAAACCCACGGCCTTCTGCTCTCCTGGCAAACGATCTTCCAGTAGACCAGGGAGGCGGTTAAAGACCTATTGCGCCAAGAAGTAATTTTATTAGTGTCATAATATTAACATCTAGACATGAAAGTTGTCAGTTTATTATTCAGCACTCTCTAATCATCAAGACATACAGTTACCCCGATTAATTATTTAGATAAAAACTGTAACTGGTTTCAAATTATTCAGCCCTATTCAGGGAGATTTTGCAAAATTGAAACCTGTCGCCAGTAGTGAGAAAACTATGAGATGGTGACATAACAATGGTGCGCCCCCAACATCAAAGAAAACGTGAGCGAGAATAATGGCCAACCACTGGAGGCGCAGTTGTCATATACGCTAAACGTGAGGAGCAAGTCCCCCGGATTCCATTCTGGTGAGGTCGTCAGGCGTCGCTCAATGAAATAGATAGATAGAGAGAGAGAGAGAGAGAGAGAGAGAGAGAGAGAGAGAGTTTCTTTCAAACAGCAAACATCCCAAAGTAAGCAGGCAATTCCGATTGGCCTGTTGACCTTTCGGTGGTAGCGCACCCATCCAAAGAGTTACTTCCCTTTGACCATGGAAATTATCATTATATCATTTTCTTGAATGTCAACAATTAGAAGAATGCGTTAATATAACTTAGCCTCGGAATTGTTTAGGAATGTCATTGAATTACTCAGGTACATAGCCGGGTAGATTCCTTCAGATACAAACTACAATGATCATCATCCAATGGAATGTCACCTTTTCGTGAAAGTTTGGTTTGGTTGGTTTGTTGTTTAACGCCGCACTCAGCAATATTCCATCTATATGACGGGGGTCTGTAAATAATCGAGTCTGGACTAGACAATCCAGTGATTAATATCACGAGCATCGATCCACCCAATTGGGATCGATTACATGCATTAACCAAGTCAGCAAGCCTGAGCACCCGATCCCGTTAGTCGCCTTTTACGACAAGCATAGTCGCCTTTTACGGCAAGCATGGGTTGCTGAAGACCAATTCTACCCCGGAATCTTCACGGGTCTTCGTGAAAGAATGTGTAAAGGCCCTTCTCTGTTGTTTCTAGCCAATCATTTTAAGTGTGAAGTATAGACATGATGACAAAAGGTGATCAGTGATCCTTTACTATTTCAACAGACAATGAATTTAAATGATATTTAGCGACATGACGAATGCATAAATCCATTTACCTGTCCATTCAACCGAGCTTCCTCGGATAGACAGGTTGTGAAGTCATTTGTGCGTGTGAATCTTCCACCATGGCAACACAGATTTCAGATAGGTTCTCACCATTCAGTCAACATTATCCTACAGTTATTCACATAGAAGACAAGACATTTAACTATGCTGAACAATATTACATAAATAGAAAGGCGGTGACATTTGGAGATTGGGACACAGCCGAGGAGATTTTAAAATGTTTCTCGCCCGTAAAGTGGAAAAGATTGGGTAAACGTGTGAGACAGTTTAACCAGTGGAAGTTGAACAGCTTAAGCTGTGATGTGGTACGAAAAGCATCACTTGCTAAATATCGTTAGTCTGCTTACTTGAAAGACATGTTGAACTCTTATCCTCAATTGTCGTGGAGGCTAGTCCTTATGATAAACGTTGGGGTGATGGACTATCTCTTCACATTCCGAACATTGTATTTCCATCGAAATGGAGAGGAGAGAATTTATTAGGGAAAATTCGGATGGAAGTTAGAGACATTCACATGACTTTTGTTCTATTTACAAAAGGATGAGGGATGAAAGGGCCACTTTCTACAGATGGAAATATGTAATGCGAGCAGCGGATCATCTCAACGAAACAGTCGTTGTACAATCCCCACAGTGGTTTTAAGACCGAGACCAATGTCTTCAAGATGCAAAGATGAGATTTCAAGACGTTGTGAAAACAACAAGCGAGTGAAGAGTGAGTGAGTGAGTGAGTGAGTAAGTATGGTTTTACGCCGCTTTTAGCAATATTCCATCAATATCACGGCGGGGGACACCAGAAATGGGCTTCACACATTGTACCCATGTCGGGAATCGAACCCGGGTCTTCGGCGTGACGAGCGAACGCTTAAACCACTAGGCTACCCGACCGCCCCTTTTGTGAAGAAGATACACCACAGTGGATGACGTTGAAACTGTCCACATGATCCAGGATATTGAATCCTTGCTGACATTATGTTACAGTTTGGAACTCTGGAACAGTTTGGAAGTAAAATCACAAAACGTCTCAGTGTTGAACATGGTTTGGTTGTGAGTGAGTGAGTGATTGAGTATGCCTTTACGCCGCTTTTAGCAATATTCCAGCAATATTACAGAAATGGGCTTCACACATTGTACCCATGTCGGGAATCGAACCCGGGTCTTCGGCGTGATGAGCGAACGCTTTAACCACTGGGCTACCCGACCGCCCCTGGTTTGGTTGTATGTTTGACGGAGAATGCGAACAAGTTCACACTTGTCGTGACGCGTCTGAACAAGACAAAGTCAATCAGTACTTGACGATGATCACGTGATTGAAAAGTGGATTCAACTTGTTCGAGATAACACCTCTCTAACATACGTGTCTGCGTACACCTTGTGTCAATATCAATGCACAGATTATCGTGATGCACACTTTTAGACGGGTCAGTGGATCGACGAGTTAAAGAAACGAGTAAAAATGATGCAATAAGATCATGTGTTCTTAGATAAATAAGTTACTCTTTTTATCACTTTATGATTGTTTTGTGATTTTTGAATGAAGCTGGAGTGTCTGATGGATCGCGTGACTTAGCGCTCAACGGCACACAATTGAAACACATGAGTACTCTCTTACGTTGTCAGTTTCAATGTGTGAACTTTTTGAAATACCAACATCTATACAGAACAATGGAAAGTCAATCTTAAGGAGCAAATCGCGTTTGGAATAACATATCATCACTGTTTGGGTGTCTGTGTGCATGGTGTTTTGACACAAATATAACTCCTTGTCAAACGATGTTGTTTTCAATGATCATCATGTCAAAGGTGGAGACGGGTGAACACTGCAAACGTTTAAAAAAGTATTTTGACCCACGCGAACCTGGATCGTTCTACGGTGTGAAAAAATTCAGATTGTTTTGAAATCTCGTGGCAAAAGAATCAGTAATAAGAAAGTGAAAGAATTTCTTCTAATGCCTATTCCTTACATAATGCTGTGAGGTACATGTTCCCAAGGCTGCGTGTTCGCGTGAAAGAGCTAGATGACATGTGAGACATTGACCTAGCTGACGTAAGTCGTTATGCGCAGGCAAACGGTGGAGTACGTTATTTACTGGTAGTCATTGATATTCTATCCCGGTATTTGTGGCTAACGCCACTGAAATACAAAACGCCCATGACTGTGACAGCAGGGCTAAAACATATCTTTGGTGAGGGGCGTATCCCTAAAAACATCAGAGTTTATAAGGGCAAGGTGTTTGCATCAAGGTTTGACGAGTATGTGAACAGTCAAAAGATCTAATTTATTGTGACTCAAAACGAAGATATAAAGGCCAATCATGCACAGAGAGAGAGAGAGACAGAGAGAGAGAGAGAGTCATCAGGACTTTGGGATCACGACCCCTGCTGACGTCACGAAGAAGAATGAATTGAAAGTGTGGTCACATTTGTATGTGAAACCCGGCCTGGCTTTGTGCGAAGTAAGAAGCCATCCCCTGAATTTAATTATAAAGTTGGAGATGTAGTGAGAATAATGTTGTTGAAGAAAACTTTCAGCAAGGAACACAACATAGGTTGGACTGAAGAGTTGTTCACGACGGCAGGGGATACCTAGTTACTCATAGACAGATGTCCTTGATGAGCCACTAAAGGGATGGGTGTACGACCAAGAGCTTCAGAAAGTAAACGAGGACTCAGACATATTTGGAACATTCTAAAACTCTTGAAGATTAAACGCGAAAAGGGAAAGATAATACATCTGGTAAAATGGTCTGGATGACCAGCTTGTTTTAACTCTTTGGTAGAGAAGGAAGACATTCAAAGCAAGTGACTATGGATAAGTACGTGGTGTTCAACAGTTCAGGTCCAGCAGATTACTTCCCCAATACGCCTCGTCGTTGTTGTGTCAAATTAACACAGCGGTTGAAATTGGATGGAGTGTGGTTGATAGCTCAGACCGAGTTAAGATTCGCCAAAGTCGAGCAAACAGATGTCAATAATCACAATATAGACGTAATGTGCACCGTGTGTGATAGTTCGTTTGTGGGTGAAGGTTACGTTCCTTTACTAAGACGTGTATATGCGAGAGATGGACCGAACTATGGCTTTAATCCAATGTGGTATATGCCTCTGAAAGATACAGCCTATATCGAAATCTATGTCAGGTGTGCCACAGTGACTCCTCCTTGAGAAATGAAAGTGAACACGAACGTGTCACTTGTGTTGCGTCACTACCCATTTCTAGACTAACAAAAGATGGAACGAATATTATACACCTAAAATAGACCCTGAAACATTCATTCAGTATTTTGAGAACCGCATCAGAAAACCATTTAATTCCTCCGCAAATAAAGGTCTCCATCGTTCGTCGATTTATTCCCAAACAGGAGACCTCATCACAACAGACATCTAATACAGCCAAAATAGAAGTGACGTCACACAATCAGGATGTAGTCGAGAGAGCTGTTGCCTCACAAAACGGAACTAAGGCCATAAAACGCAAGTCTGGTGACAAGATTGTCACAACCAAGAAAGTGTGTCGGGAGGGTAAGTTCGAACCATCAGCTCTTCTATTCAAGGATACACCTGCAGTTAGCAAGGGACATATTTGTCATAGGATAGACTATGTCTTACTAATTAACCATGTCCGTCAGACAAAGACTTTAGCGAGGCCTTACTATCCAATTTAGACCTTTTTGAAATGCCTTCCTACCAGACGAGTATCTTACAACACCACTACGTGAACGTGCGTCCAATCTCAGCCATTATTGATACCAGCCCCGTTTAAGTCCTCATCTGTCATCAATCGAGTACCTTTCATTGTCGGAAGCAAGACCCTAACCATGTTGGATCCACTGTTGAAAGATGTGATTAGGTTCAATCGTCACTTAGTCAATGGAGTCGTGGTTAGTATCAAACTGTTCAGATCCAGTCCACACTTTACACTCAGGTCTGGAGTTACTGGAAAAGATTATAAAATAGAACTACAAGACGTGTTCCTGAAAGTCTGCAAGCTGAGATAAATAATGCTCTGGTTCTGGCCCATGCAAAGCAGTTTGAGAAGACCAATGCACTGTATCCTTACATGCAAACTAGCATCAGACAAGCCAGTATTATTGCATCACAGATGGGATTCACCTTCGATAATTTTTTTCAAGACAACTGTCCAGACCAGAGAAGTTGTAGGCTTTGTTAATGAAGAAGGGGTGAGCGGTTCCTACACTCAAAATCCGAGGACAGAGGCAACGATATTGAAATAACGGAGTTTCAAGTCGGCAACGCTCTGTTCCTCTTTAACATTGGGCCCCTGTCCGTCGACGACAATTACCTCAATTTGCTCAAATTCAAGAAACCTGTGACTCGAAGTTCAATTTAAATCCGCTCTCGCCAACACTGTCAATTTGATCGTGTTGGCACATACACCGAGTCTGATCTAGGTGGACCAAACGCGTAACGTGTTTATCAAGTAAACACGAACATGAACAAGGAACAGCTCTTGTGTGCCATTGACAACGATCCCATACTACGCAAATGTGCAATGGGAGTGTATACGAGGGACACGCTACAAAGTATCTATCCAGAGACAATACCTACCCATCGCAGAGGACGGGTGTGTGGGGTGAACACAGATGCATCAAATTCACGTGGACAACACTGGGTAGCTGTATGCTAGGGAATTCTTCGAAAGTTTCGGACACCCACCTGGTTATTATAATCAAGAATTCATTCGTTTTATGAAAAAGCATTTTAGAACATTAAAGTGTGACAACAAAAGCTCTACAACAATCTATATCGAGAGTCTGCGGATTGTATTGCTGATATTATTTGCTGCAGAAATGTAAGACATTTCTACTACTTCCAGATATTGCGTCTACCTTCACACATGATAAACTTCAACGTGTATGTATCAAACTATATTTATCGTCATTTCAGATAATGCATGACTTCCAATGTCCATTGTTTTCAATAAACTGTTCTCATAGAGTCCGGTATTTTTAATCTGCTTACACATACTGCGGTTTTCAAGAGATGTTGCAAGCGATAGAAGATGGCGCGATATGTGATAAGACATTATGATTTTTTAAGACACATATATATTATCTTGCGATGACAGAGGCCAGATTTTAGAAGATATTATATGCATGACTAGAGAACAGATGTTAGGAATTGTAGCCATTGTCCGACGGTTACTAGAGACCCGGTTAGCCGTGACTAGAAATAAAAGACGAAGGTTTCTTCAAAGAAATCCCAACAATCAGTATTTATCAGCCCTGAGTCGGTACATCCGACCCAAGACGCAAACGTTTGTTAGTTCGTCATACAGCTCTCATACATTTCATCTTAAAACCAGACCACACCCATGCCGTCAGACGCACAAGGCTTCTAGCTCGTGCTACAGCTTAAATAAGCACGCATAGAGTCCTGTGTGTTCAGTGCTTGTCGAATGATTCAATATATAACATGTTCAGACCGTCCAGTGGAACGATGACATATGAACACAGGGGCTCAGCGAGTGACACTCCGAACCAAGCAGAATGTCTGCTACGCATACAAACACCCACTACTATTGAAGTGATTAGTGGCACCTGTAGTGGAAAAACCTATCTCGCTAAAGGACTATTGCAGAATGCCAGTGTGATTAGGAATAAGTCGCCTAATTTGGTCGTGTATTGCTACGCAGTATGGCAAGACATGTATGCCGACATGACAGAGGTTATTCCTCATATTCAGAACAGAAACAGAACTGTACTTGTGGTTTTAACAATCTGATATACAGATGATCCTTGTGTTGGATGACTTAAGGGAAGTATGTAAAAACCGTCTCATTGTAAATGTATACAAAACCTTATCCTAACATCTTGGCATCACTGTCATCAAAATCAACAGTCTGCCTTTCCTAAAGGCGAGTGTAACAGGAGCATTTCGTTAAACACTCATCTGTTTATTTTATTGTCTAACCCTTGTTCAGCGTACGAGTATAAAATCTTTGCTTCTCAAATGTTTACAGGACAAGCCAAATATTTTTCGGAGTCATTACGCGATGCTGTGGAAGGTAGGAAATATGGATATCTCGTCATGGACGTCGGTCCCTACAGCGACCCTCAGTATGGACGACTGCGCGCTGGGTTATTTCCCAGTGAAATGTGTACTGAGTATTTACCTATAGAGTGAAGGACAGTTGTTGTTTTTAGACATAAGTCACTGTCAACGTTGAAGTGATGTTACGACTGCGGGATGAGTAAAGTCTATTCCTTGAAGATAGTCGCTTCTGTTCCTCATTCAATCTCAGTCAGGGGTCACCTCTGTCCACAGGAAGAAATACTTATCAGCGAGAGTGAACAAGACTTTGTTACAAAAGAAGGGTGCATAACATCTTTAAAAGTGGCCCTTGCAGAAATATAGATTACTCAACGACCCCACGTGTAATACCAATTTTATGAAACGGGTGAATAGTTGAGGTATTTGACGAGCGAAAGCGAGATACCAGAATTATTCACGAGTTTCATAAAATTGGTTACTGTGGAGCTCAAGGCCGTAGTTAACTTTTTTGACGGGGGGGGGGGGGGGGGGGGGTATTTATTACTTGCTATTTATAACTTTTTTTTAGAATTTCACTGTCGTGTATGAATAGGCAGACACCTACACGATCCACAACGTAGTCCAATTGAGTTTAACAGAATAAGACTTCAAACACGTAAAACGTTTACACATATTAATTTTGCTCTTCAGTACGATCGCCTTGTGGAACGAGGCCCTGCACCACAAAGTTTACAATCCCGTCACAATACCCGATGACGTAATTAGTGCAACTTTGTTGCACGATCCAACGGCGAAACAATGCTATGTGACGTCAGCCAAGCAACAAGGTTGCTTGGGTCATTGAGTGTGCATAAGCTCCTCTCTGTGATCTATCATCTCCAAACGTAATGTCGTTGAATGAGCCAGCGATGCTACGAGCTTTCAAAGGTCGTTAGCGGAACTTGTTCCCGCAGTACATAGACACGCTCTTTGGTATTACACAATGTGTAATACAGCTGTATGATTATTAAACAGGTGATCCCTTCACGGGCAAATAATAGGTAGATATGCCCAACAGATTGTCCGGCCCATTTACATATATCTACAAAGGAAGAGAGATTACATCGTTACAGACAGATTATTGGTTCAATGACTAGCAAAGCTACAAGTTATAAGGACAAAAGAAGACTTATCATATCCCACCAATACGTCCCGAAACCATGCATTAGCGCTCTACTTGTCTATTCACAAGACAACGATAGTACTGAAGAGAACCTGACAGATGACGAACGCAATGATACTATTATCACGAGATGCCTATCAACGTCTGATGCGGAAGAATGACACCAGTCCTCCAATACAGTTCAGTCATGATACTTCTCGTCAGTGTGATCACGTGGACAACATCGACGCAATATCAACAAATGACCATGCTCCATTAGCGACCGATGAATCTCATTTACACGACAAGAATCAATCACCTTTAGACGCGAACAGGACTCAACCGCCCAGTGACCAGAGACTACTCGAACTACTATTACACCATGTCAAATCCCGTAGAGTCACTGGACACTTATTAAGGTTATTTCTAAATCATCAACAAAAATTAGGATCCATCTCGTGGAACGCTAAACACTCTCTGATGATCACAACAAATTTCTTAGAATATCTAATTGAGTCTATCACGTTTGATCCTCTATCCTGAACACTGAAGAATCGACTTCTGTGCCTTTGGCTTACAGATAATCTAGAACAAACGTATCCATTCTCCTTGGATCATCCTGTTTACTCCACAGAAGAGAAAACATTCAACAGAACAAAGCTCAAAAGCTGTTCAAAAGAAACTGAAGTTTGGAGTCCATGTTGTAAAGACATTGAAACAACTGGAAGATTATTGAAATATGTCCATTTGTAGACTATTAAATTAATCAACTAAAGTCATCATGAACTTTATCGTGTTTTTATTTTTTGTTCTTTGATCCACTGAAAATCATGAAAGCGCTGAAGGCGAATTATCTCCCCTGGACTACCAGAATGCTTGCTTCACTAAAGATAATATGCCCCCACGACCATGCAACTCTCATGTATGACAGTGAACCAACCTGTAAAAGTTGAGAACGAGTTACTCCCCTTTGTCCGTTCATGTGAAAACTGAGTTGTATGTTTATTTACACCAATAGACTCCCTCTGCGTGATGAAGATATATATAGGTTGAGAGTGAGTGCAGATAAAAGCTTATATAGTGAGTGAACATAAAGGTTTATATCTCTGACGTGCAGACAATATCAAATCATGTTTTATTATTATTTGTATATGCAATACCACCCTCATTGGGTGTATACATACGGGCATATCAACATTTTCCACATTCGGCTTGGCTTTTTGTCTAAAAAAACATTGATAGTAAATAAATACATATCTAGTTTTAGTAGATTATTTTCAAAGCATTTCCAAAAGTTTGATTCTTTTCAAATGTGAGTTAATGTTCTGTTGACCAGTCAATGTCTTCATATTTCAGACACGACACTCAATGTTATTATTAGCGACTATGGCTGACAGTCAGTTACAATGCCTTCGTGGTTTAGTTCCTTCAACACATCCTCAAAGTGGCACCTCACTTTTTCTCTTTGTGACATCATCACAGACGTGTGCTGATTCTGTGAGAGGTGTATCATCTTTTCAGTCATGTCTACAACACAGAGATACCACTTCACATTAAATAATTGGAAAAGAATGTATAGGTCAAGGACGGCTTGCTTTAGAGCGGCGGAAAGTATGGTGTGTCCACCGAGATTCCCCGACAACGAGGGCTCATATCAAATACAGATATATCTTCTGGGATTCTCTCTTCCATTGCCTGGTGCAACAACGCCCAAGGAGCTTCGACAAAACGACAGAACTTCGAGGAGTCTTTGTCATCCTTCTACATAAAAACAATTTGTGATGGGATAGCAGTTGCAACGGCCGGAGACCGGTGTGACAGGTGTGAAATATACTGTGTTTGTGCCAAAACAGGGCATTCACTGACAATGTGATGGACAGTCTTAATATATTGATCACATAATCGACATTTCATATCAATATTTTGATACAAAATCACACATTGACGGTTTCGAGTGTGAAGTGACTGGTCCTGAGCAGCAAACAGAAATCCTTTGAAAGATTTCATTGGATTTATCAAAAAGGACAAGATCAGGTTTGTTGGCCTGGATACGCCCGAGGCTGTATACTGGCCTATTTCAAAGACTTTTGTATTTATGTTTTTCCATGACGCCCTCTACAAATTCTGGGTCGTACCTTGGATGGACCCCTGTGTCAAAACCACAAGCATGAAGAAGACGGTAACAAAATGATCGAGCCACTCCATCATGTCGCTTAAGATAGATACTTTGTTTTTGCAAAAACACTGACAATGTGTTGGACAGTCTCATTAAATTCATTACAAAATCTACATTTCATATTTACATTTTGATGCAAAATCACATATTGAAGGTTTCGAGTTGGAAGTGACTGGTCCCGAGCAGCAAAGAGAAAGCCCTCGGTTTCACTTTTCAGGCCAGACGACTTCTTCCAAGCGAAGGACTCTGCAGGATTGCTGATCTTCTCAACACACTACCCATAAACTCAATGCAGTGGTCGTTCAAAAAGCCTCTCCTTTAAATTCTGGGACGACTTGATATGGCACTTTGCTTGGTTGACACTCATTTCTGTACCGTCCAGCAGTACAGAACCATCAACAAAATCAACACCGACATTGGCTCGTTTTAGAAAACTGTGGAATGGCTTGTTTTCATCATGAGTCTTGACATGCTTCACAATAGTTTCACTGAAAATTAGAACGGTATGAATAATGTTGATAAAATATTTCTTGAAACTACACTATATCTCTTTATTTGTTTTCGTGAAAAATGTTATTGGGATTAATCAAACATGAAATTTTTTATGCGAAATTTTAAACCGCAGTGATATTTATAAACGAAAATTTCCAAAATGATAAAACATTTTTTCAACACGGCTGACCCACATCGTGAACAAGTCTCCCAAAGCAGCAGCCTGTGCTGACACACCATATGGAGGCATGACCAATCAAGTCCCACCAGTGCACTGCCTCTCATTATTAGAGACAGATACAAGCCCACATGTGTGTGTCCAAACACAGTCTAGGGGTGTAAACTCCTCGGTTCTATAGCGAGAAGACTTAAGGTACTTATTACATGGGCTACGGGTTACTTGTGAGCATGGTCATACGTCTGACAACACATAACGGTTTCTCGTGAACTTTTTTACATAAGGGACTGACTTTATTCATAATTGGAATTAATTCACATTGACGGTACTGTGTGCATGAGTATGTGCATTCACATAACAAGTTTTCGGTTTCGCTGAACTTTGAGTGCCTTCTCCTTGAAAACTTTGGCTGTCTCCATCACCTCAACCTGCAAGAATTCTAACCTCAACATGTAACAGAGTCAGTCTGTAAGTGATATCGATAGTCATCGATAATAAACATCATAAATAATATCAATAATACGACATTTGGATTGATCATCTTACAACGTCGCATAAACTACAATCTCAAAATATATCAGTTTTGTCGTATTTTGACAATTAAGGTGTTCGACCAATTAAGGTCGACATAACTGGTCATTGATTGTTCAGCGTACACGAAGACTGTGCCTCCAGTGGTTTGCCATTCTCGCTCACGTTTTCTTTGATGTTGGGGGCGCGCCATTGTTATGTCACCGCCTCATAGTTTTCTCACTACTGGCGACTATAAGTATTTCCTACAATTACTCCCCCTATAACTCTAGTCCAATGATACATGAGCATTCCATGCCTTTTGTTCATTATTTGTTTACTGTCATACTAATGTATTAGGGATTTATATACCCGTCACCTCAGTATGTTCAGCAATACTTGGTACAACAGGTACACTACATTCTGCGTGTTCCCATCTCCAGAATGAGATGTCCATCTGAAGTGGGATATATTTCTGTCAGATGTTGAGTCTTGTTGTTTATACTTGCCAACTGTAGTACATGTATCATATATTTTGTAAACGTTAAAAGCAACAAACAAACTAATTTACCTGTTATCTTTTGTTTGTCTAGAGCCGTCATAATATTAAAAAAACATGTAACATAACAGCATGGATTCCAGTTAAAAACTGAAATAATTATTCTCACTATACTACTAGTTTTCTCCTTGGATGTGAAACATTGGCAATTAATTGTGAAGTTTGCTTGAAACAGATTATCGCTAGCTGGTCTGGCTGACTAGTGCTTTTGAAACTGAGTTTGGGTAATGGCTATCTTTCTCCAAAAGATTATGGTTAAGGTTACAAACTCGGAAAGAGTATGCAGACAAAAACAGCCTTATCCCGACCGATTCCTGAATATTTTCATCAGTATCATGACCTATTTTGACTTCACCAAATCAGGTGACAGTTGACCACACCAGTATCTCTCTCTTTACATCTTTGATCCCTACTGGATCTCTCGCAGTAAGACCTAGTTTCCCTCATAACAATGTACATGCACTTGTGGCTTAATCATATCACTTCCAGTTGGGGGAAACTTTGCCCTATACACATTTTGAAAAAGAATATCTTAAATCTCCAATTACCTCAATTAGAAAATTATTTGCACATAACATTAAATGAGTTCACTTCGATGTTATAGTAACACGTGTCTAATGCACGATTCCTTTAACACAGAAAGTCCTGTTCCCCCATAAACCTTGATAAGAAAATTCTATACACTTCATGGTTGTTATTTACGCTAGAAATATGTCTAATGCAAGGAAGCGTTAAAGCATCAAGTCCCATGCCTCTGTCACAGCGATCGATTTTGGGATACCCTTTGTCTGGTTGAACTTTTCATTCCAAAGGCTAATTAGCCTATAGCCATGACATGCATATGTTAGAATCACTTAAAAACCCTTACAAATCTTCATTGTATTGTACGTGTATACACGAGCGAGCCAAGAGGGGGTCCGGAGGGGGAGGTGCTTTAATCAAGAACACAGTCTTGAACAATTACCATGTATCAGTTTCAGACGACTCTAATGAGGCTGATTATTGCTGAAGCGAACTCATCCCGATGTCAGTATAGTTTTGTGTGGCTACCATTTGCCGTCTGCATATATATATGTAACTTCTCTGAGAGGCATTCTCTTGCTTGATAACGGTGTTAGAACCTACACTCAAACGTCGCTCCTAAGTGTGACAAAGAAGTTGTTCATCCATATATCTTGTCCTTACATACAGTAGAATTATTGTTACAAAATGAAGGCAACCTATGTACATGCGGGGATTTCACTCCTTTCAGACACAATACAGATTATACTGAGGGTGTCGACGATGTTCCTAACCATGACGTAATTGACACTGCTTCCAATTCTAGTGAGTGACTATTGTATTAAGCCACTTTTAGCAATATTCCAGCAATATCACGGCGGGAGACAGCAGAAATTAGCTTCACACATTGTACCCATGCGGGGAATCGAACCTGGCCATGGGTTATCTCTTTATCAACTATTTGATTGAATGCAACCTTTGTATCTTAAACGGTCCCTTATTGACACCAGATTTTACCTACATCCTTATTTAATCACGTGACACTATCTTCCGCAAAACTATTTGACGTCTAACGGAAACATCGTTGTCTCGGCTGTCATTGCGTGATACGATGTTTCACTCATAATGTGCACATGAGGTATATAACATGTAGTTTATGTGTCTTTGAAGATTGTGCTGTACTGTATTTTCGAGCATCGACTTCGGATAGATCGTAAGTTACGCGAATTACAGAGTTCACTCTACTTGCCTATCTCTGAAACATTCTGTGATGCACAGTAGCCTGATCGAAACATTGACAAATCCGAGCTGTGGCCTTACGTTTCACAGCAACCCCCCCCCCCCCCCCCAAAAAAAAAAATAAAAAAATATAAAAAATAAAATAAAATAAATAAATAAATAAATAAATAAATTAAAAAAATATATATATAAAAATAAGTAAAAACCTCATGTCATTTAATACTTCTAAGATACAAGTTATTTGTCATATGCAAGATCAAAGCAATCTCTGCGTATGGAAAAAGGAGGTTAACTACAATTTCAATTATCAATTTTCAGAATCCCTGATGCAAAAATGCAAAGAAGGAGTACATTCACATGTCGGCAAGAATTTCCCGGGCGGAAGTCTTATGTTGTCCCAGAAATATAGTTATCATTTCCCAAATTTAAATATATGAAATGAAAAATGAAATCGAAATGGAGCCTAGAATAATGGGTTTCTTAATCAGGCCTATCAACCATATAAACAGATATTCTGTTTTTTTCCCACTTTCATCCCCACATCCACTCAACACTTTCATTCATTCTATAGTGCTAAACAATGGTCTTCATTCTTGTAGAATATGTGACAAAACTGAACGTATCCCAATTGCGTCGATCGATGCTCATGTTGCCATCATATATCTGGAATATTGCTGAGTGCTGCGTTAACAACAAAGAAACATCCGTTAAAATGTGAGTTATAAATAGATTTTTGAATTTATGTTTACGTTTGTGTGTTTGTGCGGTTATGATTTTAGTGAGCGCTGCCATATACAGGCAGATTAGATGGGTTATATGACGAGACAGGCCCAAGTTGTTTCAAATAAAAACTAACAACACGTGACTATATACTTTTTTTTACCCTCTGCGTTTGTGTGAGAAAATCGATTACACTATGAAGATATTGTGCTTCAATCCTTTTTCTTTTATTGAAAAGTTTAGGGTTTACAGTATAGAAATGAGTTCTCCCTCACGGCGAGAGCTGTGGAGCTTGTAGCCGGCGCTTAGTCCAAAATGAGTTGCTATCACACCTCGAGGGCGAGAGCATATATATGTACATGTGAGAACAACACAATTAACTTAGATAACAAAAGATGGAAACCTTACAAGGTGAGCCAACAGATAATAGGTGATCAGCAAATAGGCACTGGAAGCCAACAGATAATAGATGATTAGCAATAGACACTGGAAGCCAACGCTTTACAGTTATTAGCGCTGATAGTTATGGACAACTGGAAGCCAGGTCTAAATTATCACATGATTGGTAATTGACAATGGACAATGGGCAAATGAGCCGGGGGTAATTAGCACTGATAGGTAAAAGGAATAGCAATGGGCAAATGGAGACCAGGCAGGTAATAGGCACCGACAAAGATCAAAGCAGTAAGTCCCAAGCACCAGGCAGACAAGTTCCGTGGTCACTATTCATGGCTGGCTGGGGTCCCCTGACGTCAATGGCTTTTTGGTGGGGTGGAGGGGGGACCTGCAGAAAATAGCACAAGCACTGGCAAAATGGTCATTGGCAACTTGTTAGTGCATTGGTTGACTATTTCAGAAGTACAGTTCGCTTTGTGTCTGAAGCACTGCCTCACAAGACACACATATTTTATACATTGAGGCTCTGCATAAAAACAAACATAATTTGCACACAATGAAAATGGATCTCAACTCTAGAAACTTGTTCTGACACCGGTGGGGCAGGATATGCTCACCTTTCGCGAGCACCTTGTATCATTACTGTTTGATTGTGATTCAACACATGCTCACGAAAAAGTCAGAATCGTACAATCAATTCTGTTTTTGACAGAGATTTCTTATGAATATGGAAAGGGTTATGTCGCTTAATTCTTTTCCATATGATCATTGAGGGAACTGAAAATAAAGCAATTTCTTTTATAAATTTGTCAAGATAACATGTACACTGACTAAGTAATTGTAAAAGTAGGTTGTAATGGTCATAAGCTGTCTAAGGCATGTCATTCTTACTTTCGGCCTCACTGGGTGCCTGAATACAAATGTTATCAGTTTACAATGTACTAATTGTATCTGATCTATACTTTTATTTGTCATCCACACTACACTTTTACAACAAAAGACAATCATGTTACAACATAGACTATAACAGATATACAAAAAGTTCAATATACAAATTGTTTGAATATCATATTTACATTGAGTGATCATTTATTGTCAAAATATTATTTCATTACCCCATACTGTGAAGCACGATGTCCCATGTGTTTGGTATGCACTGGACAGCGACTCTACACCATGATGCACTGCGGATCTTCCGGGTACCTATACCTCTGGGCGTCATTGTCTGGTATGACTTGCTTCGACACTACATATATGAAAGATACAAAAAATGCCACTTTTGTCATCTTTATCTCTCAATATCACAAATGAAAAATAGTAACATTGTTTATTTCATATATAAATGTACTTTAAATTGTATGTATGTGCAAATTGCATTAAACAAGTATAACCCTAAATTAAAACTAAATAACATGCTGCAACAATGCATTTTGTGGCTTTTTGTTTCAACAGTCTGAAGCATAATAATAATACATGATTATTTAAAGATTATGATAACTGATTGCCATTGGACATTGAGGGGTAGTGATACTCATAGGCATTGTCCCTGGTCGTGAACGAGAATGGCTGCAAAACTCAAATCAATCATGGAAATTACGTAACACTCAACTGACTTCGACCAAAATCATATTAATCCTGCTGTACAAAATCGTAATTGCTACTGTGGTTAGATGTCATGTGTTTAATAACTATACAGCAAACTTACCCGAGAAACCTTTCGGCGTTTGTTTACAACAACAGCCCAGTAAGGGGCTTGATGAGAGAGCTGTACCTTTAGCACGTTTCAGTGTAAGAATAGTACACAATCGGCTTCCGACCAGTGTCAGAACCAGCAGGTATAATCTCTTGCAGGAACACGACAGCAACTCAGCAAGAGTCAATATTCGCAACACAAATGAACGAATAAGCCAATTCATACAACAGACCCTTCCAGATATCATCGCGAATCTTACAGTATGTTATCCATGCATTGTTGTCTTCTCAGTCGCGATTTTGGAAAACGAAATATGTTTATTTAGAGTAATTGTGCTTAGAGTTGTATTCTGAACAGCGCGGCACCGAACAAAACTGTATGCTGTGTATCTGAGACGCTAGAGTTACACACTTGTACCTACACCAAGTGAAAAGTCTTATGACGTCATTCCTGTATCATTTGGAACCAATGATATCATATTGCAAGGGGCATAAGCCATGGTGTTTTTATGATGGAAATAGAACTCTCGGTAAATGTGAAAAATATGAACCGATTTAATTAATAAAATAAAGAAGTTAGTTGTGATATTTGTATTGTTTGAGCTATGAAACAACTAGGTAAATACTTTTCATGTTGAAAAAGTACAAGAAAAATATCTTCATGTTCGTGTGAACTTGCCCTTTAAGTGCACAATGAGTGCACAATTAAGTGCTCCTTCCTGGACCCCCCAGGCTGTCATGGACGGGTGCAGAGGCCCCTCTTCACCCCTTTCACCATGCACATCCCCATCTAGACTTAAAATTTCATTCACTCTCTCTCAAATTTCAGCACAAATGGGCAGCTCTTTCGGTACGTCAAAACAGTGAATGGCCAGTTGACCTTCATAGCTGGCCAGTATAGCTACTCTGTTGGTTGGTATGTCACTGTTGCAGAAGAGGAATCTAATTGTGATCTGACACCTGCTCTAAGTTATCTTCTCTTTTACTTACTTACCGATGAGACTGAAATTTGACACGTGGGCTCCTCATGATGAAGACCACTTATTTTGTTGAAATCGTTTTGATTTTATTTCAAGTTTGTTTGTTACAATATTTATAAGTCATATTACGTAGAAAAGGTTTAAAGTGTTATCTCATGAACCTTAGGGCATAGAAAGCTGACACTTTTTCTAATGAACTATAATGGCCATTTGTTTACAAGTTGGTACACTTTCAATACATCACAACCGACAGTGAAACCTCGGTATCATAAACAATGATGAAAACATTTTTTTTCTGATAATCAACATTGATGCTGGTCAACATTTTAGATAGAAGCATCATTAAATCAACACAATTAATAAGTTAATTTTTTTCAAAAGTATGCATTTAGAAAAAGTTAACAATACACATATTTTAACAACCTGTTTCTAGAAACCAAGTGACCAAGGTAGTGGAATCATTATATCTGTGTGTTTGTGTCTGTGTCTGTCTGTTTGACGGGGAAAAATAGGAAATATTTTAGATGCATTGTGTTCCAGTGTAAAACAGCTTAAGCTGTAATTCTTTTAATTATTTATTTTACAAACAGGCATTAGTGTGGGGGTGGGTCGGGTAGCCTAGTGGGCAAAGCGTTCGCTCGTCACGCCGAAGACCCGGGTTCGAATCCCGACATGAGAACAATGCGTGAAGCCCATTTTTGGTGTCCCCCGCCGTGATATTGCTGCAATATTGCTAAAGGCGGCGTAAAACCAATCTCACGCACTCACTACAGTAGTGTGGAGTCATACGGTGCCATATACTAAGGGCTACTGGTTGAGATGTAAACAATTTACTGAACTGATTGATTTTTGTTGGAGCAAAACAATATTGGCAAGAGAGAGAGAGTGAGAGAGAGAGAGAGAGAGAGTATTTCAAACGGCCCTGATTAGTCAATTGACCTTGCGGTGGTAGCGCACCCATTCAAAGAGTTACTTCCCTTTGACCATGGAAAATATCATTATATCACTTTCTGACATCAGCATGATCCTCTGTAATTCTGCTTCATCTATGCATTAATCTGTACAAGTATTTTTTGCTATTATTGTGTTTTTTTAGATTTGCAAAAACATATTCTACTTATTTATACCTTTAGAACTGTTTCTATATACATATATAAGATATAGGACTTGGCCCTTGCCGTGAGAATAACAACCACATCTAATGAGTTCTGCTTTCATATATTGTTTTATCGCCAGCAAATACTGTTCAAATTATGCTTTAAATTTTTTTTACCTTTTGGTCTTTAGAACTTCATTTTGTGTTGATCTTAGAGAACAATTTGGGACTAGGGGAGAGGTGTGACATGTCATCCACTGATGACTCTTGTTCTCAGATGCTGCAGACCTGAATGCGTTATGTCGATGTTTGTAACCATATTGGGATTTTTCATGGAAGACATGAAACGTTTTTCTTTTTATCAAAAAATTTGAAAACATTGTATGGCATCAGATATATATGAGAAGATGTATGCAGGATCAGAGTGAAACCTCGTGTAACGCAATTCAACTGTTCTGTATTGCAACAATGTTACACGATATTTCATTTGACATTCATTGTTGCAGATGAAGAAGTATTGTTGAAATTTGATACTTGATATCAATACTTAGCATTATACAGAAATATCTGAAGATCAACAGTGGGACGGCGAGGTAGCCCAGTGGTTACACCATTAGCCCGTCACACCGAAGGCTCGGGTTCGATTCCCGACACAGGCACAATCTGTGGGCCCATTTCTGGTGTCCCCAACATGATATTGTTGGTATATTGCTCTATCGACTCACTCAACCACCCAACCACTTAACCACTTAACCACCCACTCTACTACTTAACCAACCCCACACACAACCAACCAACAAGCCACGCAAACAACCACTCAGCCAATCAGTCAACCACCCACTCATCCAACCGTCCATTCAGGCGACCACCCACTCAACCAACCAGCCACTCAAGCACTCAACCAACCACCCACTTAACCAAGCAGCCAATAAACCCAAACTCACTCACTCACTCACTCACTCACTCACCCACTCACTCGCTCTTATGTGGTTGTCTTTGCTGACATATGAAGCTATTTTAAATACTACCTTTAAAGTGATTTACAGTGTTGTGGCACTATTTTTATGGATTCCTCTTAACTTGATGTCTGTTGCCAATAAGGTAAACCACAACTGACATATATCTTAAAACTATTTCTCTGTTGATACAGGAGGATATGCTCGGGGGCAATAAAGCCTGTTCAAGTGCCAAGTTGAAAATATGCGGGAAATTTGAACACAAAAATACACATAAGAATAATTTATCTATATGTCTATGATAGGTTATGATATGCAGCATTATTGTAGATTTGAGTTTGGTATGGATTTAAAATAAATTCAACTTGTAATCATCTAGTCGAGAAATGTAAAGTATAAACTGGACAAATTAATAAACAGTATTGAGGTGGTAAGACTGAATGAGTGAAAGAGTTTGGTTCAACGTCGCCTTTAACAGTATTCCAGTTACTTCACGGCGTGTCAGCTTAATGTGAGAGGAACGCCCGAAGTAATGCAGGTCTTCGATGTATACCACTTTGGTGACACCCACGAGCACAGGTATGGTGCTGACAACCTAGAAACATAATCGGGATGAACCGGGATTCGAACCCACAATCTAAGGTTTCTGCACAGCGAATTGCGGCGCTTTAAACAACTGGGCCACCCTTGACTTCTGTGGTGGCAAGACGACACACACACTTAGACAGAGTTCTGGACAAGACTAAAAACAGATGTCTGGTTAGTGTTGTCAAATGATTTGGTCCCTGGTAACCAAGGCAAAAGCCACAAACCTTCCTATTGTTCATCTCAAGCTTTACTATGGCATAGATTTGAAAATGGTAGGTTAATTGGCATATTTTTAATTTTGTAACTTTCTTCAAGAACCTTTTTGGGCTTATCGGATAGAAGAAGATTTTCAGGGCGAAATGACTTTAACGAGTACAAAGTTGCTAAAATGTTTTTGCCTGGCTGATTGTGTGTCATTGTGTCACCTTTGCTTATCCGATGTATCTTTTCTTACACTTCAGAGTGTCCACAGATTACCGTGTGTATGTGGGCGTGAAAGAAACTATTGCATACATTCTAATGGATATGCTGAATACAGTATATGTGAAGAGGTCAAATATGTATGTCAGGTTCCAGGAATGTATGTGTATATGGATTGTATCGTCATGAGGAGACTCTTCCTGGTTGTTTATGATGTTATGGAAGTTTTATGACAACCAACTTGTCGCACTTAGTTAATTGTGTATAAGAAAGAGTAATGTTCGTGAGCCCTTGTGACCTGGCAGTTATGCTTTCACATTCAATTGCAGGAGTCGCCTTTGCAAACATTTTCAATTTTAGTACATGAAATACAAATTTTATCATATGTTTACTACATTTTGCATTTTATTTATTAAGCTGAAATCCTGTCTTAAGGGATATGTCATTTAAACTGATTACTTACTTTGATATCTTTGCACTATTGTTGTAGTTGTAACCTTTGTCTACCTTCTCAAATGAGAACTATGTTTGCACCATCTCTGTCCATATATTTGTAATTTCCAATTTGTTTGCTTTTCCAGCCATATTGACATACAATATTGGCACCTGATATACAATGAGTTGTCTATATGTGTTGAGATGGTATATATTGTTGCATTGGCTGCAATGAATATACAATGAAGCGAATGCGATTCGTATCACAAATATAGGGAAACGAATACGAATATAAATTCACGAATACAATAACGAATTAGCAGTTGATGTATCAGTTGTTATATTCAGTGAATCACAAGCAACATAATTATTTTTACAGAGTTTGTTAAATTTTAATATATTTATACATTTATATACTGCACTTATCCAGGTACTAGTATCTGCTTAATGCGACAATGACCAGTGACCACTTTATTGTTAAATTAAATATAAGACAAAGAGTGTTGTCTCTGAAGAAATCTGTGCATATAATGTGTTCTTATGGATATTGTTAGGTACAGGGTATGTAAATGCACATGACTGCATATTTATAGATATTCGACTCTATTGGCCACGAATAACGAATTCAATTCACGAATGGATACGGTTCGATTCACTGAATACATGAGTCAATCGTAACAGCCCTCGTGGGTATTTTACGATGTTATGCCCACCTAGTATATATATATATAGGAATGCGTCATTTTCTTACATTTACTCTAACCGCATGGTTATTGAAGCCGAATTTTGTGTTTGTGTTCCTAGTAAGTGAATCATTATCACTGCAAAGAATGTCAAACCAAATCTGTGGGTACTGTTGCTTTGTCTCACAACTCTGAAACTTCTTCATGTGTAATTTATCATGCAGCGAGATTGTCTTGTGTGTCTTGTGGAAGATTCCACAAAGCCTTGTGACCCTATTTTAAAATGTTCTACTAAAAACAAGTGTTAGTTGCCCAAGCATTCTTCATCAACCCCAGCTGCTGGCATGTATGTAATCTGTAATATACATATCAAATTTAGTCTCTACTCTACTTTTCTAAAACAGTTATGTTTACTGTCAGTCTCATGTAGCCAACATGTAGCTCTTGGTTGTATGATGGTTCCCATATATATTTAGTGTTTTTAGTTTACATTGCTTTGCTTTCCAGAATCATTATTAATGATGAGTTTTCTTTACATTATTCATGTTACATTATCATTCAATGTTTTGTATGAATTATTAGAATATATAGAATTATTTCGTTGGGATTATGTAAGATTCCTGTACTGACTAATTCATTATTCTACAGACATAAATGGATTGTGTATACCAAACATCTGGCACTAATACTGTAGATTGTTGTATGTTATCCGGTGTAGTATAGGTCTCCGAACCCATGCATGGTGTAAGGAATGATTAAATTGATCGGGTGTTCAGACTCGGTGACTTGATTCATTCCGTGACCTTGTACCCTGGTCTGTAGGACCATTGTTCATAATATTTTATCATATATAATTGTTTTGTCTGGTCGAGACTTGATTATTTACAGGCTGTATGATAATTTCTTATACAAAAATTTATAAAAGGTGGCTTTACGTTTAAGGAAAACAAAATGTCAGAATACGTTGCTCTGTGTGATAACCTCCAAACCGTCAGACATCCCATTTGTCAGACAGCTTATACCAGGAGGAGTCAAGGTTTGTGAGTTAAGTAATAGTTACCTGTTTACCTTTGATTAAAGTGGAACAGACCAGAAAACACACATTTTGAGGAATTTACAGGATAGGTTTATTATGCACTTTTATTCATCAAATCATACCAGAAATCACACATTTTTAAGTATTCCACAGAAATCACATATTTTGAATTATTTACAGGATATATTTATTCAACTTTAATGTGGAACGTATTGCACTATTAGCTATATACCAAATATACACTGAAACGTGTGATATGACACATTGGGAATATTTTACAGGCTATATATTTCATTACATTAGTGCAAAAGACACTATATTCCTAAAAGTTGCTGTTCTTGCCTTAAGTGTAATTTCGCCTGACCTGTTCTTCTTTGGCGAGTTGCGAGTTTTAGTATTCATTAGTATTGTTTAAAAAAAACTGTTGTCTATCTACAGCCCTATGAAACATTGGTACAACTTATAATGCCCATGTGGTCTATCTTCACCCCAGTAAAATATTAGTTCTATTTAAAATGCCCATGGGGTCTATCTACAGCCCAATAAAACATAATTACTATATATAATACCTGGATTGTTTTGCCTATGGGGTTTTCATTCAGCTCACATAAACATTTCTGGTTAGAATATCCAGCAACCGAATGAGGCGAATATGCCGGTATTCGCGGGGGTCTCGCTGACTTTGTTGATTCTTGTCATCGTATCCAAATGGAATAGATATATGTTCCTGGTGTTAATCATTGGATTGTTTGGCAACGACTTGATTATGTAGAAACCGCCGTATGCAGGTTTGAATACTGTTGAGTGCGCCATAAGGGAAGATAAATACTGACGTCGTCCTGGACTGTACCCGACAAATACCGAATATGATGTGATAAGATTCCCGCTACTTGCTTGCAGGATAGCCAATGTGTAGAAGAACTGCAACAGACCATTGCTCGTAAAGAACACCATAGACTCTTCCAAAAGTAATGCCAGTGCCTATGACAGGTTTGATTCCTTCCTACCGTCGGAGCCAGACAAGTGTGTTCCGCGAATGAAAAAGAAAGTCAGCAACTCGTCAAAGAAAAGCGTGTATAAACCGTACTGGTCAGCTGAACTCCAGACATTGTTAAGGAACGTGATGTTAATGTTAATTGTGTTGTTATAAGCTGAGGATACTGCATTAATTGCACCAGATGAATAGTCATTGCCTATAATGATATACATTGTGCCGTCAATTGATTTGAAAAAGGGAAATTATCAGTAAATTGTAACAAGAAGAATAATGTCCATTTTAGGAATAATAATATTGACATGTCTCATTTTGTTTTTAGATGGTCTGAGACTAAAATTGATTATTCATCTATGTATTATATCTTGGATCGTGAATAAATCTTTAGACATGAATGTAACAGCAAAACATATTGCTAAATCGGCTAGCCCTGCATTATCTGTAGCCACTGTTAAATGTAGAACGAATGGCGATGTGGCACATCGTGATTTTTTAAAGCAGCCTCATGTCAGCTTTGCAAAACCAATTTTATCATGTGGCGTCCCTATCTTGGGAACAAGAGTATCAAGGTATAAACACTGTGCAGAATAGGGCATCTAGATTTTACCTGGGCGTGGGCAGTAAATAACCTACCTTTGCCACCACGGGTGACACGAGTTGGACATCATGTCTTTCTTAAACAAACAAAAAATAAATTTGACACTACTTAAGGTTAAAATGTATCCCAAACTCGTTCACTGCTATCAAATGTTTAGAACTGGTCTGCTATAATTAATGGGTCAACCGTGTTCTTGCGCTATTTGAACGGGATAACATCGATCTTAAGGATGCTACCCTTAGTTTCAAATGTATTAAAGATAATATGTTTACTCTTGGTTGTTGAAACTGGTGCCTGAGCCTACGGAATGCAAACCTGATCGTAACAAACCAAGAACCTATCGGCTATTTAAAAAAAATGATTTATTTACTGAAACATATGTAAAACGTATCAGCCCTCGACAACATAGCAATAGTTTAGCTAAATTACAATCTGGTACGCTCCTGCTTGAGATGTAACTTGGCCGCTTTACTAGACCTGTAGCCCCTTTCCAAAACCGTATTTGTAAACATTATAATTTTATTGTTATTGAGGATGAACGTCATTTTATTAATTGTCTGTCCATTATATTCTGATTTAAGATATGATCTTTTCAGTGAAGTCATTCAATCTGAACCTAATCTTTCGTCAATGGAACTCATTGATATACTGACCTACCTGATTGATATAAACTTATGTATTCTAAATAATGTGTTATATCATGTCCTTTTGTGTCACGTTAACCTTTAAGACTGGACACTTCTATTTGTAATATTGTGATAATAGTGTTTTA
The DNA here is from genome assembly GCF_023055435.1 of Haliotis rufescens. Lineage (NCBI taxonomy): Eukaryota > Metazoa > Mollusca > Gastropoda > Lepetellida > Haliotidae > Haliotis > Haliotis rufescens. Next base: position 317,418 of record NW_025964146.1, on the reverse strand, counting down.
AATATTTTGTGATTGCAAAGTGTGACACAATAATGAGCATTTCTTTCTTCTTCTTTAGACCTTGGTCCAGAGTAAGAAGGTCTCACCCTCAGCCTTGCCAGGGTTAGGCTAGGTACTCTGGGGCACCAACACAACAACCACTACTAATTTGTGCTGACATAGTGCTTCTTGTATACATCTACTTGCATAGTAAAAACTTGCCCTTGCCTTCCCAGGAACATGTTCAGTCCCTGGGTAGTCTATATTATGCTCACCATTGTTGTAAATATCTGTTAGCTACCTATATATATGATGTTCACATTAATAGATCTGTGCATATTGTACTGGTCGTCTCTTGTTCTACCTGGTTAAATTATCCCCTCTAGTCAGAACATGATACCTCCAGCTGAACAAGAAAGTTAAATGCTCTTTTGGTTTAATGATATCACTCCTGGTTTGTGAAAACACATGTCTAATTCAAGACACTTCTGAAAAGAAAGTTGTATGAAACTGTCATTGTCAGGGTCATTAAACCAGAAATACATGCGTAACTATTTATAGTTGGAAACATGTTCCTTTATTGGTTGTTTGAGGCTGCACTCAGCAATATTCCAGCCATATGACGGTGGTCTGTACCATACAATCCGGTGAATTACAACATGAACTTCGATCAACAAAAGTGGCATGGTATGACATGCCTTACAAATTACAAATAAATGAGTTCAAAAACCTTGAGTTCAATAAAGGTCACTCAAAGTCCTTACCTCTTCAGTTCCCAACTCTAAGGACGACATTTATATATAATTACCAAATGTTATCCTTCTACATCAAATAAACTAAGCGGCAAAAGAAAGTATAGGTTGGCAATTTGTAAGTTTCCTAAAAACAGCGATAATTAGTGGAAAGTTGGTATTGGTAATATGACTGCCCAGGAACAGGTACCAAAAGACACCTCACCCGAACGCGCCACCTTTGACGGCGCTCATGCGGTGACAAAAAAATGGTGAAACAGGTTTCCCGCCTATGGCATAAACTGCACGTGCATGTAAGCTGTATAAATGCGTTCGTCTGCAGGGTATAACCACACGAGATGAAAGCACACAAAAGAAATGCCACGACCGTCACAGGAGCAGAGAGAGAGAGAGCCATCGGTACGGCCGAAATGGGGGCAACACAGGTCCAAATTGCCAGAAGGTTTGGTTGTACACAATTGACAGTAGTCAGGCTGATTCAACGGTACAGGCAGACAGGGAGGACACAGGACAGGCCTAGAACCGGACGACCCCGAGTGACAGCACCACTGGAAGACGGTCAGATACGGCTGATTCACCTGTGAAACAGATTCGTAACGGCGACGGCGACGGCAGCAACAGCGTTGGGACATCCCATTAGCCAATGTACAGTACTACGACGACTTCGTGCTGCTGGAATCCGAGCGTATCGTCCTTTCCGAGGAATGGTACTGACTGCTCAACATCGACGCCTGAGACTGCGATGGGCGAGGCAGGTTCGACGCTGGCAAGTGAGAAATTGGCGTCGAGTGCTGTTTACTGATGAAAGTCGGTTTAACTTGTTTCGAAATGACGGCAGAGAGCGAGTTTATCGACGCAGAGGGGAACGTTTGGCTCCGGGGTGTATTCGAGAGGTCCATCCATTCGGCGGGGGAGGTGTCATGGTGTTGGGCGGAATTTTGGAGATCAGAAGACTGATTAGGTGATTATACAGGGAAACCTGAACGCTGTGCAGTACAGAGACCAAGTTTGCAGCCAGTTGTGCTTCCGTTCTTACAAAACCAACAGCGGGGGACATTGTTTCAACACAACAATGCCAGGCCCCATACTGCAAGACTGACTCGGAACTTTCTAAACCTGCAGAACGTTGACGTTTTGCCCTGGCCTGCCCACTCACCCGATATGAATCCTATTGATTATCTGTGGGGCCATGTTCACAGACAGATTATAGCACGCCATCAGCCTCCCGTCAACAGACAAGAATTGCAGCAGGCCCTGAGAGACGAGTGGCAACGGATTCCGGTCAACGTCATTAGAAGACTGACGTCATCGATGAGGCGGCGTATCACAGCATGCATTGAGGCAGCTGGACGTCATACACGATTGAAGGCAACTGTGTTGACAATGAACTTGTAGTGTGTCTGACAATTTTTTGGTGACATTTCAGACAACTTTTGAAAATGAAATTTCTTACCCCACCATTGTTTACCTTGAGCTTACATAACCTGTGATTGCACAATTTCATTCAAACTGTGGCTGATCAATCATGTGTTACCCCTCCCTAGATTATATTATAATTCACAACAAAACCTCTTCTTGTTATTTTTTTATCGATCATGGAACTCGACCTATACTTTCTTTTCCCAGTTTACTTATTGAGATATATATTGTCATAATAAACATTTTAGTGCATGACCTTCAGAGTGAACTTGACCTTTGATACCATTGACATATATCCTGCATAATAAGCAAAAATGATGTACTAAGGTATAATTTAAACGGGCATGAAATACTCATATGCCCCACCAGTATGACATGGCCGGTTGTGTGCAAGTCATTAAGCCCCTGTGCACTATGTTCACTGGACCCTTTTGTAAATGGCGTAATTGCAAGCACTAAAAATAAAAAAGTTATTCCTGGTGTTTCTTGCCATATGCAGTTTATGACAGAATACGTAACTGTATTTGTGATGAGTTGTGTTATTACTTTAACAATAATCAGAGAAGTAAGGGAGTTCTTACTTTACATAGGGATCAATGAGCGCAGGGGTCACCATGGGGTGTACTGAGAAATATAGCACCAATCATCTGATGATCTGACTAGTAGACGAGTCTGGAATGCTACAGCACTGGCACGATCAGTAAACAGCAAGTTCAGTGAAGCTCAATGACAGTGAGTTGGAGGGTGAATGAGTTGAGTCATTATCTGCACATTAATGGAAACTTCAAGTTTCAGTTTTTCACAGAGCAATACCATGTGTAATGTCTCCTGTGTAGACTTGATATCCTTGGAGGTCTCTTTCACTGTAATCATTGATGTGAGTTTCTGTGAAACACAAAACATGTACCACACCGACAAACATATTATTCTTTACATCTTCAAAATGAGCTTTGAGTGATCAAACATTCAAGTGAGCCACCTTGAGTCCATCACCATTAATGTTCTGTCCAGGTGAACAGTCTTTCATTCTGCTTTCTAGTCATCTCATCCAACGCTTTTTTTAACTACAATTTTGTGTTCATTCAAACCTACACGTTTTAGGCCTTTCCTTGATTTGATTCTACTGAACATTGTATACACTTGACCAAGCTAGCCTATAAATTTTTAGTATAAAAGTGGTATATATCTCATTTAAGTAATTATGGTAACGGTTCTCAAAAGGCCGAGGGCTTCTGCAAATGATAATGCCCTGAAAAATAGCTTTACCGTTATTACAGCGAAATGGATAGAATTTGTTAGAGCTAGACCCATGTGCCATGCTTGTTAAGATATCTTTTGAGTTCTGCTCCGGATAAGAAATGTGACGGACAGACGGAAATACAGAAGGTTAGACGGATGGACAACACCCATACCTATATAATTCTTCCTCTTCGTGGCGGGGGATTATGATACTACACATTGAAAGTAGGTCACCTTGACCTATCACTGATATCTGAAGATTGTTGTTACTTGTCATACATAAGTATTCAACTAATATATCCACTACATGAATCAGACTTTAAAAATAAAGTGCATCAGCGGCGGCCAAATCAAGACACATTGTAAAGCATTCCCCTTTACTTTATGAGCACAGCTAGTAATTATATAAGGGCAGCGCTATTTTTCAGGGCATTATCATTTGCAGGAGCCCGAGGTCTTCCCTTAACTGCCCGACGAAGGAGGACAGTTGAAAAGACCGAGCACTGTCCCCTCTTAGCAGCAGTCAAACCAAGCCAGATCAGTTGGTATGAATCCTTGTATTACCGTGGTGATTTTAAATTCCAGCCTTAGTTAACACTGACAGACCAAGCTCATGAAGTCATTTGTTTGGCCATTCCAAGTGTCTGATATTTTTTTACCCCTAATCTAACAGGTTCATTTCCATTATGCTTTCTTGGTTCAAAGAGGGCGTGTTACCACCCTTAATGTAAACATATTTGACATTTAGGGTTACGTGTTAACTCTTAATGTAAGAAAGGGGCGGTCGGGTAGCCTAGTTGTTAAAGCGTTCGCTCGTCACGCCGAAGACCCGGGTTCGATTCCCGACATGGGTACAATGTGTGAAAAACATTTTTTACATTAAGGTTAATATCGTACATATCTCCACTTATTGTAAAGAAATTCTTAAAAACAAGTTTAATTGGAAATATAAGGTTCTTTTTGCTATTTTCACATGCATTTTTTATAGTTGTTAAGCGGCAGCGTGAGGAACTGGCTTTGCTCAGATCTGAGAACAAGAGGGGATATTATAAGAATGGCAGGCTCGTTATTGAGGACATGCTACTACTCTAGAAGGTGATGAGGATCAGATCGTCAGCTATGGATCAGGAGCGGGTACTGCCGTCAAGGTCGAATGTTAATTCAGCCTCAGGGGTGGCCAGGGCTGTTATAGCGCGTCAACAGGCAAAAGCATATCTTACATTGCAAGGGCTATAGAAGATTTAAACAACAAACTGTTCGATATTGTTTCTGTATCTGAACATGACATTAGTGTTTTATATGAAACATAGTCAATGGAAAATTTCTTATTCGGGAGGAATATTGGTTTTGTTAAAATATTCACTGGTAAGATATGTTGTTGATGTTCGATACGGAGAAAATGCTATTACTATTCTGTTTGATAAAAGTAGGTTTGGTTTCAGTTGAGATACATTGTGTATATTTACATATATCCAACCGGAGAGATCGACCTCGTGTGACAACAAAGATAGACAAAAATTGGGTAGAGATTTTGCTGTATTTTTTATTGAGTATACTGGAAGAGTAGCCAGCTGTTTCTATCACTGTACTTGGATTTGTTTGTTTGTTGTTTAACGCCGCACTCAGCAAATAATCGAGTGTGGACCAGACAATCCAATGATTGACATCATGAGCATTGAGCCATGCATTTGGGATACGATGACATGCATCAACCAAGCCTGACCACCCGATCCCGTTAGTTGCCTCTTACGGCAAGTGTTGAGTACTGATTGCTGAAGACCTATTCTATCCCGGATCTTCACGGGTCCATTGTACTTGGAGACATGAACAGCAGAACCGGTGTGGCGCTGGGCTATGTGGAGAACGATGTCATACACCATGTTGAAAGTAATGATTTCTTAGTAGATCTTTTTACACAATTTGAGATGGAAAGATATTCATGTGATAAATTACTAAATAACTTTGGAAAAGTACTTCAGAACATACATATTGTGAATGGAAGATTTGGAACTGACTATCAAATCGGTGACTGTACATTTATAAGGGCATTAAGGGTGTAGTGTGATAGATTATGTTTTTGCATCGATTGACATGTTCCCCGATGATGATGATGATGATGATGATGATGATGATGATGATGATGATGAATGTCTCTGTAAAAAAGATGAACGGTGCCATTATTTAAATGCGTTGAGACAAAAAACCTAAAAGATCTCATACTTTATTAAGTATACCAGAGTTTGTAATGAATACAGATAACTATGTAGAATCAAGAAGGACCAGTACGCACAATGTTAAAGGAGTGACCTAGAAAATGCAGCAGCGGGAGACTCTAAACTTTTCTGGGACATGATAAAGCGTGTGTCTGGACGACCGCAACGCCCCAACCCTATTGATATACAAGACTGGGGGAACTATTTCTCGGCTGTATTCTGAACAGATGGTTATTGTGAGGTGGAGGTGACATGTCAAGGTTATATGCAAGAACTGACAATTGATCCGAACTTTTTAAAAGCAGCAGTGCCAAGAACAATATTAAATCAGCTGGTCTTGACCACATTCTTAGTAAAGTAGGCACAATTTATGGAGACATTCAACAAGACATTCTTAGTGAATATCTAAAATATGCGTCCGCTGTTATAATAACTTATTTAGAAATCATATTTAACAGCATTTAATGTCCCTGAATTTTGGGCGACTGGGATAATTATCCCATTGCATAAGAAAGGGGACGCCTCTGTTCCTGATAATCATAGGGCTATAAGCCTCCTGAGTGTCCTGAGTAAAGTTTGTACACGTATTTTATACAGAAGACGAGTGTATTAGGCTGCAACACTTGATAAAATATCTAAATATCAATCGGGGTTTCGAAAAGGTTATTTCACTCTTGATAACTGTTTTGTTTTAAGCTCTGTCATTCAGCGTAATCTTTCACGTAAATGAGGTAAATTTTATGTAGCGTTTATTGATTTCTCTAAAGCACTCGACTCCATTCAGCGATTCATAGTTTCAGTGCTAAACTGCCATGTACAGTAATGTAAAGGCTTGTGTTCGTTCAAACAACAGAGTATCTGTTACATTTGGTTGCTTCATGGGTGTTAGGCAAGGGTCTATGCTTTGTTCCTATTTGTGTCAGTTTTTTTATAAAGGAACTGGTTACTGACATGAAACAAAATTGACGTTTTGGTGTTCAGTTACATCCGGTATTTATTCAACTTTTTCTACTTCTATTTGCGGAAGACTTTATTGTGTTTGGCAATACTGTCAACAACTTACAAAGGAAGTTGAATATCTTGCATGATTATTGTTGTAAATGGGAAATGTCAGTCAATCTATAGAAAACAAAAATAGTTGCTTTTAGAAATGGGGGAGGTTTATCACGTTGGAAATGCGGTTGAAGCAGTTGCTTGATACAGTTATCTTAGCTTGTATTTAGCAATAGATTACGGAGGTCGAATGCTTTAAATAATATCCCAATTCAGGCAAGAAAGGTGTTCATGCTCCTGTTAATTAGTATACATTCCTTGAAACCATACCCGCCTCACCTTTACTTCAAGATTATTTCATACAAAGATAACACCAAAACTTTTATACGGGGCTGAAATTTGGGGGTTCAGTGACATAGAACCGAGTGTGGTAGATGTTCTATTCAGTCGCTTACTGTTTTGAAATGAGTCAAGTATTGGCTGTCTCTTATTCAAATGCAGGAATCTCGTTTACTAAAACAATGGAACAATATGTTGCAATATATACACATGCACAAAAGTTAAGCGCCACCCACCATATTTGTGAGTTGTTACTTTTAACACTTAATGATGACTATTATAACGAGATGTACGATTGTTATAAGCCGTATATGTAAACCTAATGTGATGCAAAAGTTGTCCCAAAGCAAGTTTATCTTGTGTTCCAAAAGAATATGAGCAGAAAGGAGTTTTACCGAAAACCAGAAATTGAAGGATTAGAAAACATTGCAAAACTTTTTTTGTCATGTAACTGTCATGATATCAGCAGACCACATCAGGTGTCACATAGACACCCTAGGGAGTGCAGAGTCTATTGCAAGACAGAAACGTCAGTAACGTGTGTATGATCCACGGACATTGACCACAGCTTCAACCCTACGCCTCATACTCATTACAAGTCGTTGAATGCTTCTCCGAGGCAAACGGATCCATTCTTCATAAAGTGCGGCTTCAAGTCCAGCGAGGTTTTGGGGATCACGATGTCTGATTTTCCGGCCAAGAATGTCCCATAGAAGCTCAATCGGATTAAGATGCGCACTACAGGCCGACCAAGGAAGAGTGGCAATAGCTTCTTGACGCAAATAAACCAAAACAGCTGAGATCTTACATTGTCGTCCATGTAAACAGGTCTTGTCTGAAGAGGATGGTTGTCAAAATTAGGGACTACCACTGGACAAAGAACGGCATCTTGGTATTGTTGGCTATTCAGGTTTTCACGAATTGTCACCAGCGGAAGTTTGCAGCCGAAGGAAACACAACCCCATATCATGACAGAACCCCCGCCACATGCTAAGGTCTTCTGGATGTTCCTTGGTGCAAAACGAGTGTTACGTTGCCTCCAAATACGTATTCGACCATCAACAGTTCGTAGCAGCATTCGACACTCGTCAGACCAATGGATCCTTCTCCAGTTGTCCAAGTTCCATCTTCTACGGGCACGACACCATATCAGACGATTCCGCATGTGCCTCTCAGTTAGTTGAGGACGTTTTACTGGTCTTCTGGCGTTGTAACCAGCCGCTCTGAGGCGACGCCTTACGGTCATCGTCGAGAGTCTCTGATGGGTAATCCACTGCAGTCTTAAATCTGTTGAAGTGGCAAATGGATTTCGTCTGACTATCCTGAAAAGACGTCTATCCTCTCTGTTAGAGGTCTTTCTTGGCCTACCAGACCTATGCCTGTCATTGACATCATTGGTTTGACCATATTTGACAATCAAACGAGTGATAACAATGTGATGACGACCCATTTGTCTTGCAATAGCCCTGCATGACATGACAGCATTTTTCATGCCTATCACTTGCCTTCTTTCAGCGTTCGTTAACTTTCTCCTCACCATGGCTGATTTTCAACCTCGATTGGAAGGGGAATCTCACACAGGAGTAAAATGCAACCACGGGTCTGAAACTTGAATTTCACTATTTATAGGGTGGGGGAACTGCAGCAACACGTAAAGCACGCTTTCCTTGTGGTATCTGGACAAATTTGGGTTCATGAAACTATGGAAGCCTAATTCAGTCATACATCATCATATTTCGTATTTCTGATTCCCACACGTTAAATCAAGGGACTATGAATATGATGGCGCTTAACTTTTGTGCATGTGTATATAACGAAACCTAAAACTTTTCAGATTAGGTGATTTGGTCTAGTACTTTCAAGCATGGGGTAATAAAACCGTATTTTTAAATATGTTAGGTCAGCGGTTAAAAGATCACTTATTCAGGTTTTGCCATAGTGATCTATCCGAAAGCCTCAAAATGTCTTATTATGCACAGTTTAATACATCCATTTTATGTGAGAACTATTTGAGTAGTATAACTGTAAATACATTCAGGACCACATTGACTCGTTTTCGGCTCAGTTCAGAAATTGAACGTGCACGACATTTCAATATTCCTCGTGATTTTAGAAAATGTAAAGTTTGTAACCTAAACCATATCGAAAATGAATGTCACTTATGTGTTAACTCGTCACGGTTATAGCCATCTTAGGCAAAGTTACATAAAATCTAAATTTTACATCTTTCCAAATATTCTGAAGTTTAATACACTACTGGCATCGCAAGACCCTATTATCAATATGAATAATGCAAAGTACTTGTTTAACGCCAATGCAGTAAGAACACAAATACTCAAACTTTGATAAATAGAGAATCTCACCCGAGTGTCTGTTGATATCAATTATATCAACGAGTGTTTGAGTGTTTGTGTTTTTACAACATTGGCGTAAAACAAGTATATTGACTGCTAAGTGTTGTCCGGGAATTTATTATGCGTTGAAAAACAGGACATTTCTCCGCTTTTTAGAGTACACCGATAAAAGTACTGTGCGACGATTTTGTTATTTAGCAGTTTTACCGAAACTATGAGCGAACAAAATACTGCCCAATATTTGAACGACATAAATATATATCAAATAGAGTTATATGCGTATGTATAACGACATAAATTCAATGCAAAAAATAGTCTGCCGTTAATGACGAAAACAGATTTACCTCTAAGGCGACAGAGAGGTTACTCACGTCCAAGAAAAGTGGGCATAACTCCGCTATGTTATTGTAATTAAGGTCTCTCGACGAGAATTAGCTGTGGGTAAGGACAATATATTTGTAACTTGACTAATGTTGCACCACTATTAATGGAGCACTAGCCGTACCATCACATGTAATGAATTCCTAAAAAAAATGACACCATTCCATTACACGTCATGGCTGATTTTATGATCGGGTGGTCAGGCTCGCTGACTTGGTTGATGCATTTCATTGATCCCAATTGCGTGGATCGATGCTCATGATATTAATCACTGGATTGTCTGGTCGAGACTCGTTTATTACAAACCGCCGTCATACAGCTGGAATATTGCTGTGTGCGGCGTAAACAACAAACCAACCAAATTATGTCTTTGACAACGTCAGAGAAAAACAACACTGGTTTTCCGATTTTTATATATATATATCCCCTAATTTTCGTTCATGGTATGGAAAAAGTCGATGTGTAAAACGGAATTTGACGCTTTTCGACGCAACATAAAAAGACTGCGTTTACCATGTAAATAATGTCTTGAATAGATAAACAATTCGATAGTTTACAGTGTATCTTATTTGGACAAGACACGCACCTGTTTGACATGAATTGTACGTTATCAAGTACTCAAAAGAATATTCCAAAACAAACAAAATTACATTCAATATAAGACATGTATCTGTTCATTATTATGTAATTATTGTTCATCATCTTGTCTCAAAATTGTACAATAAAAGATGCGAAGAAAGCTCTATTAGTATAGAATTATCAGGATAATCGTATGAGGATAATCATCCAGCAACGGGGTACATGGCACAGGTTATATTTTAAAACTTTTTACAATTCTTGGAGAAATAAAGTTAACAGTTCATAGTCTGTGGTCACACTATTTAAAAAAGGATGAACCCATTGTTTATATAATGCAAAACGAGACGAACAATTCATAAATCGTTTGTGACTAACTCGCACCTGGCGAGATATCGTTAGATATAACTGTTTTGGTTTTCAAACGGCAGAAAAAAATTTCCGAGACCAAGACAATTCTTCTAAAAATGTGTGCATATATTTTAATGAATACAATATCCATTTTGTTTAAGTAATGTCTTCAGTTTGAGTTTTAAAATAAAACAAAACGGCTATTCATGGACACTGTTTATACGAACTTATAATATTGACTATTACACTCCCTAGAAATACATACATGTTGCACTGACGTTTACATGTCACCTTGTAACACTTTTCCAAATTAAAGAAATATCGTATACGACACCAAAAACTTATAACTGTCTTATGTAAACATTGTTCAAACAAACAGGAGATTATCAAAGGTTCATTTATGTTGTACGTATAATATGATATCGAACACTGATTACTATCCAAAGTGAAATTAAATGTGTCGTTATTTACAGGTTTTCTTTATGGGTCGTTACTGACGTGTCATTTAGCCGACTTTGTTAAATCTTGGTACAAATGTGTATCTAGGGACACTATGCAATATGTTTTATTTACGTTACTACCGTGCTTCCATGGCAACGGAAAGCGGCATTTGCAGAGCTGTTTGATCGATATTCAGATTTCGTTCAATTTGGTATTTAGGTAAAATGTAATTTCAGGACCCAACCCAGTAGGTTTCCTTACAATCATGGCAATGTAACCGAGACATCTGATTGATCGAAATTTATTTGTTCGATTTTGTTTTGAGGATATTTCGACACAACTTTGCACACAAAGTACATTTTATCACACTAGCAATGAATTGGAGTCCACGGATTGGTCGACATTTAGATAGTTAACCCTATTTAAGACTATTTTCCCATACTTATAAGTGTTCTTTGTGAAACTAGGTGTGGATGATCAGCAAAACATCCAGTAATATAACCTCGTTCAGAAATCAAAGATGGTCTTACAGTTTTGTAATTTGCAGGTCTCAAACATTTGAATGAGTAAATGTCTATTTATGAATTCCTTTTGAAAACCCTCGTGAATATAATCTAATTAGATTATTAGTTCATTGTACCCCCGCAACGAAGTTAGGGGGTAATGGAATCAGCGTGTCCGCCTGTGTGTCGGTCTGTCCGCAGAAAATATCTTTCCGGACAATTCCTTCAAAACTAATTGACTGATTTCAATTTAACATTGCATACGTGGCCACTTTAACATGTTGTTCGGCACATCGCATGTGTTGGGCACATCGGAATAATTGCCTTTTATTACTTCGTCGTTACAATTTGTCTGGACAACTTCTAAACTATACTGAACCGCGAAAGAAACGTCACCATCGATAGATATATGAGAAACCTTATTTGCTCAAACACTGTAAATATATTAATAATAAGACATATTAAAAAGATGAAACTTGGCAAAACTGATCATCAAGGTCGAAATTAAAGTGTCAAGTGTTCTTAAAGTGAAACACAACACCAGTCTCTCAGAAAATGGCATCACAAGTCAGTATCTCATGTGTCCACCATGTGCATTGATGACTGCCGTGCAACGTCGATACATGGAATGGATGAGGCGGTTGAGTGAGTGAGTGAGTGAATGGGGTTTAACGCCGCTTTTAACAGTATTCCAGTTATATCACGGCGTGTCAGCTTAATGTGGGAGGAAAGCCCGAAGTGATGCAGGTCTCAGACGTTTACCACTTCGGTGAAACCCACGAGCACGGGTATGGTGCATAGAAACATAATCGGGGCGAACCGGGATTCGAACTCACAATCATAGGTTTCTGGCGTGCCCAAGGGACGCAACTCTGCACAGCGAGTCGCGGCGCCTTAGACGACTGGGCCACCCGTGCCCCCGAGGCTGTTGATGTAGGCCTTTGGATCTTGAGCCCACACTGCGAAGAACGCATGACGCAGTTCAGCTGCAGTTGTCGGTCTTGGTCGGACGTCATTCAGTCGTCTTTGAATCTCGTCCCACGGGTGCTCAATGGGATTTAAATCGGGACTGAGGGCAGGCCACTGTATGGTTCTGATGCCATTCTGCTGGAGGAAATCTCTTCTTGCTCTCACAGTGTGGACACGGGCGTTATCACGCTGAAAGTCTTGGTTGCGGCCACGTGCCAAATGAGGTATGGCGTGTGGTTTCAAGACTTGAATAATGTACCGAGCTGCTGTGACACCATTGTCTCTCCCTGGACCGATGTTCTGGAAGACCAAAGGGTGGACCTCTCTGCGCAAGACCAATTCCACCCGCATCATGATGCTCGGACCATCCCAAGAGTCTCTCTCAACAACACAAACATCCGAATAACGTTCCCCATGGCGTCGCCAGACACTCTGCCATCTGCTGTTGTGATACAGTAACGGCCCTCGTCTGAGAAGAGGACTCTTCTCCACTGTTTGTGTCGCCAATGCTGGTGCTGTGTTGCCCACTGAAGACGGTCCCTGCGATGATGTGTCAGAATAGGTCCTCTGTGTGGCCTATGACAGTGGAGGTGTCTGCTCGTCAATGGTCAATGCATGGTGTCCACACTAATGTGTCGCTGGTGTGTCCCCATGGTCTGTCGAGCAGTTTCCGCAGCAGTAACAAAGCGATCTTGAAGATGCTGTCGTACAATCTGATGATCCTAACGTCGGGTGGTGACCCTTGGTCTTCCACTACGTGGTCAGTCATCTGCAGTGTTGGTTGTCTAATACCATTGCTGGAGCCTGTATATGGTCCTTACCTGGACTTGAAATGCATTGGCTACTTGCTGGTCGATCGGTTTATTGTCATCTGCTTGGTTTTTTTATCATCAAATTTCATTTTTCCGGACCAGGTAAGGTTAAATTTTTGAAACTTTGACAAAAATTGCCAAGATATTTAAATGACAACTTTTCATGCAATGTTACTTAGGGTGACGTTTTTTTTGTGGTTCAGTATACTACATCGATTTCTTTCAGATATGTACGTAGGTGTAGCTATTGACACCGTGCGATATGACTTCATTAATTCCAGATAGAATGTTCTAGTTAGCTAATTTTTTATACATACATGCAAGATGTCCAAAGGATTTATGTGACGGATTGCCATCCTTCTTTGTAGGGCATGAGTCATCCGTCATGTGAAATCTATTCACAATCCAATATGATTTATTCATAAAATAAGTCGAAAGATAGCATTTACAGCTCATCTGGTACAAAGTTCCGAGGTGAACTTATATCAGCTCCCCCAGAAGATCGAAAGATCTGTACCTAACTGACATGAAATACTCTACAGGTCGTATGCCTAATGTTCTGTTTTCAATCAACAATGGTCTTACTACAGGACATGCTAAACTAATATATAAAAGGTATAGAATTCAAATCCGAATAATATATAACTTTAAGTGGCTTCTTGTTCATTCGACCCAGTACTTGGGAAACCGGCGGGTTGTGTTTTTTTTAAACAAAATATCATTGCATTGGAATTCCTGTCGTTTGTAATATATGGTTCTGGTGTATGCTCAAGTGTCATATCCGTAATACTGCTTCAAAATGTCCATTAATGTATTTCTAAAACTCTGTTAATGGACCATTCCAACAATCCACCACCATCTTCATTATGATATTAGGATAGTAACGGAAATGAGGTTACCTTGCAGAGTATCGAAAAATAACCTTTGTAAAACAGTAAGTTTGATAGAAATCGCTTAAAAGGATTAGAGGTCATAAACCCTTTTATAAATCCTGGAAATAGCAAGCATGTGGTCTTTGCAACAAGGTTGAACCCGCAACCCTTAATGTAAACATTTTTACACTAAGAGTAACTTTTACATTACAGGTTGTAACAGGGCAGCACCAATGGCAAAAATGACAACAATCAGTACCAATTTAAAAATTTATTCAGATAAAGTTTTGCATGCATTTGTGCACAGGTATGTACAGTATTTCCTTCAGAATTAGAAGCAATATTGATTATCACTTGAGAACTTTGCAATGTTTTCACCTGTAATGATAGTCCATCTTTTATATTCAACATAGAAACCATAGGAATAAACAGGCCTGTGAATCAAACAGGCCTGATTGTATACATTCCCAGCTATGGATGTCTCTGAAACCTCCCCAAAGAATTCTGATCTGATTATGAGCATGATCATAATAAGCAACCTCTCCTACGCTGTGAACAAGTTACAGGAGTGGGAGAGAGCCAGATAAGGAGTACCCTTTGCCAGCAGTGTGTGACAGATCTGGTCTCTCAATGATTGATTCTTTCCAACTGAAAATAAGGGTGGTAACACTTACAAACATCTCATAAAAACACCTTGATAAGGTGACCTTGATAAAAAACTATGTATCCCCCTGAGAGGTAAACAAATGTTAAAGGGGAGAATAAATCTCTTTTAGCCGGCTTCCAGGCAAAAGGCTGTACACTTTTCAGAGTCAATGAAAGCCACGTGACACAGTACAAGTTAACGTCAGCTCAACTGAACAGCTGTTTTCTAACAATATTGAATTTGTTTTTATTTCCTATACAATGTTAATAATGATTAAAACATGTTGAAAGATATTTTCTCTGGCTCCGGCTCCTGGTGTAAAACCAAATGCAGGATGCACAAAACCACATGTACCCCTCATGATACTGCTACAACTTATAATGTGTGTATGACATATAGGGAGAATGTGACCTTCAATTATCTTCCAAAGTGATATACAGCACACAAAACAAACATGATGTCCCCATTTGGAATCCAAGAACTATGATTATGACATGTTCTAATAATTGAAAGAAGGCCAACATGAAATAAGATAGTCATCACTTGTCATCCCTGTGTCTTCAAGTCGTATAAACACAGAATCAAAGGGTCTTAAAACATTTGCAGCAAATCAAACATCGCTTATGTGACCTTAACTCTTTGTGTAGGTCAGTCATGAACCATTCAGATTGCAGCCCGGCCCAGGGGTAATGTACCTGAGTTTATGAATGTTTCTCAAGGTTAACATAGAAGCAAACATTTTTTCAGATGATGACCTTTATGATGGCCTTGAAATTTGACATGCCTGATCAATTTCTGAACTGTAGTAGCCACCTCCATGTTACAGTGGATAGGGTATCTGCCTGGAGAGCTGAAAACAATCAGTATGTGTCACAACATTGATGCCATTTCAAAACTATTTCGGGTTCAGATAATTTAATGCTCCTGTGGTAGTATGGGCGCTAATGGATATCCACTCAAAGTCCAATTAGATGCAAAAGAGTATGGATGCTGGATAACTGAACTTAGGTAAAATGTAACGTGTAAATTTGATTTTCCTGATCTGATAAGAATTACACTCAATATATTGATGTTTGGACAACCCATGTCAGATTTTCCCTCCTCAGTCACTTGTTTCAAACAAGGAACCGTTTTCTAAAAGAAGCAAAAGGCATCACATAAACTTTGCTGCTGATAGATCCTGTCACCCTCGAGCCCCGGGCCCATTGTCATGTCTGGACACTGAGTGTTCACAACCAAGAATACCTAGGACTCGCAGATTACCTGTATATAGATCCAGGTAAATCCCCCTGTTCTCTCTTGAATCTGGTTGTGTCAAATTATCACTGTAAATCTTGAAATCATCATGCAACTGCTGACCCCTAACTAAAAAATGTGACTCAATATTAATGCCACCTCCCCACAAGCCCAGCGCAATATTAGAGAGAGAAAATTACTTCCATGAGTTTTACCCACTTAGCTTTGATCCAACAAAACAGCACAGAGAACAACTTATTAGGGCTGAGTAGATTACATCAATAAAATATCAATAAAACAATCAATAGTATTATCCAAAATACAACAACACATAGTTTAAATGTCTATTCCGTTGACAGTAATTTTGCGAACACCTGGTGTCATCACTGAATGTCAACTCTTTTGCCCTTTATGCCAAATGGAATCTGTTTTGGTGGATAATCTAGACATGTTATTTTCTTGCATTCACAATTTATGTTAAGTTTAAAAGAAATAAATTAATTGAGCCAACTTAAACGTACATTTTTTTAGCCCTCAAAATATTGGGTAAATAAATAACATGACTAAATACTGTCATAGTAAAGTATTCACAAATACTGACATAGTAAAGTATTCACAATCATGTTCAAGTATGCTACTGTCTTTGGGAGGCTACCTCATCTACCTGATCAACCAGGAAGGAAACAGTAAATAAGAAGTTCAAAAACACATTATCATGGTGTCAAGAGAAAATGACCAAACAGTAAGTACTCACCTAAAACTGGTGCTAAGATTGCTAAGTATACTACTGAACATGATAACATTTTAGTAAACTGTTAGATGAGTGAAAGTGTCATTTGTGTGATGACTAGAGCTTATGTAATAACAAATCTGCAAACAAAGTATCTGCCTTCACTGAACTATTTCCATCAGAAACGTGGTTGACCAATTT
Source organism: Haliotis rufescens (assembly GCF_023055435.1). Classification (NCBI taxonomy): domain Eukaryota; kingdom Metazoa; phylum Mollusca; class Gastropoda; order Lepetellida; family Haliotidae; genus Haliotis; species Haliotis rufescens. The sequence goes on along the minus strand of NW_025964146.1, from coordinate 300,412 downwards.
GTCATAGTGTCATTGCTGCTGCCCATGATACTGTTCTACATAAAAATACATCTCATCTTTCTGAAAAAATATAAAATAAGACGTGGTCAGATTCAGTCTTTATCAGGTCGTAACAAGTTAGAGATATGTCACAAATAACTGATAATAACAATACCTTGCACATCTACAATGAGCTCCAAGTGACATGGAATGTGCTGACTTACGAGGGAGGCTGGCCTGATGAATCACACAGGTGCTGCCACAGTCAGACAAGTCATTATTGTCATCATGTTATTGTTCACCATTCCACTGTAACAATTATTACCTATAACCTCAGTTTCAATCACAGGTTAAGTGTCCTTAACCTGCCAAACATTGGGCACCTGTTCAGTGAAGTCAACAATGTCAGGAACACTGTCAATCTGCAGAACATTGGGCACCTTTTCAATGAAGTCAACAATGTCAGGATGAAGTTCTACTTGGTCAGGAACACTGGTATTGATCTCCTCCTACCCTGCTGCAGGAGAATCACTTCCCTTCACATGAACATTTTCAGATTCAGTCCTTCCAAACTGCTGTTAGAGACAGAGCCTTCCTCTTCTACAACATTCTGATCTGCACCTTCAACAACTGGTCCTTATTGACAAACGCCCTCTCTCTGTAAAAACCACTTGACAACTCTTCAAAGTTTCTTGTTGGTGAATCCTACTTCTGACACCATTTTGTGAATGGGCAAAAAGGACAAAAGCAAATCCACTCTTGATTCTCTTCTATTCAGCAAGGTAACCACTATTCATGGTACCCATGACATAACCTAAAACAAGCACATAAAATATTCCATGAAACATTGCCATATGATCATTAGTGTACATCAGTTATTTAGGTGAAAATGCATTTGAACCACACAAGAAACTTAACAATATTCAGATGTAGATATATTGCCCAACACTTCAATTATATGATAAACTTAGTAAAATCTAAATATCTTTTACATTTGTATACTTTTCCTGCATTACTCTGTATTGCTTTTACTGCTGTCTTTGACAGAGTGACAAACAGCGTGAGATCCAGCTGCTGAAGAAAAGTTGTTCCCATCGGTAGAAGGCAGCCCCCCTCCCACAGTTGGCATGTGACCCAGAAGTCATGACATCACATCAAAACACATAAATGCTTTAAACATAACATCTTAAGCTTCGTGGGGAGGCAGCGTAGCAAAGGGAGGTCACTTAGACTTCGTTATGCAGGATAAGGATAAATATGTAAAAAATATTCAGATTTTACTAATTTTTTTAACTAATCCTGCATTAATCCGTATTGCATCTTTATCAGACGGCATGGCCAGTGGGCATACCTACAAATGTGATCCATAATAAACCCTGTCCAATGAATCCACACCGCATACAAGTGATGACCGGAACATCTATGACCATTCCTGTCTTCAGGAGTCGATGCAAAAGGAAAAACTCAAATAGGGGACAGAAATAGAATGAGGCTAGTAGCCAAACACTACAACTTACCTAAGAGCGAAAGAGGAACCCAGTAGAGCCCCTCTTATCTGAGGTGATAAACACCAGAGAGTTCGACGGGCCCTGCTCAGGGTATCGAAGAATCAGCAGCGTCGGTGTCAATTTCTACGACCATTCGCAAGATCGAAAGAAGAACGCAGTAGAGCCCTTTAATCTGAGGTGAGGAACACCAGAGAGGTACACGGGTATCAGAGAATCAGCGGCATTGGCGTTGGCATCGGTGTCAACATCTACTACCACTCCTGTTGTCAGGAAACCAGAGTCGATGCAAAAAGTAAAACCTGAATAGGTGACAGAAATAGAATGAGGCTGGTTTCCAAAAACTAGAACTGACCAAAGAGCGAATGTGGAACACAGTAGAGCACTCTTGTCTGGGGTGATAAACACCAGAGAGGTCAATGGGACTCACTCAGGGTATCGGAGAGTCTGTGGTGTCAGTGATTGGTGACCTGTTGGGCTACAACCAGGGACCAAAACTATGAATGCTGGTGACATCTTCCAAGGCTACATCACAGAGGTAGCGATGGCGGTGCCAGATTGTTAAGAACAGCCTTCTATTAGCGACTGGATGGAACAGTTATACTGTGATGAGCCATGGTAAATGTGATCGCCCTGGTCTCGTGTGGGTTGATAGCCTTGGGGGAGGGTCCAGTCGAGCAGCTTTATAAGCTTGGAGGATGACCACCAAGAGCCACAGGAAAAAATTATTCCGTCTGCGATGAAGGGGAGACCGGCGGAAAAAAGTGTTTCCTCGACATGAGCCAGGCTTTAGATCATCGTCGGAAACCTTCAGTGCCCTTATAGGGCATAATAAACGCTCATCCTCATCCTCAGCACCCACAATGGACGAGAGGGGAGGGGATAATGAATGATCTATCAGGCTGTCCTTGAGTTGATTCTTTACGATGAAGTACCGCATTTGAACCGCTTCAGGAGACGCCGAGGGTGTGGAGATCACTGACCCGAGTGGGAGTCGTTCAAAGAGCATTTAAGACCACATTCAGATCCCACGCAGGTGGTCTGAAGTTGGCTTTCTGGTATTCAAGATGGAACAAGCGCAGCAAGGCCTCTATTTCAGTAATTTTTGTCATTCTCCAATCGTATGTTGAGATGGTAGAGCCTTTCAACCGACGGGTGCTGCACAAGTACAGAAGGAACTCAGCCAGGAACTGCGGTGATGCTGTCATTGGATCCTGGTGTTTGTCTGAACAGAATGCCCTGAACGAGCACCATTTATCATCAGGCAGTTCCCATGTAGATGGACAGTGGGCTGAAGCAATAGCCTTGGCCACTCTAGCCGAATAGCATTTGGGTCATGGGGCTTTCTGCAGATGTGCCAGGTGTGCAGACGAAACCTTGCTGCTTTTAGGGCGTGGCAACTGACTGTATGGGTGGAGTAGAAGGTTGGACCACACCAGAAGTTCCCGGGGGTTGTCTCTGGCGATGTTTCTGAGGTCAACAAGCCAACTTCTGGCTGGCCCCCAAGGCGCGACCAATATCAGTGTAAGGTGCTGAGTGGCCTGGATCTTTGAAGAACCGTGGGAGGGAAAACCGGAGTCGGAAAAAGGTATGCCTGTAATCCTTCCCAGGGAACACTGAAGGCGTCCTGCACCAGTGAAAGGCACCGGTAAGGCAACAGCTGGCAGATGTGGCAAACAGATCGATGTTTTGGGTGTCGATCGTTTGACATAGTCCGACGAAGACCTCTAGGTGGAGCTTCCGTTCCATTGGAACCACCTAGTCTGGCCTGGACAGAGGCTGTGCCAGAACATGCTCTCAACCTTGTGAGTGCAAGACAAGAAAGTACAGGTCCAGGCTGACCACCAAGTTGAGGAAGCGGAAGGTCTGGTTTAGCAGGAGAGTGGAGAGTACCCTGGTTCCTCAAACACCACACCATGGTGATGTTGTCCATGGACATGATCAACAGGGCGTGGCTGAGAATTCTCTGCCAGTAAGTGACGTCCAGGATAAGCGCTTTTATCTTGAGGCTGTTGCTGGGCCAATGGTGTTGATCTCCGGATCAGAGTCGGTCACAACTTGAGCTGGTGTGGGCAAATCCCAGAACACGAGCCACTGACAAGGTGGAAGCGGCAGTGGAAAAGCGGGGAGTCATGGTAAATGAGGTCATCTACAAGACTGCAAAGTTGAAAAGTCAGCAACAGTGGTCTCCGATCGTGTACCGTCAGGACGATACGTGGAGACCCCATGTAGACAAAATAAACCAGCTCCACAATCGACAGCCAGGGCATCAATGTCGGAAGTTGAGGCAATGTGTCCATAAGAGAATGAGGAAATATGTATAACTGTGGTTCTGGTAGATCACACCCTACTGCACAAAGTAATGTGATCATTTCCATCCCCTGAGCCTTGTATAAGTGCTCCTGTTCTTATATCAAGGTGAAGATATATGAAGGACAACAACACGATACTAGGCATGTAGTCAACGGGTCGATGGAATGGTCGTGGGACGAATTAGAAAATCAACGCTGTATCTGGTAGCCAAGGCTGAAGATATAAAGGTGATAGGAAGGAAGGTGATCTTTTCCATCCCTTGAAAGCCATATAAGCGCTATCACTCTTATATGCGAGACCAGTCAACGATGATCCCGAGAAGTGGGTACCCGGTAGCGTATGACGAAGGGGTCACACAGGCTCAATGAGCCTGAACAGTGAAGATCTGCCAGTTCTGATACAGATGCTGTCCACCAGAAGCTCTGTTTCGATGGATACCTAAACCATGGCGCTTTAAACAACGGGGTTAAGGAGAACATCGCAAAACAAAACCTCGTCCAGACAACCAGTGGGCAAGTTGAATCAGACCAAATGTCTACTGGTTGAAAACATTCCTCCCAGGAAGTTGACCGATAGTCACGATCCCAACAATGTATGGCGACAATTCTGCAGCGACAGTACGACAATTGAAAGACGTGGTTTCCCCTTGCCAATCCGTGTGATGATCTCAGTAATACAAGGAGATGCCAGTGGCGCCAGAGAGACAAAGGGTGCGATCTGGTAGTTCTGGCAAGGGGCGACGAGGGCAATGTTGGGATGACCTAGGCGCTGACACATGAGATGAAAACTTTGGGAGAAAGCTTCCATTCCGAGGTAGCTACCCTGTCTAACCAGGAACTTTCCACCATCCGGGAATGTGCTGAACCAGAACACGTATGCCCTGCCGAATGTCTGTTGAAGGAGGGAGTGAGAGTGTGTCATCCCCTGACAACCATGATGTTGTCGGAGGAGATGGCGAGTTAATAGTACTGGAGGTGCCCCTGCCAGTGTGATATCACCTGAGCACCTTCACCTCCATGTTGTTGATGGCTTGGACCAATAGTGTCTTATTTATCCACACCTGGGCCTGTGTCTGCTGGAACATGGACTGCATCATCTACAGCCAGGAAGGATCCCAGGAAGGATCCAAGGAGGGATCCAAATAGGGAGCCTGGAGGAGCTGTTAAGGCACAAGCTGGAAGGGTGGGGTCAAGAGCACTGGCACTGGCTTTGATGACAGGCCTATCTCTGGTTCGTTTGGGCCCTTTGTAGCTGGGGACTGGGGTGGTCATAGACATGTTGACATGTAGATATAATTTCCCGTTAACATAGAAGAGACAATGGAGGGGGTGGGGGGGTGGGGGGGGGATGATGCATCTTGAGGGGTAGACGCTGGTAGGGGCTTCCAACCAGATAAAGATGGAATAGCCTTAGCTAGTGGAGATGTAGCAGTCTCAGAGGATTATGACATCTTCTTTTCAGGTACTTGGAGAAGGCTGTGGGAGAGAGGCAAAGGTAGGAGGTCCACCCAGACTTGTTACCTCGGCACTGAGTACAACGGGACATAAATCTGCAATGGGGCAGAACATGTAATCACAATTCGGTTCCATCATGATTGTGTGTGTATGTAATATTTTAAATCCCAGAACACTGAGGTTAAGGGATAAGATTACACAAAGAAATGTAAATAAAACACTTCAATAACCATAAGGAAGCATAGGTACAACAATTTATAAGAAGTACCAAGCAACATAAAGAAAGCAAAACGCATGACACGAAAGAACGTGACAACGAAGTGTGAGTGAGTGAGTTCATATTTAACATCACATCAGCAATATTTCAGCCATATCATGACGAGAAGTTATATGTTCAGAATACATATATTAAGATTGAATAAAAACCATTGTCATTGATGGACAGTAAAATAACTAGAATATAACAGATTGATATTTAAAACTAAAATACAACCACAAAAAGATATCACCATATGTAACAATACATAGTAAAAAAGGGCTGTAGGTCGCCAGCAGCTGAGGGTAGATCACCATGCTAGGGGACTTACAGTACCTTTGCTAAATCCCCAGCCAGATTTGCATCATCCCTTCAGGTGATGGCATTTATTGTCGTCAAAGTTTTAATGCGATGACACGTGAAGTTATCACTTCCGTGGTCACATGGGAGTTGTATTATGGGATTAGTCGCACAACTAGTTGGAACAACTTTTCTTCAGCAAGACCTCACACAGCTCTTCTTTCTGGTTAAGGTGTAATGCAGGACAAGTTAAAAAATGATAGAATGAATTCACATGATAATGAAAGGTGTTTTTATGTTGATGAAATAGATCGCATTAGTTGAAAACCACTTGATACTGATAAGTAACATAATACCCCAAAAGACAGTGATTAGTTTGGTACAACTGAAATATCAGGTGTGTAGCTGAAGATCAGCACTCACCACCAAGGAGTCGACAACAGCCAAGACAACTTCAGCATCCGCTTGAACAAGAGGTCTCCATGACTCCTGTTCAAAGAAAATAAAACTGCTGTTATGGTTTGAACAAAGAGTCCCATCCGGGGTTCTAACCAACACTGCCAGAGTGAGGCACCTCATCGCCAGCACACAAAGTCAGCGATCTAACCCACTCAACCACCAAGGCTTCCACAAAAATGAAAGTCTGACAACTGGTTGTTCAGATCACGTACTTTGCGTACCCCTCTGACAAATGTAAATTGGCATGGCTCCCATGGCGGAAAGCTATGAACACAAAATTGCTATTTTAGAGAGTTGTCAAATGTAGAAATGTTATACTTTGGATAACACTTTCTAAGTATAGTACAGATTCCAGTACTTTTGGGGGGTTGAGTCCCATCCGGGATTTGAACCCACACTGCAACCTAAACCTTATGGTTTTGTCTCCAACAAATAGTGACCATAGAAACATGACAAAGTCTGAATGGCGACATTACTACTCATTGACACAGTAAAATAATTAGGTTTACTAACAAGGACAAAATGAAAAAGATAAAGTAATTAACTACTTGCAACACATTGAAATCATAATCCATAAACCTGAAACATTATAATTACCTGAATCATGAATGATAGTGAAGTTTATGCAAAAACAATCGATGATCATGAGTATAACACTAACAACTGATAGTACACAAGGCAGATCAAATATTAGTAAACAAAGTGCAAAGCGACATAAGTCGTGTTTTGTCTGAAGCACCTATGCCAAATGAGATATAATGACTCATAACAGTAATTCAAAATACTGATATAAACTGAGATAAACACAGTAACTGAAATATTATTTGTAAAAACAAAACATCTGGATGGCAACCCTCAATTGTACAACAATATGTACCAAACAGAATAAACATGTGGCATGCAAAGCTTGTGGTCTCGCAGTGATTTGAATTAACAAGTAAAATACAACAAAATATGACTACATTGTATTCGCAAATCAATCACAAACATACCAATAATATGCTACCACCAAAGGGAGCGTACTTACTCGATATTTGTTGAGAAAATGAAATAACTACAGTTGAGATAGCTCGCTGAGAAAGGACACTACATCAGTCAAAGCTTGGCACAAGGTACACCAAGGCAAAAATCGAAATGTTTGTTACAAGAAATTTGAAAAGTGAAAATAATAACTAATTATATGAATTTGGAAAGCCATAAGCTTAGCCAATGTTGTAGTCTACAGAAAAAATGTAATTATATAGAAATCAAATAACATTTACACTTACTTCCAGAAACTGCCAAAGATTATGGGCTTACAAGCAAAAGACTGTAGACACAATACCCGGTAAGTGTGTATTAAAACTCCTTAATATTTAACACTTAACCATTGATGGGATAGGTTGGCACAACCATCTTTTGAGAGAAGAAGAGGAGAGGTTCATTTCATTCAACCCTTGCTGGGACAGGTAGGTAGAGCTATCTTTCGAGAGAAGGAGAGATGTTATATATCCTTGAACCCTTGCTCGGACAGGTAGGTAGAGCCATCTTTCGAGAGAAGGATAGATGTTATATATCCTTGAACCCTTGCTGGGACAGGAAGGTAGAGCTATCTTTCGAGAGAAGGAGAGATGTTATATATCCTTTAACCCTTGCTGGGACAGGAAGGTAGAGCCATCTTTCAAGAGAAGGAGAGATGTTATATATCCTTGAACCCTTGCTCGGACAGGTAGGTAAAGCCATCTCTTCTCTGACACAAGAATGTGCGGGGCTGGTGTTGGATTAGTGTTGTGACTGAACCATGTCACGGATTTCATAACTTTTGTCCACAGTTTTTGTACGAATATGATCAAATGAGCATTCTTAAAGTTAGTACTGTTGACATATTTATTTATAAGATTGACTTCAATATGGTTTTGCAATGATAAAGATAAGAACTAAAACTGATGTGCACACTTTGTGGAGAAATACACTATGGAAGCATGGCTTCCTCAGAACTCTCCTGGGCTACTTAATTCAACCTGCATTCAACATTGTTAATTTTTGTTGCTGAAGGTCAACTCGCCTTTAGCTATTGTTTAGTCAGACCCGACATATATAAACTCCAATCACAACTGTCCCAGGGCTACTGCTTACTTTGTCAGACGGTCAGTACACTGAAACCACAACTCTCTCAAGGACAACTCTATAAACACTTGTTTCAATTTATATTAATGTATATATACTTCAGGCCAACTCGCCTTTGAACCAGATCAGTCATCCCTACATTTAACATGTGCCGATGGTTAAACTTGAGCTATTACTTTGAACATTTGAGCAGCAAACTACCCCCCTATATCTACTTCCTTCAGGCCATTTGAGTCATCATCAGCAAAGACTTCAAATGATTTGTCCAGCCCAACATCCAAACACTGCCACCACATCTCTCCCAGGGCTACTGCATTCACCCTGTATGCAACATCATGATTTTGTCTTGCCTCAGACCACTTGAGTCATCATCAGCCAAAACGTTATTTGTTTCGTTGGGCTGGCATCCAAACACTGCCATTAACGCTCTCCCAGGGCTACTGCATTCACCCTGTATGCAACATCATGATTTTGTCTTGCCTGACCATTTGAGTCATTGTTTTTTACCATTTGTTTCATCAGCAGCAGAGACTTGAAACTGTTTCATAGGCTCTGACATCCAAACACTGCCATCTCATCTCTCCCAGGGCTACCGCATTCACTGCATATGCAAAACTCTTGTTTTGTCTTGCCTCAGACCATTTGAGTCATCATCAGCGAAGACGTCAAATTGTTTTGCCTAGCCAAACATCCCAGCACTGAAATCTCATCTCTCCCAGGGCTATTGCATTCACCCTGTATGCAACATCATTATTTTGTCTTGCTACAGGACAACACGCCTTTAGCCATCATCAACCAAGACATCAAATTGTTTCGTTGGGCCAAACATCCAAACACTATCATCACAACTCTCCCAGGGCTACTGTACTCCACCTTTACCAACATCATTATTTTGTCTTGCCTCAGACCACTTGAGTCATCATCAGGCAAGACGTCCCCAAACTGTCATCACATCTCTCCAGGGGCTACTGCATTCACCCTGTATGAAACATAATTATTTTGCCTTGATTCAGGCCAACTGGCCTTTAGCCATCATCAACCAAAACATCAAATTGTTTCGTTTGGCTCAACATCCAAACACTAACATCACATCTCTCCCAGGGCTCCTGCATTCACCCTGTATGCAACATTATTATTTTGTCTTGCATCAGGCCAACTCGCCTTTAGCCATCATCAGCCAGACATTGAATATCTGTTGGGCCCAACATCCATGCACTGCCATGACAGAGCTACTGCATTCAACCTGTTTGCAACATCATCATTTTGTCTAGCTTCAAGCCAACTTGCCTTTAACCATCATCAGCCAAGACGTCAAATTGTTTTGTTGGGCCCAACATCTATACACTGCCATCATATCTCTCCAGGGGTTACTGCATTCACCCTGTATGCAACATCATTTTGTCTTGCTTCAGGCCAACTCTCCTTTAGCCATAAACCAAGATTTCAAATTGTTTTGTTGGGCCCAACATCCAAGTACTGCCATCACATCTATCCCAACTAACTAACTAACTAACTTGTGATGTCCGTGTGCGAAATACGCTACAGTTGGAAAGCGCACGTTAAATCTTCTATATCAGTCAGACTTGTGATGTGTTTCATTCCCGGTCGCCTTATACACGGAGTATAGGATTTTGGGTTGATTTTTAAGGCGTGTACAGGGGGGTCGTCTTATACGTGGGGTCGCCTTATACACAGCGATATACGGTATATGATGGCAGTATGTAAATAATTGAGTCATGACATTACAATCCACTGATTTTTGTTTGTTTGTTTGTGTGTTCGTTGTTTAACGCCGCACTCAGCAATATTCCAGCCAAATGATGGCGGTCTGTAAATAATCGAGTCTGGACCAGAAAATCCAGTGATTGACATCATAAGCATCAATCCTCGCAATTGGGATCGATGACATGCATCTACCAAGTAACTGAGTCCGACCACCGGATCCCGTTAGTCGCCTCTTACGACAAGCATAGTCCCCTTTTATGGCAAGCATGGGTCAATCCAGTGATTGACATCATGAGCATCGACCCACACAATTGGGATACATTGACATGCATCAACCCAGTCAGCAAGTCTGACCATCTGATGCTGTTAATCGCCTCTTACGGCAAGCATAGTTGATTTCTACGACAAGCATGGGTTGCTGAAGACCTATTCTACCCCTGATCTTCAGGAGTAATTGTTTAAGAGCATATGAGTCATCAAAGGGGGACTTCAAATTGTTTCATCAGGACCGACATGCCATCACATCTCTCCCAGGGCTACTGCATTCAACCTTTTGCAACGTCATCATTTTGTCTTGATTCAGGCCAACTCGCCTTTAGCCATCATCAGCCAAGACTTCAAATTGTTTTGTTGGGCCCAACATCCAAACACTGCCATCACATCTTTCCGTGAGCCATTGATTTCACCCTGTTTGCAACATATTCATTTTGTCTTCATTCAGGCCAACTCACCTTTAGCCATTATCAGCCAAGACTTCAAATTGTTTTGTTGGGCCCAACATCCAAACACTGCCATGACAGAGCTACTGCATTCACCCTGTTTGCAACATTATCATTTTGTCTAGCTTCAAGCCAACTCGCCTTTAGCCATCATCAGCCAAGACATCAAATTGTTCTGTTGGGCCCAACATCCAAACACTGCCATCACATCTATCCCAGGGCTACTGCATTCATCCTTTTGCAACATCATCATTTTGTCCAGCTTCAAGCCAACTTGCCTTTAGCCATCATCAGCCAAGACGTCAATTTGTTTTGTTGGGCCCAACATCTATACACTGCCATCATATCTCTCCAGGGGTTACTGCATTCACCCTGTATGCAACATCATTTTGTCTTGCTTCAGGCCAACTCTCCTTTAGCCATAAACAACCAAGATTTCAAATTGTTTTCTTGGGCCCAACATCCAAACACTGCCATGACAGAGCTACTGCATTCACCTTGTATGCAACATCATTATTTTGTCTAGCTTCAAGCCAACTCACCCATAGCCATCATCAGCCAAGACATTCCAATGTTTTGTTGGGCCCAACATCCATACACTGCCATTACATCTCTCCCTTAGCCACTGCTTTCATATTGCTTGCAACATCATTATTTTGTCTTGCTTCAAGCCAACGCGCCCATAGCCATCATCAGCCAAGACATTCAATTGTTTCGTTGGGCCCAACATCCAGACACTACCATCACATCTCTCCCTTAGCCACTGCATTCATATTGCATGCAACATCATTATTTTGTCTTGCCTCAGACCACTTGAGTCATCATCAGGCAAGACGTCCCCAAACTGTCATCACATCTCTCCGGGGGCTACTGCATTCACCCTTTTGCAACATCATCATTTTGTCAAGCTTCAAGCCAACTCGCCTTTAGCCATCATCAGCCAAGACATCAAATTGTTCTGTTGGGCCCAACATCTAGACACTGCCATCACATCTCTCCGGGGGCTAGTGCATTCACCCTGTATGAAACATCATCATTTTGCCTTGATTCAGGGCAACTCGCCTTTAGCCATCATCAACCAGACATCGAATATCTGTTGGGCCCAACATCCATGCACTACCATGACAGAGCTACTGCATTCAACCTGTTTACAACATCATCATTTTGTCTAGCTTCAAGCCAACTTGCCTTTAGCCATCATCAGCCAAGATGTCAATTTGTTTTGTTGGGCCCAACATCTAAACACCGCCATCATATCTCTCCAGGGGTTACTGCATTCACCCTGTATGCAACACCATTTTGTCTTGCTTCAGGCTAATTCTCCTTTAGCCATAAACAACCAAGATTTCAAATTGTTTCCTTGGGCCCAACATCCAAACACTGCCATGACAGAGCTACTGCATTCACCCTGTTTGCAACATCATCATTTTGTCTAGCTTCAAGCCAACTCGCCTTTAGCCATCATCAGCCAAGACATCAAATTGTTTTATTGGGCCCAACATCCAAACACTGCCATCACATCTATCCCAGGGCTACTGCATTCACCCTTTTGCAACATCATCATTTTGTCTAGCTTCAAGCCAACTCGCCCATAGCCATCATCAACCAAGACGTCAATTTGTTTTGTTGGGCCCAACATCTAAACACTGCCATCATATCTCTCCAGGGGTTACTGCATTCACCCTGTATGCAACATCATTATTTTATCTAGCTTTAAGCTTCATTCACCCTGTATGCAACATCATTATTTTGTCTTGCTTCAGGCCAACTCTCCCATAGCCATCATCAGCCATGACATTCAATTGTTTCGTTGGGCCACACATCCAAACACTGCCAACACATCTCTCGGGGGTCTACTGTATGCAACATCATTATTTAATCTTGCTTCAGACCATATGAGTCATTGTTTAAGAGCATTTGATTCATCATCAGCCAAGACTTCAAATTTATTTTTGGACCTGTTTCGTTTTTCTTGCTTCATACCATTTGATTCATCATGTAATAACTGTGATGGTACTGTAGTGACACAGAGTGTGACAAAGTGAGCTGAATGATGTTGCACACTGGATGAACGTAGTATCACCTAGCTGGGGGAAGTGCCTCTTGTCCGAACCAACAATTCAGTGCGCTTGCCCAGACTGCTCACATCCAAAGGCGAGCACTGGGAACAATGAGCACTGTGCTGGGACCTATTGCAACTGGCGACCAACCCTCTCATGATGTGATTAGCAGTGAGATTCTTTCCTGTCGCGTGAGATGGAAAATGGTATATCGATAGACTGAACAAGTGATTAGAATACGGGACACGAATCTCCATGGTTGTCTGGAGTGGAGGCTCTCCTGGTCGAACCTTGTATCCTTGCAAAGTTCCTGAACGGTCATGAGATCAACCTGGTTTCTTCTGTCGGACATGCAGTTTGACGTGCAGTCAGAGTGACTTGACAGATGGGTTGGATGTGGGAGTGACAAATAATTGTTCGCTGCCAGCCCACGAAACTAAACTCCCATCTGATGCTGCCAACCACATTAAGTTCACCCCCAATTCCAAAATTCTATCATGATATAACATTTATACTAAGTAAGTATATACTAATCAGATCCACAGCAAGCGCTTTTATAAGCTATCATTGTGTAACGTTTATACAAAATTTCATATGATTATAGAGCGGCGAGTAGTACATATTAATCATGGGAAAAATGACCTATACAAAATATTAGTAATTTCAGTTACAGCTTTTTAGATAGATGCTAGCCTGAGGTAACGCGAACCCATCTCCCAGACATACTATTCAATAAGACAAAAGTTATGTCTACATAGTTTAATAGATCTAAAGCTTTCAGATAAATACTAGCCTAAGGTAACATAAACCCATCTTCCAGACATACTATTCAATAAAATGAAAGATATGTCTACATAGTCTTGTAGATTGCCTTGAACTATCTTATTTAAGTAACTCTCTCATCACCTATATCAGAATAACACAAGTATTTGTCACAGAGTGACGAAATATCCCCCGCCATATACACCATAGTACCAAATATGAAGACAATCCAGCGATTAGTTCTTGAGATATTGTGGCAACACCGTTTTCCAACTCCAAAAACAGATTTGCCTGCTGTGACCTTGAAAATGGGGTCAAGGTCACCAAATCTGACAGGTGTATGCGGTGTCTGTATATACACTATAGTTCCAAATATGAAGACAATCCAGTGTTTAGTTCTTGAGATATCGCGGCAACACCGTTTTCCAACTCCAAAAGCAGATTTGCCTGCTGTGACCTTGAAAATGGGGTCAAGGTCACCAAAACCGACTGGTGTCTGCGGTGTCTGTATATACACCATAGTTCCAAATATGAAGACAATCCAGTGTTTAGTTCTTGAGATATCGCGGCAACACCGTTTTCCAACTCTAAAAGCAGATTTGTCTGCTGTGACCTTGAAAATGGGATCAAGGTCACCAAAACCGACTGGTGTCTGCGGAGTCTGTATATACACCATAGTTCCAAATATGAAGACAATCCAGTGTTTAGTTCTTGAGATATCGCGGCAACACCGTTTTCCAACTCTAAAAGCAGATTTGTCTGCTGTGACCTTGAAAATGGGATCAAGGTCACCAAAACCGACTGGTGTCTGCGGAGTCTGTATATACACCATAGTTCCAAATATGCAGACAATCCAGTGTTTAGTTCTTGAGATATCGCGGCAACAAACAGGTGGGACGTACGGACGGACAGACGGACGTACGGACGGACGTACGGACGGACGTACGGACGGTCGTGAATACCATATCCCCCACTTCGCGCTTTCGCGCGGCGGGGGATAATTAAGCAAATACTTCATTGAGGATTAGCCCCCATACAAACCCGTCTATAGTGATACCATAATCTCTTTACAAGCACCCAGTAAATGTCAAAAGATTAGTGCCAGTCCAACAGGATTAACAGGATTAAGTATTCCCATTTGTCTAGCCATTCATCCCCATTGTGTATCAACCAATCATATGCCTTTTTATAGTTCAATTTTTGTTAAGTACATACAGAAGGAAAATGTTGAGCAGAAGGGGTTTAGGCGTTCTAACCAAGCAGACCTCTCACCAACAGCCCAGAGTGTTGTACAAACTCTCTGTGGCACCCTCAGCTATATTTTACATATTGTAAATTGTTCATTGTTAATTGTTCTCGCAAATAAAATTGTGATTAGTCTCCTGTGACCCGGCTCTTTGCTCACTAATTCCCCCAAGAAAACCAGCACGCCATTTGGAAGGTTTTGTATCTCAGAACAAAACCATAATAATTCCTTGATGCTACTTGGACAATAATGCCAAGTCTCAGGCCATCCATTCATGATGATCTTTGTAAGGATCACATGTTGGTCATCTTCACTATTTTCTTTTCTAATCTGTTCTATCTTCTTGTCTGATACTTGTAAGTTACTTGTCACCATATGCACATATGATTGAATATCTACCTCAACAGAAAATCATGGTTTGATGAAGAGTCTATGAAATGTCGAGACAACATGTCTGCTACAGGAACATTCTTCCAAGGCGTGAATTCTACATCCGCATCATAGATCTGAAGTCTCAGAGAAACATGTAATGACTTCTTGAATTCAACTTCCGGCGGTTTATGATCAGTCCTGACTTTGAAGTTTCTTCCAAACAGATTGTAGTGAAACTTTTCACAACCAAATAGAATCGCAAGCATCTCCTGTTATATTTGGGCATAATTCCTCAGTGAATCTGTCATCACCTTAGATGCAAAAGCTTCTGGTTCTTTTTCTTGAAATATGACAACCCCAAGACAAGGCAATGCATCAGTCTCTAGAGTCACTGGCGTTTTTTGGTCAAAATACTGTAATATAGGCACTGGTGACTTTGTGATCATATTCTTAATCTCTTGAAAAGTTTCCTCATGCTCTGGTGCCCAACAGAACAGGTTATCGTGCTTTGTTAGCTCATAATAAGTGTGTCTTCTCTGACAAGCTGGGAGGATATTGTGCCAGATAGGTAAACATGCCTAAGTTGCCTTTCAGTTCCTTCTTGCAAGAAAGAGTGTTCATGTCCTTGACTACCGGAACTTTTTCAGGACCTGGCATCATGCCTTCAGTCATATAAATGTCCCCAAGGAATTTCACTTCTTGTTGACAAAGCTGAGTTTTATCTGATTCAGCTTCATACCCTTCTATGTGGTCCTCTGGAGCGTTTATCTCAGGCGAACATCATGCTAAGCTGTTGTGCTACCTGTGATGAGAATGTCATCAACTGTCGGATAAGTGTGTTCCCAAAACCCTCAAAAGCACTGCCCATCCTCTTTTGAAAAATCTCGCTTGCATTCTTGAAGCCAAAGGGTAATCTTAGAAATCGACATCTCCCAAATGGAGTATTGAAGGTTGTGAGCAGTGATGACTGGTAATCTACTGGCATCATAATGCTGTAAGTCTGGGTTGAGTTGGATGCAGTGCACCTAATCTGCTATGAACTCTGTTGATTTCGTCATCAGATAAGACACTCATTTAGGCACCTGAATCAAGGTTCATGTTTATTTTGGCTCTGCCATTTACAGTCATTGTCACACAATTTCCTGACCTTTCTCAGTAGATCCAATAAAGAAATGCTCAGAAGACTGTTGTGTTCTGTGAATTCTATTTGGTGCAGCACTTCAGTGATTGCTGTTACTTTGGAATCTTCCTAGACCTCATCTAAACTGAAAGTTTCCTCCCATCTGCAGATGTCGATTCTCACTTTTACACACTGATGCAAAGTGACTTATCTTATTCAAACAGGCTCTCCCAACTGAAGATGTTGATTCTCACTTTTACACACTGATGCAAAGTGACCTATCTTATTCAAACAGGCTCTCCCAACTGAAGATGTCGATTCTCACTTTTACACACTGATGCAAAGTGACCTATCTCATTCAAACAGGCTCTCCCAACTGAAGATGTCGATTCTCACTTTTACACACTGATGCAAAGTGACCTATCTTATTCAAACAGGCTCTCCCAACTGAAGATGTCGATTCTCACTTTTACACACTGATGCAAAGTGACCTATCTTATTCAAACAGGCTCTCCCAACTGAAGACGTCGATTCTCACTTTTACACACTGATGCAAAGTGACCTATCTTATTCAAACAGGCTCTCCCAACTGCAGGACATTGTTCATCAGCTGAATGACATTTCCCACAACTTTGACATGTCTGATTCATTCTACCTTTGTGGTTGCCATGGTTACCATAACTGTGTTTCTTTAACCTCTGAACTGCATGCTCATCACATTGCCACTCGATTGGGGTCGCAGTGACAATTATTTGGCACTGTCACCCCTAACCCATCTGTCAAGTCACTCTGACTGCATGTCTAATCGCCAGTCTGACAAAACGAACCCAGTTGATCTCTCGAAAGTTCAAGAACTTCGCAAGAAAAATAAGGTTTGAACACAAGATCCACTGCTCGAGCTGACCATGGAGATTTGTGGCCTGTGTTCTAATCGCTTGCTCAGTCTATCGATGTACCATTTCTACCTCACACAACAGGAAGGAAGCTCACTGTCCAGTCACGTCATGAGAGGGTTGGTCGCCAGTTGCATTCGGTCCCAGCACAGTGCTCGTTATTCCCAGTGGTCGCCTTAAGAGGCGAGCGGTCTGGGCAAGCCCACCGAATCTTCAGAGTGAACAAGAGGCACATTCCTCCAGCTAGGTGAGACTGCCTTCATCAAATGTGCAACATCATCCAGCTCTTTTTGTCACCCTCTGTGTCAGTCCACTGCCATCACAACTCTTCCAGGGCTAGTACATTGACCCTGTATGCAACATCATCATTTGGTCTTGCTTCAGGCCATTTGAGTCATCAACAGCAAAGACGTCAAATTGTTGTTGGGCCCGACATCCAAACACTGCCATCACAACTCGCCCAGTGCTAATGCATTCACCCTGTATGCAACATCATCATTTTGTCTTGCTTCAGACCATTTGAGTCATCATCAGCAAAGACGTCAAATTGTTGTCGGGCCCGACATCCAAACACTGCCATCACAACTCTCCCAGTGCTACTGCATTCACCCTGTATGCAACATCATCATTTTGACTTGCTTCAGACCATTTGAGTTATCATCAGCAAAGACGTCAAATTGTTGTCGGCCCGACATCCACACACTGCCATCACAACTCTTCCAGGGCTAATACATTGACCCTGTATGCAACATCATCATTTTGACTTGCTTCAGACCATTTGAGTCATCATCAGCAAAGACGTCAAATTGTTGTTGGGCCCGACATCCAAACACTGCCATCACAACTCGCCCAGTGCTAATGCATTCACCCTGTATGCAACATCATCATTTGGTCTTGCTTCAGACCATTTGAGTCATCATCAGCAAAGACGTCAAATTGTTGTCAGGCCCGACATCCAAACACTGCCATCACAACTCGCCCAGTGCTACTGCATTCACCCTGTATGCGACATCATCATTTTGACTTGCTTCAGACCATTTGTGTCATCATCAGCAAAGACGTCAAATTGTTGTCGGGCCCGACATCCAAACACTGCCATCACAACTCTCCCAGTGCTACTGCATTCACCCTGTATGCGACATCATCATTTTGACTTGCTTCAGACCATTTGTGTCATCATCAGCAAAGACGTCAAATTGTTGTCGGGCCCGACATCCAAACACTGCCATCACAACTCTCCCAGTGCTACTGCATTCACCCTGTATGCGACATCATCATTTTGACTTGCTTCAGACCATTTGAGTCATCATCAGCAAAGACGTCAAATTATTGTCGGGCCCGACATCCAAACACTGCCATCACAACTCGCCCAGTGCTACTGCATTCACCCTGTATGCGACATCATCATTTTGACTTGCTTCAGACCATTTGAGTCATCATCAGCAAAGACGTCAAATTGTTGTCGGCCCGACATCCACACACTGCCATCACAACTCTTCCAGGGCTAATACATTGACCCTGTATCCAACATCATCATTTTGACTTGCTTCAGACCATTTGAGTCATCATCAGCAAAGACGTCAAATTGTTGTTGGGCCCGACATCCAAACACTGCCATCACAACTCGCCCAGTGCTAATGCATTCACCCTGTATGCAACATCATCATTTTGTCTTGCTTCAGACCATTTGAGTCATCATCAGCCAAGACGTCAAATTGTTGTCAGGCCCGACATCCAAACACTGCCATCACAACTCTCCCAGTGCTACTGCATTCACCCTGTATGCGACATCATCATTTTGACTTGCTTCAGACCATTTGAGTCATCATCAGCAAAGACGTCAAATTGTTGTCGGGCCCGACATCCAAACACTGCCATCACAACTCGCCCAGTGCTACTGCATTCACCCTGTATGCAACATCATCATTTTGACTTGCTTCAGACCATTTGAGTCATCATCAGCAAAGACGTCAAATTGTTGTCGGCCCGACATCCACACACTGCCATCACAACTCTTCCAGGGCTAATACATTGACCCTGTATGCAACATCATCATTTTGACTTGCTTCAGACCATTTGAGTTATCATCAGCAAAGACGTCAAATTGTTGTCGGGCCCGACATCCAAACACTGCCATCACAACTCGCCCAGTGCTACTGCATTCACCCTGTATGCAACATCATCATTTTGACTTGCTTCAGACCATTTGAGTCATCATCAGCAAAGACGTCAAATTGTTTTGTCGGGCCCGACATCCACACACTGCCATCACAACTCGCCCAGTGCTACTGCATTCACCCTGTATGCAACATCATCATTTTGACTTGCTTCAGACCATTTGAGTCATCATCAGCAAAGACGTCAAATTGTTGTCGGGCCTGACATCCACACACTGCCATCACAACTCGCCCAGTGCTACTGCATTCACCCTGTATGCGACATCATCATTTTGACTTGCTTCAGACCATTTGAGTCATCATCAGCAAAGACGTCAAATTGTTGTCGGGCCCGACATCCAAACACTGCCATCACAACTCGCCCAGTGCTACTGCATTCACCCTGTATGCAACATCATCATTTTGACTTGCTTCAGACCATTTGAGTCATCATCAGCAAAGACGTCAAATTGTTGTCGGCCCGACATCCACACACTGCCATCACAACTCTTCCAGGGCTAATACATTGACCCTGTATGCAACATCATCATTTTGACTTGCTTCAGACCATTTGAGTTATCAACAGCAAAGACGTCAAATTGTTGTCGGCCAGACATCCAAACACTGCCATCACAACTCTCCCAGTGCTACTGCATTCACCCTGTATGCAACATCATCATTTTGACTTGCTTCAAACCATTTGAATCATCATCAGCAAAGACGTCAAATTGTTTTGTCGGGCCCGACATCCACACACTGCCATCACAACTCGCCCAGTGCTACTGCATTCACCCTGTATGCAACATCATCATTTTGACTTGCTTCAGACCATTTGAGTCATCATCAGCAAAGACGTCAAATTGTTGTCGGGCCCGACATCCAAACACTGCCATCACAACTCGCCCAGTGCTACTGCATTCACCCTGTATGCAACATCATCATTTTGACTTGCTTCAGACCATTTGAGTCATCATCAGCAAAGACGTCAAATTGTTGTCGGCCCGACATCCACACACTGCCATCACAACTCTTCCAGGGCTAATACATTGACCCTGTATGCAACATCATCATTTTGACTTGCTTCAGACCATTTGAGTTATCATCAGCAAAGACGTCAAATTGTTGTCGGGCCAGACATCCAAACACTGCCATCACAACTCTCCCAGTGCTACTGCATTCACCCTGTATGCAACATCATCATTTTGACTTGCTTCAGACCATTTGAATCATCATCAGCAAAGACGTCAAATTGTTTTGTCGGGCCCGACATCCACACACTGCCATCACAACTCGCCCAGTGCTACTGCATTCACCCTGTATGCAACATCATCATTTTGACTTGCTTCAGACCATTTGAGTCATCATCAGCAAAGACGTCAAATTGTTGTCGGGCCCGACATCCAAACACTGCCATCACAACTCTCCCAGTGCTACTGCATTCACCCTGTATGCGACATCATCATTTTGACTTGCTTCAGACCATTTGAGTCATCATCAGCAAAGACGTCAAATTGTTGTCGGCCCGACATCCAAACACTGCCATCACAACTCGCCCAGTGCTACTGCATTCACCCTGTATGCAACATCATCATTTTGACTTGCTTCAGACCATTTGAGTCATCATCAGCAAAGACGTCAAATTGTTGTCGGCCCGACATCCACACACTGCCATCACAACTCTTCCAGGGCTAATACATTGACCCTGTATGCAACATCATCATTTTGACTTGCTTCAGACCATTTGAGTTATCATCAGCAAAGACGTCAAATTGTTGTCGGGCCAGACATCCAAACACTGCCATCACAACTCTCCCAGTGCTACTGCATTCACCCTGTATGCAACATCATCATTTTGACTTGCTTCAGACCATTTGAATCATCATCAGCAAAGACGTCAAATTGTTTTGTCGGGCCCGACATCCACACACTGCCATCACAACTCGCCCAGTGCTACTGCATTCACCCTGTATGCAACATCATCATTTTGACTTGCTTCAGACCATTTGAGTCATCATCAGCAAAGACGTCAAATTGTTGTCGGGCCTGACATCCACACACTGCCATCACAACTCACCCAGTGCTACTGCATTCACCCTGTATGCGACATCATCATTTTGACTTGCTTGAGACCATTTGAGTCATCATCAGCAAAGACGTCAAATTGTTGTCGGGCCCGACATCCACACACTGCCATCACAACTCGCCCAGTGCTACTGCATTCACCCTGTATGCAATATCATCATTTTGTCTTTTTTTTCGGGCCAACTCGCCTTTCACATCAGCAAAGACGTCAAATTGTTAGGCCTGTTCTAGGGCTACTGCATTCATCCTGTATGCTATTTTGGTTGAGCCCAGCATCTATACTATGGCAACTCAACTCTCCCAGGACTGCTTCATTCACCCTGTATGCCCAGCAGAACAAGTTATCATGCTTTGTTAGCTCATAATATGTGTGTCTTCTCCGACAAGCTGGGAGCATTTGTGCCAGAGAGGTTGACCCCAACATCTTTACTATGGCATCCCAATTCTCCCTGGACTACTACATTCACCCTGTATGCAACATCATCATTTTGACTTGCTTCAGACCAGTTGAGTCATCATCTGTCAAGACGTCAAATTGTTTCGTGGGGCCCAACATCCAAACAATGCCATCACAACTCTCCCAGTGCTACTGCATCCACCCTGTATGCAACATCATCATTTGTTCTTGTTTCAGGCCAAGATAACTTTTAGCCATCAGTCGATATTGTATGTCAGGCCAAACGTCCTTATACTACTATCAATGTTACCATATGCAATTTCACCAGAAGCTAGAAAGGAACAGGGTATTACACTTCATTATGAGTAATGAAATTTTCACGAATACCATATGGTCTCAAGTACCATATGTTGAATGAACCCCTGGTAGAATTCAACTCAACAGTGAAAATATATCATTTTCTGCTGATTGAAAGACCATCCCCATGACCTGCCACTGTTTATTATAAGAATGCCATCACTTGATATACCTACGTTGAAATCATACAAAAACCGAAAAACATTGGTGATGCTGACATACTCATATGAAATAATTAGCATGAATAAGATGTCATTTGGTACAAAGTTAATATTGGCATTGCTGGAATCATCAAAATGAAATCAGCTAAATGAATAGAAACATCATAAAACCAACAATACAGAAAGTAAAAGCACATGGGAACCACATGCTGCATGAGAAACATCATGATTAGGCCTACAAAAGTATGTTCCACAGAGCACAGCCTCAAGACATTGTAATTGGCACCAACAGCAATTGGTACATCAGATGACAGAACCTTGTCAGGACAACCCCACATATGATACAATGCCTGCCCATGACCCCGTTATACAGCTTCATCATTTGCTGCAAAGGTGTACAAAAGCATCCCAAACAGGACTGGACAGACATCTGACCAGACATTAAAGAAACACCTCTGTGAGATGATTCCTGAGCCATGCACCCTGTCTTAAAAACTGTGTGGCAGTGGCAGCGGTTGTCAAATTCTTCAAACCTTACAGCACCCAAATTAGTCAATAGATGTTGATGACATGCTACAACATTATGACAACCTCAATCAGCTAAAATGATGCACAGCTTTTAATGGATGAACGTCAACACACATGGTGACTAGATCCTATGGTGACTAGGGCCATATCAGCCTTAGAAAATAATTTCTATCTTCATTTGTCTACAAAACTGATCTGCTACAGAGTGCCATCTAGTCAATGATAAAAGAGGTACTACACAAGGAAATGTCACTGGTCCTTCCAGAATCATAATAGACTTGGACTAGCGTTTTTTATATTAATTTTCATCCATGTGTACATTATATTAACCAATCAAGTTGATATAAAAATAGAAAATAGCAAATAGCCTTCCCTTTGACCTTGAACATATGTAGCGGTTGATACACCTCAGAGCTTTACAGCTTAAATGAACTTCAGGATATGTTTTCCCAGTTTTATGTTTCCGGTAAACTAACTTGAAGGAGATGACCTTGACCAATGACATGAATGATCTGTTTCAAAACAATTCACAAAGGCTAAAATGAAGGCAAACAGCAGAAACAAACATGCTTGTCGTAAGAGGCCACTAAGGGATCAGGTGGTCAGACTCACTGACTTGTTTGATGCCTGTCATTGTATCTCGATGCTGATAATATCAATCACTGGAATGTCTGGTCCAGATTCAATTATTTACAGACCGCCGCCATATAAATGGAATATTGCTGAGTGTGTTGTTAAACAACAAACAAATAAAACATATTACTGAACCTTAAAGAGTGTCAAATACAACCAGCAGACCTGTCAACCCTCCCGCATTTAGTAGAAGACTCCCGCAGTTTGATAAAATCTCCCAGTCTCACGCATGATATACCATTCTCCTGCAAAACAGAATTTTTCATTATCTTAAAACTTCCCCTCTATTGTCCCGTGAGCAAAAAACAAAGAACAGGACGTCTACGATTACGGAAATCTACGAGTAAGTTTTCTGAATAATATTAAATGAGTTTGCATACATGCATATGATGCCTCCCGATCGGTCCGGGAGACTCCCCGATAAGCAACTTCTAATGACAGTCATCCACCAGCTGACCCAGATAGGCCTTTGTCTAGTAATCAACTGGTAATTAAATCCATATGGTGAATGACTTAACATTGTAAACTGTTAAGAAACTGGGATAGTCCTAACAGGTGCCTGAAGCATGTCAAGGGTTGAACTTGAAATGAATAATCAACTGAGTACTTATCACTTCCTTAAATGAACTATTATCTTAATGTTCTTAGCCTATCCTTCATAGTTTAAGAACAAAAATACACATGGCCGGCCCAGTTATACATGACTTTATTGGTTATCAGATTTGTCAGAAACTTTGTAAAAACATCAAAACAGTATACCTCAAAGTTATGCCATTTGAACTCTCGGAAATAAAAACAAAACATGACCAGCAAGTGCCGTCTCAAGAATGATTGGTTGATTCAGTAGTCGAAATAACAATGAGTTACATGTTCAGACTTCCTCACAGCTTGGGTTTCAAAGTCAAAGTTTAAGTAAAATTTTTAAATTTCCTTTTGACTGACATTGTGACTCATCTGCACAGAAATATCAACACACAGAACTCAAATCTCGCAAGAATTTATCATGTGATTATTTTAAACAAGCTTATTGGCAAATAGTTTGCTGGCGTTGCTGATCGGCAATCTTATTTGAATACAACAGTACTGGTCAACCAATGAGATTAATACACATCAAGGTCAGAAAGGTCAACAACGACGAGGCTCATTTCATTCATAGATTGTTGTAAAATATAATAGTACTTCCAAATATGGCATACATTTCTTGGAAACGGAATAACATGAACATTTCTAGAACATTGATGAAGCAAAGTAAACAGACTACCGCAGACAGAATAAAATAAACATATCTGAAAGAAATTAAGGGTGATCATGTTGCGTCAGGATAAATGCACTTAATATTTCTTTGGCATATTTTGTTACCAAATTGTACAAAAAACTCAGAAAACCTGTATTATGACGAACCCTGACAATTGGTCGGATTGAACACATCGTCAACTGGTCAAGCTACAGATTGTTTATTGTCAATATCTGATTTATCCGGGATGATTTTTGAATGAATGTGATATGGGTAGATTGTGCTAGGTTTATTCTCAGAGGGGGGAAATGCAAACAGAAATAAAGTAAGTTGTACGTACAAGAAATTATTAATCATTGTCTAAAAATATTTTAATATGAAAGTTATCTTCTTATATTCACTGTTTCAAAAGTCTGCCCCTTTGGCTGCAAATCTCCCCCATTTTGAAGTCAAATCTCTCCCATTGTCATGATGAGGGGTTGACAGGTCTGACCTAGCTGTGAAACACTACTACTCAAATCAGTTGTAAATCACCATTGTAACTGCTCACACAACTAGTTTCAATGATCTTATCACCAGTTCAATCCTTATTCCAAAAACAACTCCTAAAACATAACCTATGGTTTCTACTTCAGTTTATTACAAGCAGTATCTGATGATCCCTCTTACCGAGCTGAGTCCTAATTATCAAACATTTGTTGTGCAGATGACTGAAGGTGACATGGATAAATGTCAAAAGACTGCACATACTGTTCTACGGAATATGAGTGCTGCAATATTCCTGTTGGTAAATGTCCAAGTAATTCCTTAACAAATTTCATTCTTTCACTAGTTTATATGAAATTAAGTTTCCAATACATTAGTGACCTGTAAGAGCATGGTGAATATGAATGGTTATATACAGTTGTGTTAATTTGACCATGACTAATATGGATCGTGGGCACATTCAAAATGGCAGACTAAGTTTTGGGTGTAATGAATCGTGGATAAAATGAACTGCTATCAACAGTGATTTTGAATTCATTATAACAAGGTTTTACTGTACGTCATATACATTTGAGATGATCAAACACCCTGACATGTCCATTGTGTCTTAGACATTAACCTGCGTGAGATTGTTACAATACAGCAGGATGAATATATTGGCAGCAACAACTTAAAGGTTTTCCATTCCCTCATTGCCCTGGCAGACATGTGGTTTGGATGGGACAGTATTAAGTTCCTATCACCTTACTGTCATGTGTAATGTTTTAGCCTGAGCTTCTGCCCAGTATACACTCATGTATGTGTCAAGTTGTACTGTTTGTTTTGGCCACAGCAAGTCCATTGACCTTCATGCCTACCATCTTGTTCAAAGGACATCAGCTATGAAGGTCAAGGCAGTGAATACTATGACCAACTAGCTGCTTATCACATTACTTTGTCACAAAAGTAAAAACAGTGTTTTTTACCTTGCACTTGTGTCTGTACCTTGCCCTCTGTTGTACTTGCCATTTGTGCTGATATCTTGTCATGACCTTGTACCTGGCCCTGTTCTGGCTTGACCTTAGTGTCAGTTCCTGAAACACACATTAAAACACATTACTACTGAAGACAAGATAATATGCAAACACTGATCGTATCAGATAAAAACTGGATGTGAGCAGGGTTTTTCCATGCTTCAAACATTTAAGGGTCAACATGATTGTTATTTTTATATAATTCCACGATATTATTAACAATTATACCATTTCTCAAAAGAATTTGTAAGAAGACTTAACTTTGGTCTTGTGTCTTTACGTTAATATTTAATTTAGGTTACAGGAAATAATTCAACTGACCAGAACCATGCACCATTTACCATATTTTCAGTTACAGGAAAACAGAGTTGTAGAATGTGATGTATATTGTACACCCATTAGGGGCTAAAACAAGGACTGGTCAGCTCGGGGCAGTATACTGTGTCTGAGTGGGGTATTCATGGTAAACTGTGGCATGGCATCTCACTGGGCTAGCGCCATAAATCGGCATCAGTCCGGACTAATACAAGCAGCCACACCCACCCCCACACCCACACCCACATACAATGAACCTACAAACAAATATATGTTCAATGTAATAATTTGACTGATAACAATAGGTGAAAGTTGTTGTTATGCCAACTGTAAGTCAATATTTGGTTTATTTATGAAGTAGCATGGCTTCATGGCATCTCCCTTTTCATGATAACAGATTGTTGGAAAAAAAAAGATACTTTTCAATATATTTCAAAGCTAAACACTAACCAGTACTGTAACAAAGTGTTAAGCATGTCTATATAATCTTAGCATATACTTTTATTTAGATGATTATTCAAAGCAAAGAACTTGCTTGCCAGTCCTGGGTCTTAAGTTGGTTATGTGCAGTCTAGTGTCCTCATCCGTTTCATATCTCAGTTCATTAATTTGGTCACATATAATTGCATACCCGCTACCCCACTTTCAGTTTACCTTTCAGTAGGGGTGTAACGATACATCAGACTATCGATGTATTGCAATAGTAAGTGCCCCAATATCAATTTATCGATGGGAGTCATGATTTGCAATCGATACTATCGATTTAATTGACGAATATCGATAGTTTCAATAGTGTACATACTTGTTTTATTTCATAGCACTTTAGTGTTGTCTTTATGAAAAGCTGAAAACGTATTTTGATTGAATAGCACACAGTACAGTGATCCCTTGCTACAACGCTACCTGCGGGGTATAAATAATTGATGAGCGTTATAGATGATCAGCAGTTAAACGAAGGTCAACAATAGTTATTGCAATAACATCTCTCATATCAATAGTTATTGCAATAATTGTTTGCAATAGTTATTGATATTGCAATAGTCTTTTTGGCTTAATAGTCCCCCCTACTTTCAGGTGTCGCTTGGTATGCAGATAAGGGAGGTATTCAGCAAAGAATTGAGGCGACACAGTTGTGGGGTCCAGATCCTTTCCATTACAAAAGGTTCCAGAGGAACGCCACCTATCATCATAAAGGTCTCGGGTCAAAGGTCAATGTGCCACAGCAACCCTGCTCAATATTGCCCCTTGCGCTCTTAAGATGAGTCAGTCTGAGATCGGGGAGACAAAAGATGCGATCTAGTAGTTCTGGCAAGTGGCGACAAGGGAAATGTTGGGATGACCAAGCACTTACACACGAGATGAAAACCTCAGGAGGAAGCTTCCATTCCGAGGGAGCTACCCTGTCTGGCCCGAACGGTCCAACATCGGGGAATGTGCTGGACGAGAACACGTATGCCCTGCCGATGTACCAGATGCATGACCCGGAATGTCTGTTGAAGGAGGGAGTGAGAGTGTGTCGTCCCGTGATGGTGCAGGCACCAGGCCACCATGAGGTTGTTGGTGGAGATGGTGAGCTGAGTGTACTGGAGGTGCTCCTGCCAGTGTGATATGGCCTGAGTTGTTGATGTGCCAAGTGCACAGGACGACAGTCCCGAGGTCGTCTGCTGCTCTAGATGTGCACCTCACCCTGTAGAGGTGTCTACAAACAGGTGGGACATCGGGGATAACTCTGTTAAGGAGATGCTTCCTAAGATGTTTGACTCTACCGTCCACCAGCTGAAATGACTCTTGAGGTGAGGGGGTAGAGCAACAGATAGGCCAAGGATTCTGACCTCTTATGTAAAGCGGAATTAACTGTTGGATTGGACCAAGTGTAGTCGACCTCAGCTTGTCACACCCTTGGCTGACGTGAGCATTCCCAGGAGCACTTGCCACTGACAAAGTGTAAGCCGTTGAAGAGTGGATGGGAGATGTTAGATTCGGCTGACTATAATACTGTAAAGTTGAAAAGTCCAGGTGGGTCTCTGATCGTGTTGTGCCATGACGATACTTGGAAAATGTCTTCATCAGCCAAATCCCATGTAGACAAAATCAACCCGCTCCTCAACCATTCACCGAGACATTGATGTACCAGGGTGCCATGTAAGCACTCCCATTCTTATTTTGAGGTGACCATGAAGGGTGGTGCCTCATTATCTAAGGCTGTCAGATTTGTCATGGGAAGAATTAAAATATCGACGTATCTAGTCGTTAAGGCTGAACATAGATAATTCCTTTGTCTGAAAGATTGTACAGTACAAAGAAAGGTGATCATTTCCATACCCTGGGAGTCGTATAAGCGCTTCCGTTCTTATATCAAGGGGACGATGAAGCGTGGTGGCTTGTTACTCTGCCTGTTGGCATCGGAGGCTATTCCTGCATGTAAACAACAATGGCTACTTTGTTGTCCCCGATAAAAATTAACGATCTTGTGTGAAGATTGACGGATAATTGGTTGGAAGAGTAGTGAACATAATACACCCATTGACAAGTTTCAATGTCTTTGTGGTAAAAACTGACACGGGTGAGCAACAAGTCCCTTGTTATAGGCTACGCGTGATTCTGCCACTCTCCAACATTTTGGTCTAAATCAGTCATTTTTTGTTGCTGTACATGATGGTGACATTGACAAATTTCTGGCAGAAAATGAAAATGCAAACCCGAAAAAAAGTATATTCAACATACGAGTTGTCAAACAGTTTCTTTCAGAAAAGCTGAATGAGCAATGCCCAATCGAAGTTATCCCTCCCACTGAACTTAACACGACCATTTGCCAGGTTTTCATTGGCGTTAGGAAACAGGATGGTTCCGAGTACAAAACAAGCTCACTCATTGGATTCAGGGGCAGTTTAGATTGTCACTTAAAACGCAAAGATTATGGCTTCTCACTTTCAGATTCAATTGAATTTTCCAAAATGCAGGATGTCATCAAGTCAAAAACAAAATCACTAAAAAGCAGGGAAAGGGTTAACCTACCTTACAGAGAGGAACCTATTTCCAACAGTGAAATAAAACAACTCCGAGATGCAGGCCAGCTTGGCACTAACACACCTGAATCCATATTAAACACTCTATGGTGGAACAATACAATTTTTGCGGTCTACGGTCAATAACTCCACACAGAAGAATGACTTGGGGGGGGGGGATGTTCAGTTGAAACGAGATTCTGATAATCATGAATTCATTGAGTATGTTGAACGGCAATCCAAAACCAGAACCGGAGGGGACCCCGTGGGTGTTATTGCTGTGACACCCAGGGCCTGGGCCCAACCCAATGACCCCTCATGTTGTCCAGTCAACGTTTATAAGGTGTTCCGCTACTTAAGACCCAGCAATTTTTTGGGGAAGGGAAGATCCCTTCTATCTTGCAGCAAACACAAGAGGGTGTACCAAATCTGGCAAATCCTGGTTCAAAAGGCTGCAATGGTGCTATAATAAAAAACATGGCTTCCAAAGCCAACCTTTCATCCGCCAAACGCATCAGTAATCACAGTGCTAGGAAACACATGATAGAATCAATGTCCAGTAAGGTCGTTCCAGCCCACCAAATAATGCAAGTGTCTGGGCACAAAAATATACATTCTATAAACACATATTGACAATTCACTGAAGATCAACACCGTCGTATCTCCCAACACTTTGTCCAATACCAGTGCACACTGTCAAGATCACAATGTCATTTTAATTTGGTTTAACTGTATGGGTTGTGTGCTGGAGAGTGGTCTGACAGGAGTGGTTGAACTGTAAGTGATTATGACTGTGAAGTTATGTAAGCTGGTTGAAGTGAGTGGATGGGCTTGCATGCTTTGCTTGATTTGTACATTTAACCATCATGCTATTTGGACAATTTGAATCTTAATTCTGGGCAGTCACTGGAGAAATGTTGACCAGGTTGGTCTGTGTGTCTGGACTGTGTGTTTTGGTGTGCCTGCGGTTTGTGTGATGTCCCTAGCTTTCGTGGCATGAGTGTTATACTTTTAATGATTGTATTGTTTGTACGTATTATGTTTTCTTTAATAATTTGTGAATATATGCAGTATGTCATTTGAGATTGGAATTTACATAATTGTGTATACAGTCTATACCTCACAAAGTCGGACATATGAGCCTCGCTTCGGCGCCAATGTAGTACGTCCTGTCAAATAGTACATAAACATCACTTTATAAGTTCTAACTACGACATGTAGTTTCATGTCACTGTAACTGTACCTCTGGGCTAGCAAAGTAAGTTTGCCTGCAGTTAGTTGGGGTCAGTGCAGTTGATAAAGGTTATTTGAGCAAGGCACATTTGTATGTAAATAACCTCTCATTGATGTTGGTTGAAGCTAGGCATGTTGAAAAACTTTGTTATTTGAGTAAAACAATGTCAGCTTACCATATGTAAGTTACTCCATTATGTATGTAAACGCATTCTTGGTTGTTATAGGAATGGTATCAGACACTGTTAGTAATGTGTCTTTGGTTGTGTAGTGTCCGGGACTCGGAGCTTGGACTGGCACGGGACTCGTAGCAAGACATATGGATGCAGCTCACGGTCAAGCGACGTGAGGGCGTAGCTCGGCGCACTCAAGGTGTAAGGGCTGCTCACCATCAGAAAGAGCTGGCTTTGTGACAGGCTAATATGTATGTATGTTTGTTTGTTTGTTGTTTAACGCCGAACTCAGCAATATTCCAGCTATATGACGGTGGTCTGTAAGTAATCGAGTCTGGACCAGACAATCCAGTGATTGATATCATGAGCATTGATCCACGCAATTGGGATCGATGACATGCGTAACATCTTGAGGTAGACTGTGGTTCAAAAGAAGTGAACAGGGGTATATACTTGAATTGTAAATGTGTTGAAATAATTGCTACGGCTCCAAGTGAACTTGTTCAGTTGCGTAGCAGCATTGGTACAATTATACTCGATTGAATGTGTCCTATCTATCTGTGTCCTGTTTATTATGTATGCCTAGGTAATAGATTATAGATAGGAACTAGGAGTACGACAGTGGCGGAAATATGGAAGCCGTATGAGAGATGATGAGAGTGTGAGCAAGCTGTGTGGGCAGTGTGGGAGTAAAGAGTTTATGAGCGTGGGATATTCAGGAAATTTTGGTTTAAGGTCAAGGCCATGTCATATTCCAAAGGAAGGCAGAATAGCAGAGAAATTTAGAAGAAAATGGGTTCGTCAGGTGGCTGTCCCCCGGACACAAAAATGGACAAGTCGTGAAGTCATGATACTAGACGAGTTTGAGGTAGTCAACCAAGGGTGCAAGCAGATTAACACTCTTATTGCTAAAAAACAATAGAACAGGTAGAACAGCGAAACAAATAAGCAGTAAACATGCATCCTTAAGGAAGAGGAGCAGGATTTTGGCCTGGCTATGGATAGTTCAACTGAACCCCTAGTGGGTGAAGGAGAGATTGAAGAAACTCCAAGAGAGAAAACTGATGATCAAAGACGGTAGCTATTCTGAATTTACTATGAGAAGGTTAAGGACACGATGTGTGACAACCCACATGGCTGTAGCTCTGCTGCATGATTGTTTAGCTGGACATGCATCTGTAGAGGATTATGATGACATGCTTGTTCAGCTAGGGCGAATGACAAACAACAAAGGAAGAAAAGGCAAAATGTCAGGCAAAGGCAATCTATGGGGGGCCGATCTCAGGGGCAAAGTGGCGGAATTTCGAAGGGTGCAACAGCTCTGGGCATATAATCGAAAGTGGCAGAAATCCTTGATGGCAAACAGGATACTTCATGTCCGTTACCTATTGCGGAAATAGAAGCTGCATACAAGAAAAGGTTCGAGGGTGACTCCATCGAAGTTGATCTTACTGGTTACCCTGTTCCTGGCAAGTTTATTGTCAACTCTGACATACTGAAACCAACTGAACCTAGGGAGATGCTTTCTGCCGTGTCAAGGATGAAGATTGGGGTGGGGGGGTAGGGGGGGGCGGGGTAATGGTGCCACTTTGCAACAGCTTTTTGTTTGCCAGAACAATCCTTAACCAACTCAACCTGAATAGGAGTATACTACTGCCGAAAAGGGGGGTGAGCCATAGGCAACTGGCATCCACTCACTATTGCATCAGTCGCAGTAAGGTTATACACGAAAGTTCTCACTAGTAGGTTGCAAACATCAGTCACACTATATCCTAGACAACGTGGTTTCACTGGTGGTATTGGCGCAAGTAGTGGCATGGAAGGTCATCGAACCAACCTGGGTCTGGTGGGGATGTTTTGTCGGGATACAGGGCTCAGGCTGAATGTACGGAAATCATACTGCTTCACTATCACACCCAAAGACGGGAAACAAACATACTCAGTGAACACGGAAGTAGCGGCGGTACTCGATGAAGGCGAAATCCCATGGACCGATCCAGGTACGTCAGTCAAGTACCTTGGTGCTCTTGTAGATCAGTGGGTAGTGACTACAGGAAGACCTGGACCCATTCACTGATCAAATGGTGCAAAGGCATATCCGGATTGCTGCTTAAACCCCGCCAAAAAGTGTGCCTCCTCACCAAGTACGCGATTCCCCGTCTCCAATATTCTCTTGCGACAGTGGGACCCGCTTATGGGTTGCTCGATCGCTTGGACAACATTGTGAAAGATAAAGTCACCTTCATCCAACAGTTGCATCGGCTTTTCTTTACACCTGTAGTAGAGACGAAGGATTAAAGTACTCACGGAAATGAAAAAAAACTGTTTTTTGACCTCAGATCTTAAATAAATGCAGTTAATATACAAAATATGTAAATTTTCAAACAACTAAATTAGTACTTATTTGGCCGTGGCACAAATACAGCGTATCAAATGTTTTTATGCCTTTTTACACGTAAAAGTGTGTAAAAATGTGAATAATACAGACTATTGTGAAACAGGGCATGACCAGGTGTAAGTACATCAAGGTGACCTATGACACCTTGACGACAGGTGGGAAGAGGTACATAATACCTATAGTCTGTTTCTGCCATGTCAATTTGGACTTAGTTTTATTTTTGAATGTTGAAAGTGTCGACAAATTACCTCCTGTACAGTACATTTTGTATTGTTCACTGAGATCAAACTAGCAAATCCAGACTAGTACTTTTCGAGTTGTTTTGTTATTTCGTATTTACAGCTACGTAACACTTTGTGTCGATTTTTAAATTGAGAAAAACATTTTTTTTTTCATTTCCGTGAGTACTTTAGGCCTCCCTTGTCTTTGGTACATGGTTCCATCTAGCATTGTGCAATCAAAAAGTCGGGTTATTTACTCTAAAGATCTGTTGCATACAATCAATGAAGAGATAATTGCGGAGGAGTGCCTTAGACGACTGGAAGATAAATGGGGGCTTCCTGAGTGCCATTCAGTCCAAGGGCTAGGCACATGTCTACTGAGGAACAATAAAGCATCGAACTGGTGGTTACAGGGGGAGACCCTTTCTGAGTCCGAGTACTCACTGGCTATTAAGCTGTTCACCAACACCTACCCCACAAGGGAGGCGCTGCATCGGGGACGTGCGACAGGTGATGTGAAGAGCAGACAGTGTGTTTTTCATACAGAGACGCTTGGACATGTCAGTGGGCAGACGGAGCTGAATCAAATGACACAACAAGATATGCACCGCCGTACTGACTGCTGCCAAGCTCCATGGTTGGGCAGTATTGTCTGAACCCAGACTCTGTAAGAGATGTGACGGTCCTATGGGACCCTAATAAGGGGGCCTTAGATGCGGTGACTAAGGAAAAGGTGAGAAAATATTTGCCATTCATACCATCAGTACTTGAAAGAACAGGAGCATCACAGTGCGAGATCTATGGTGAGGGGTAGCTGGTTGCCCAGAACCTACAAGGTACTCGAGGTCCGTGGCATCCCAAGGTATAGTACCAAGTACTTTTGTCTCCTGACTCTGTGCAACTCCATAAGGCTCTGACGATTGTTCATGGACCAGTAAGGAAGATCGAAGACGGTGATCCCAAATTGAACCAAATGAACGCAGCATCTTCATTTTGGATTCTTACTCAGGACTGAACAGGGACACATGTGTGGTATCGGCAATATGAGACAGATCGTCATCTTGGTAACACTGAAATATTGTACAGATAATCATAAGATTATTTTATGACAGTTATTCTAAATAACTCATACTTTGTTATATATGTATATGTATAGATAGAGATAGATATAGATAGATATATACTCAACAACAAAAGTTCCTGTGACACCAATATTTTAGTGTATTTTTCAAACTAGTAAAGTTTGGTTTTTAGTATTGTAGTACGTGTATGGAATCAAGATACAAAAACGCAACTGATACAGAAAAAGCATGCATTCCATGCAAAAGTTGACTTTTGCAAGCCCCATGCATTTCACTGTCCAAGAATGGGTATAAAACATGTGCGTTAACGGGATTCCATATGCATTGTTTAGCATCGTGCTCACAACAACCTCTCAGAAAAACAACAAAATTACGGAATTATTCAACATTACGAAATGCCACGCCTGTCCAAAAATGAGCGTCTGCGAGCCATTGGTATGCTTGAAGCAGGATCGAGTCAATGTGATGTTGCAAGACAATTTAACGTTCACAGAAACACCATTTGGTGTTTATGGCAACGTTGGCAACAGACGAATGCAGTCAGAGACCATTCTCGGAGTGGCAGGCCAAGCGTAATCAATAATCGACAAGACAACTGGATTCAAACAACACACCTACAAACTCGATTCCAGCCAGCAACAGTGACTGCAAGAAGCATCCCTGGCCTTCGCCGAATATCTTCACAAACCATACGTCGTCGCCCCAGATGTGCAGGAATTGTCGCCAGAACACCCGCCAGACGTCCTATTTTGACAGGAAACCACCGTCAAGCACGTCTACAGTTGTACAGACAGCATCTACGCTGCACGGCCATGCAGTGGGGACAAGTTCTTTTCATTGACAAGTCTCGTTTTCACCTCAGCCACAGCGATGGAGGGATTTGAGTGTACCGACGTCAAGGTGAACGTTACGTCAATCATTGTGTCATGGAAGAAGATCGGTTCGGGGGCGGCAGTGTTATGGTATGGGGTGGGATTACAGCAAGACAGAGGACCCGTTTGATAGTGGTAGAGGGAAATCTCAATGGACAGCGCTACCGCGACGAGATCATCCATTTTTGTCGTTGTTCTACCATTTTTGCATTGTCATGGCCCAGGCATTACCTTTCAACATGACAATGCTCGGCTCCTTATTGCTCGACTTGTTCAGGATTTTCTTCAACAAAACGTGAATGTCGTCCCCTGGCCGGCTTGCTCTTCTGATCTCTCACCAATCAAGCACATGTGGGATGAAACATGCTCCAGAAGATATGGACAGATATCCAAGAGGACTTTGTGCGACGCCTGGTCCATTCCATGAGACGAAGATGTGTTGCTTGCATCGCAACCAGAGGTGGACACACACGCTATTGATTTGTAAATTGACATTTTGGCATGTTCATGTTTTTTTATGAAATCACGCATTTTCTGAAGTCAGTATGGCAAATTAAACCATTTGAACATTTACAGGAGTCTTTTATCTGTTGCAAACCGAAATTGTTTCAGATTTGGTAAAAAATCATAACTTTGCATTAAATCTTATTCAATATCACAGGAGCTTTTGTTGTTCAGTATACATGTAGTCAGTCGAATGATTCATCAAGGTAAATTATCTGGATGCCCTGACAGTGGCAGTTATTAATTAGTTCGGAGATAATGTGACCTCATAGACAGGATGGAGTATTTTCCCGTGAAAAGTGTTTGGTCATCGCCACGGGCAGTGTATTGAAATCCCATCTCTTGAAAAGCAATAGTTAGTGCAGTCTGGGAAACATTAATTGTATCTTTAATTCCTCCCAAATTCTACTACAAGTCAGGGTTACCTTCTGCTCATAAAGCTTTACACTATATGCCTAATCACCCCATATCAAAGCTGTCTAATATCCTTTTATGTCCCGGTTTTGTTTTTCAGACCGCCCCTATACTGTCTAGTTTCCTTATCATAAAGTAGACTTGATGGTATGAATTGAAGACTTGGGCAGTTTGGTAATTCCCCCTATCTAAATTAATAAATGGTTTCCCTCTATCTCTCTAAAGTGTAAAGAACTTGTATACATTTCCAGGTAACAGACTCCAGATCGTGTACCATGGTTATGGGTATGCAAGTGTAATGTAACATGCCTCATTGGAGCAAGGTTAACAAACCAAACACAGCGTCATTTTGTCATTTAGAATTTTCTTAAAATGTTTTTGTGTGTGGATTAGATGTTTTATGAAGACTACATAATAATCATTATAATGCAGTCACGTGCGCATATTTCTATAGTCTGTTTCAGATTGCCATCATTGGACTTAGAATCAATGTGAACATCGGTCGAATTTGTCTCCTGTAAACTTGTCGATAGGACTCCTTGTGACTGAAATACTTCAAACCACAGGTAGGGCGATCGGTAGTTTCTCGATATTTCAATAACAGTCTTTGGAAAATTATATCTTTTTTAACAGGCAAAAAGCAGTTTTCTAGCATTTCCGACAGTACTTTAGGGCGTATCCCCTGTTTATTTCTGTATCCCCTGTGTAAATAAACAGAAGGTATTATTGCATTATACCTAAGAATCTATTCCTCTATAGGCATATTATTTTTGTAGAATGGATTGGAATGAAACAACCACTAACCTGAAACACATCTTGGCGAGTGAGATGAACAAAGACATCGCTCTACCAGAGGGTACAGTTGACAGGATGGAACTGGGATGCTCTCAGGAAGGGGACACCACAATGAAGGTCTGCAACAAGCCTATGATTGATCAAGAGATTGACTACCTCTTACAGATTCGAATCGGTGCAAGAACTATATCACGAATATTATCGCAGAATACTAGGTGGTGAGGTGAAATGGGGTTTAAAGTTGTGTCCAAGATTATTGCACTTATATAGCGACGTGCATGCACATGTATCTGTGTGTGTGGCTGCTTGTACTAGTCCGGACTAATGCCAATTATAGTGCTAGCTCACTGAGATACCATGCCGCAGTTTAACATGAATACCCCACTCAGACACAATATACTGACTCCAAGCCGACCAGTCCTTGTTTTAGCCCCTTAATGCTGAGTGCCAGACAGGGTAACAACAAGTATAATCGTATGATGCGGCTCGGGATTGAACCCCGGACGTTCCACTTTCCGGACTCTACCACTAGACTATCATGGAACTGTTCTGGGTGAACAGTACCTTCCAAATGACGTGCTGGTTTTCTTGGGGAATTAGTCAGCAAAGAGCCAGAGTCACAGGAGACTAATCACAATTTTATTTACAAGAACAATTAACAATTTACAATATACTTAGATAATAACTGAGGGTGCCACAGAGAGTCGGTACACACTCTGGGCTGTGGGAGAGAGGTCTGCTTGGTAAGAGAGTCAAACCCCTTCTCTTCTCTCCTTTCTCCATCATTCTGGACCAAGGCTTATATAGCCAAGATCACCTGACATTTAGTAAGTAATAAATATAAATGTAAACAGTAAATCATCAGTGACATACTTGCACATCCTGTTCAAGATGGCAGACGGTCGATGTACACAAAACTGGGGATTAACAATTAGGATTAGCATCTTATAAATAACAGCAATTAAATGTTTCAAGGCATATAGATGTCATGGCTCCAGGGTAATGAGCCTTTGCAATTAAATGTTCTTCAGACAATGGGTGTCGTAAATCAGTCACCATGACAACTTCCCTCCGTTACGTGAAGCTTGGACCCCAAGCTTACATGAGTCCAAATTGATATGTGTGAGTTTTTTTTACCAAGGAAAACAACCATGCAAATGTGAACAAAATCAGTTACATGAAATCCTTATGCAACAAATATATCTATGCAATGGCGGTATGAAAGTGATCATCTAGCCAATTTGAATTAGTGCCAGTTAAAAACTAACCAAGTGATCTTTGTAATGTGCAATTTCACCTCAAGGTAATTACTGCTTTGCACAGATTCAATAAATATATCACAGAAGGTTCTTTGAATTCAGGAGTCTGGCTTTGCGGTGCGACTCAGTACCGAATAATAAAAAGTACAAATTAAACATCTCAGCAAATATTTCGCATAAAGAAATTTGAAACCAGGAGTCTAGCTTTACCGCGTGACTCAAACGGTACTTGTGGGTACTATTGCCCTTTTAAGTACAATGGGTGCTCTTCCCGTGTCTTTGACGGAGCTTGCCCAGATATTGTGGGTGCGATGCCCAAGAAAAAAAATCCTTAATTCCGACATCAAAACTCTGAAATGCTGAATACTGCTGTGCTGTTAATTACTTAATACTGACATACAATAAACATATGTGTGGGGGTGGCTCACCCATGAATATCCCTAATCTGAATTCAAAGTCCTAGACAATACATTCAATTTTGTACCAAACTGTGCACATTAATTACTTGTAACAAATGACAAATTTTGTCGTTTAGATTTTTGAAATTACGAGTCTAGCTTTAAGGTGTGACTCGATAACCCTACAGCTTAGGATTGTCTGGGCCCTAGCTGTATCTATATGTCTGGCGTGGCCTGGAGACATTTCAAAGATTCCCTAAACAATAACTTCAAAGATCTAGCTTGACTAAAGATGTAATTTGGAGTATATTGCACATATATAAAACTGAATTTTTGAAAGACACATTTTGGCATTAATATACTGGCTTTGATTAAACATACCTGGTTGCAATATTCAACAGTCACACAATATATATCCTTGATTGAGTCCATGTAAGTAAACACAAATTAATAAGTCCCCATGAGATATCTTGTACACAGTGTCCATCTTGTAGGTGCCCGTGAGGCGGTTTCTGTATTGTGCAGGGTCTGCATGAAGATGGCTGTGGTCGGGTCTCTGTGGGATAGGCGTGTATACTTCTTTTCTTTGGTCCTGTGCAGTGTGCAGGAATGACATCTTGAAGGGGAAGTCTTAGCAGTGTTGTAAGATATTTGAGCAGGGAAGGTTTGGGATCGGAGAACTTGTTCTTGATCGGAAAGGTTCTTGTTCTTCCTTCAATCTTGTTACAGGCCGTTTCTTCGTTCTTGGTGATTGGCCTTCAGGAAGGTAACCTTTTAATAAGAGACTGTCACTTCCTACAGTTTTGTGAACCATATGCCATGCTGCAAAGAGGTACAGGAAAGGACAGACTAAGAAGTCTGTCATACCCAAATAGCTCCACCAAATTAACAACGCGTGGCGGTCTGACGTTGAATAATGAACATTTTGCATACTCGTATATGCAAGAGGCGACGTATGGTTCTCAGTAGGAAGTGACTACTTGGAGACGATGGCTTGCGGTATATACAGTTTTACTTTATACATGTCGATATATACATACAGAAGACACTATGTGCCAGGTCAGCACATGGTGGTAGTGGTTGGTGTCTAGGTGCCCCGGAGCACCCAGCCTAACCCTAGCTAGGCTAAGGGGAAGACCTTTTTTTTTCCCTCCTCTTCTCTCCTTTTCTCTTTCATTCTGGACCAAGGCTTATATAGCCAAGATCACCTAACATTTAGTAAGTAATAAATATAAATGTAAACAGTAAATCATCAGTGACATACTTGCACATCCTGTTCAAGATGGCAGACGGTCGATGTACACAAAACTGGGGATTAACAATTAGGATTAGCATCTTATAAATAACAGCAATTAAATGTTTCAAGGCATATAGATGTCATGGCTCCAGGGTAATGAGCCTTTGCAATTAAATGTTCTTCAGACAATGGGTGTCGTAAATCAGTCACCATGACAAGACCACGGAGGTGGTCCACAGAATACTAAGATATATCTCATTATCATTATTTTTCTCCCATTTTGTATTCCCTTCTCGTGGGAAATAGTGCTGTCATATGGTGATATGACAGCACGGTAGTATAGAAATATACATATCAATTTTTCTATATTATTTTTCAATGTTGGAGAATTTGCATAGCCTCATACGGAGGTTAGAAGAATAGTTCTATGTATATATATATACCAATTTTAACTTCCAAAGATATTCTAATATGATATGTCTCGAGTAATATACTCCTTCATACGGCTTTGTTACAAGTTTTAATATAAAATATACCACATATCTTTTCATTCATGCAACAAACGCATCATATTTTATAATACCAAGGCGCCGCCCAACACCAAGGGCTTGGAGGCAACAGAATATATCTCTGAAAAGCACATACTTAAAAGTTTTCATGGTGTTGGTTTTTATATATATATTTATATATATTTATATATATTTATATTTGTATCCATCCGTAACTGACAAATATTTGTTTTTCAATTATCCATCATTGAGGGGATCTGCATTTGTTTGCATCCTGGAAAATTGAAACATGACAAATAGGACTCGACATACATGCTGGTGGCGGTAATAGTTTTAATATAATCATAATCTCGAAAAAAGCTAATGTCTATAATAACAATAATACTCCGTGTAAACAAACTCACATAATATAATAATGTAAACACAATAGAGCATGAGAAAATAAAACATGCTCAATAAACTGTTAACAGTTCTATATACAGTGATCCCTCGCTACAACGCTACCTTCAGAGTCCAAATAATTGATGAGCATTATAGATGATCAGCGAATTAAACGAGTCGTAGTTAAAAGGTGGTAGGTGGTAGATGACCAAGAAAACAGTATACATGCTCTGCCTACCTAACACGATCTACGTTGCACGTTTCAGAGTTTCAAAAAAGATTAGAATAGAAGTTATTTATGATTGTGGAAAAAAATTGTCGAGTATTAATATGCGCTTTAAAAAACCCCACGAACTTGTTCAATAAATGTATGAAAATTGAAATAAAACATCACAAGTCATGATGATTTATCATTTAAAATGTATTTCCTGCTTTCCAAGGCATTTTTTTATATGCAGAGATTAAGATTACCATGTGTATTTTCTGGTAAACTAAGCCGGAAATAGCAATCAGCTGTGCACACGTTTCCTCCCAATCCACCGGTGATTCAGTTAACACCCAATGATACAACTTCAAAGAATTTGGATGCAATATGGTCGGAAGAAATTGTATCTGAAATTATTATTTTATCAGAAATAATATATTCCAATATTGTGTTTTTTAGTCGCAGCTTCCAACATAGATACTTAAAATTATAAGAACCATAAGCGTTGCCCTTTGGTACAGATGGTATGCCGGATATATTTTGACATATGGAACGATTTTGACCAGTCACCGTAGGGACTTCCTGCGCTACATGTATTTCGATTGCAAAAACGTTATGTTGACATTTAATGCTCAAACTGCCTCAAATATGACTTTAGCAAGTCATGGTACGGCATTTATGATATGTGTATCCATTCTCTTGCAACTAAAGTTTGTTTCAAGGTGTCAATAGCGGTAATCTGGTTGCTTTAAATAACAGTGAGTTGTGCGATCTACCGATCACTTCGCATGCGATTTAGCCGTAATTATTGTAAACATTATTATAATTATAGAATGAAATTTTGAATATAATTAATAAAATATATTGCAAATACCCAGTCCAGATAAACAATGAACAATTTTTTTATTACCAGATATTATAATAATAGGATTAAATTGCATACTTCAGTATGGATTT
Source organism: Haliotis rufescens (assembly GCF_023055435.1). NCBI lineage: Eukaryota > Metazoa > Mollusca > Gastropoda > Lepetellida > Haliotidae > Haliotis > Haliotis rufescens. The sequence continues at coordinate 258,138 of NW_025964146.1, read as the reverse complement.
GTTGACTGGTATTTTCGGTGTTACATGATCAAGGTGATCAGCTGATAATGTTTTCTGAGATGGGGAAAACATTGTGTCATTGGAAAAGTTGAGTTTATTAAAAATGTTATTAAATTTTGGGAGCCATGCTTTACCGCTACATCGAAGAGCGCAATAACGAGGGACCAATGTATTGTCTTTTATACCATGGGGAACAAGGAACCGGATCACATCTTGTCAATAACATATAACTCAATAAAAACTCTATTTTTTTTATGTTACACCATATTTTCTCTCAATATGGGAAACATCCTGTCGAGGCAGTTGAATTTCTTTTCCGAAAATGACTTGTTCATTGCCTGATAGGTAAACACTGTTCCAACTTGAGCTCATACAAAAATGGGTTGGAATGCCGTCCCGACATGAGAGCCTTCTTATAAGCTGGAAATGACAGCTTGGAATCCTCAGCGGGGAAAGAAGACCCTGTTGAGCTTGACTTCAGTTAGGCATTGTGAAGCGACATGAAAGGTGTAGCATAGGTGGGAGTGCAGCAATGTACGCAATTGAAATACCACTACTTTCATCGTGATTTCTGCCCCGTGCTCTGAATGTCAAAGTGAAGAAATTCAATCAAGCGCGGGTAAACGGCAGGAGTAACTATGACTCTCTTAAACTTCAAACTGAAAAGGAAGGCCAGTGAACTGAAAAGGAATCTGTGCACTGAGACATGAATAGGTTTTAGTAAGGCTGTTTCTCGGACTAGCTAGACATTACCGAGTTCTTCGCGTGAAAAGCCCTGCATACATAGACTAACATGAGTTATCCGCCGGGGCACGGTTCTGCTGGGAGGTACCTCTGCGTGGTGGAGCTATCAACTGACTCGCGAGAGTCAGGCTAAATCCTCCCTTATGTTAACGGATGCAAATCCCATAACCTCATGATGAATACAAAATATATATACAAAATACGGATGCAAGGCGCCGGATCCCCGCTAAGGGGTCAAACGCTGCCGTTTTATCCTCTGCCGGAGGGGCAATTCGAAAAATTGGTTATCCGAGCCGTCATTTACAACAAGGGTCCCCGTTGTACTCTGACGTAAGGCCGAGGGACCCAAACCCAGGCCATTCGGGGGAAGTCAGACTGACGGTGCGGGTAATGCCGCTACTGAAGGAATGAATGAGATCCCGTTGGCTACAAGTCCACGTGCTGTTTCAAGACCCGAGGGGAGAGCCGGCGGAAATAGTCTCCAACCGATACAAACCTGTGACGATTTCGCAGAAATCCTTATCCCCTTCCAGCCCACGGTCTGTTGTTGCCAGGAGGCCTTTCTTGCTGCCAAAGCCATGACGACCCACATGGAGCGCAAGCACCCCAGTCTTCCATTGAAATTCACATGTAGGTCCTGCAAGAAGAGATTCTCCACTCTTCATGGCACCATATGCCATCACAGTAAGTGCAGAGGACCTAAGCCAAGCAGGAGGATTGGGGAGCATAAGTGCGGTGCGTGTCCTATGACCTTTTACACGAAAACGGGTCTGTCACAACACACTAGGCATAGACACCCCGCGCTTAGGAACAAGCAGCGACAGGAAGGTCGATCGGCGGAGAAATTTAGGCGTAAACGTGTTCGTCAGGAGGCCCACCCGCGGAAGCAAAAATGGACGAGTCGTTAAGTCATGACACTAGACAAGTATGAGCAAGTCTACCATGGGTGTAAACAAATCAACACCCTCATTGCCATAAAAACTTAATGGTAGAACACCTAAACAGATAAGCAGTAAACGTGCAACTTTAAGGAAAAGCGGAGGCACGACTGTGGTCAGAACGAGGAACAGGAGTGGATTCACGGTTGGTGATTTCAGCCTGGCTATGGATAGTTCGCTGGAACCCCTAGGGGGTGGAGGTGAGATCGAAGGGACTCCTAGTGAGACAGCGGATGATCAAAGAAGGGAGCAATTCCGACTTTACTATGAGAAGGTTAAAGAGACGATGTCTGATAACCCACATGGCAACCGCGCTGTAGCTCTGCTGCAAAACTGTTTGGATGGCCATACCTCTGTTGGGGATTACGATGACATGCTTGTTCAGCTAGGGCGAATGACGAACAGGGCAGAAAAACAAAGAAAGAAAAGACAAAACATCGGGCATAGGAAAACCAAGCGGGGCCGATCTCGGTGTAAAGCGGCGGAGTATAGAAGGGTACAACAACTCTGGGCGTTTGATCAATCTAGACTAGTGGCGGAGATCCTTGATGGGAAGCTGGATACTGCATGTCCGGTAACCATTGGGGAAATCGAAGCCGTCTATGAGGAGAGATTCGAGGGTAGCGACAGAGAGGTGAATCTGGCCGATTACCCTGTTCCCAGCAAGTTCATTGACAACTCTAATATATTGAAGCCAATTGAGCCGAGGGAAATGCTCTCCGCAATGTCGAAGATGAAAGCTGACACTGCAGCGGGACCGGATGGTATGGGACTGGGTGCTCTAAAGAAGCTTGACAAGACGGGGGGGTAATGGCGACACTTAGCAACTGCTTCTTGTTGTCCGGAACCATCCCTAACGAACTCAAGCGGAATAGGAGCATACTACTGCCGAATAACATAGGCAACTGGCGTCCACTCACCATTGCGTCAGTCGTAGTACGATTATACACGAAGGTCCTAGCTAGCAGGTTGCAAAACGCAGTCACACTGCATCCTAGACAGTGCGGTTTTACTAAGGCAGCTGGTTGTGTAGAGAATATCCAATTATTGACATCCATGATTGAGCACGCGAAAAAGAAAGGAAGAGCACTGTCCGTGGCCCTTCTAGATCTGTCTAAAGCGTTTGATACGGTGTCGCATTCACATGTGAGGAACGGGCTGGTGCGACATAGTGCGCATGATCACCTACTAGGAATAGTAGAAGATCTGTACACCGGCGCTAGTACTCGGTTTACGACACCTAAAGGTCAGACATCCCTGATTCAGATCAAAAGAGGCGTCAAGCAGGGAGATCCCCTCTCTCCTTTGTTGTTCAATCTGGCAATTGACCCTCTATTGAGTCTCCTAGAGGAGCGAGGAACTGGATACCATCTTGATTCGGGGATGGCGATCACGGCAATGGGGTACGCCGATGATAAGGGTCTTGCAAGTGGTGACGTGAGAGGACTTCAAACCAACCTGGGCCTGGTAGAGATGTTTTGAGATGATACTGGTCTAAAGCTAAACGTGCGGAAGTCATACTGCTTCACTATCACACCCAAAGACGGGAAACAAACGTACACGGTGAACACGGAAGTAGCGGCGGTACTCGATGAAAGCGAAATCCCATGGATTGATCCAGGTACGTCAGTAAAGTACCTCGGCGCTCTTATCGATCCGTGGGTAGGGACTACAGGGAAGACCTGGTCTCATTTGCTGATTGAATGGTGCAAAGGTATATCCGGCGCGCCGTTAAAACCCCGCCAAAAAGTGTGCCTCCTCACCAAGTACGCGGTTCCCCGTCTCCAATACTCTCTCGCGACAGGGGGCCCGGCAATGGGATGCTTAATCACTTGGACAACAAAGTGAGAGGGAAAGTCAAAGAGTGGCTCCATCTCCACCCATCTGTTGCAACTGCTTTTCTCTACACCAGTAGTAGAGACGGAGGTTTGGGCCTACCATGTCTGCGGTACATGGTTCCCTGTAACATTGTGCGGTCGAAAAGCCGGGTAGTAAACTCTAGAGACCTGATGTTGCGTACAATCAGTGAAGAGATTAATGCCAAGGGGTACCTTGAACGGCTGGTAGACAAATGGGGGCTTCCGGCGTGCGCTACAAACCTCAAGGGCCGAAAGGCCCGAAACTGGTGCTGTAACAAACAAAGGACGGCCTGGTACGCCCATGCGGCCCAAGGGCTGGGAGCAAGATTGTTACGGGACAACAAAGCGGCTAACTGGTGGTTACGAGGTGAGACCCTCTCAGAGTCCGAGTACTCACTGGCTGTAAAGCTGCGCACCAATACCTACCCCACTAGAGAGGCGCTGCATCGGGGACGAGCGACAGGCGATGTGGATTTCATACGGAAACATTGGGTCACATCAGCGGACACTGTGGTTTTGTCAAACGGAGCCGAATCAAAAGACATAATAAAATATGTACCGCCGTATCGACTGCCGCCAAGCTCCGAGGTTGGGCAGTATTGGGCGAACCCAGACTACGTCTGGGGGATGCCTATTTCAAGCCCGACCTAGTCTGCGTGAAAGACAGGAAGGCGGTGGTAATCGATGTGACGGTCGTATGGGACCCGAACAAGGGAGCCTTGGTAACGGCGGCCAAGGAAAGGAGAGAAAATACAGACTACTCGTGCCTTCGGTTCTGGAAAGAACAGGGGCGTCACAGTGCGAGGTCTATGGCCTCCCTCTCGGAGCGAGGAGTAGCTGGTTGCCCCGATGCTACAAGGTACTCGAGGTCCTTGGCATCCTGAAGTACAGTGCCAAGTACTTTTGTCTCCTGGCTCTGTGCAATACCATAAGACTGCTGCGACTATTCATGGACCAGTAAAGAGGATTGAAAACGGCAATCTCGGATTGAACCAAGTGAACGTCGCATAATCACTATGGAATCCTTCTCGGCACTGAACAGGGACACATGAGTGCTAACGGCTTGATGAGACAGACTGTGATCATGGTGCTTGATATCGTTGGATATTACAAGTGTGTGAATATGTATATGCTACTCTCTGTAAATATCACTTACTGTTTATGTAATTGGCTGACACGGCAGCCGTATAATTTCCATTTCTTGTGTAGCGGTATCTCTCATACAGCTGTTGTCACCCGGGTACATTGGAATATACCATGAGTATAAGCCGATTCGAAGCGTAGCGTCCGGCCAACGCAAGCCTATATCTGTAGGTTTAATTAGCCGCATTACTAAGTTCTGCATGGCATAGGGCATAGCCCGGCTTATCTTACGGCGAGTGAATAAGCTATAGGTATATTGCGTTATACCATTTCATGTACACATGTACAATATGGTTATGTCTGACTTAAGACTTGGTGCCGATTGTCTAACGGCAATTAGAAAAGGTACTGCGTACCACAACACCTCGATGTACATAAGGCGAGATATGTACATGAAGAACCAATACACCAACATCTTGGCGAGTGGGATGAAGAAGGACTGCCGGAGCACTTATGGATCGGATGCATACGAGTGGAAGACATGAGCGCACAATGAGCATGATGAGATACAATCTCAGACAATATAATCGGTACAATAAAGCAGATAAGTATCAAGCATACTAATACTATCATATAATACTTCCCATTTTTGGTTCCTGTAACAGGAACGGAGTGGTATACGGCGGTATACCACTCGGTGGATATAACACTATATACCACCAATTTTTCTTTCATTTTCTGGGAATATACCTCACGCAGGTCTTTTTCTTTTCACATATATCCTCATATATGTACCGTTTTTAATACAATCAAAAGTTTTAGTATTTCATGCTTAGAGTAATTTTACTCCTGAATGTGCTGTGTTCCATGTATTTTAACATATATGTATGGGTCATTCATGCAATGACAATATCCGTTTGTAATATACTCTGAATATGTGGTTGTAAGACCATAATTAATATTATGTACAGAATGTATGGTGATGGTATTGGTGATGGTGTTTTAGCTACAATTAATAACAACTTAAGATCTATAGTCAGATAACCATTAATTTAAGAGGTTTGGGTTCATCCGTAGTACAACAGTACTAACAAGACAATATATACATGTAACTTAGTTAAGATATAATTACAAAAACAGTTTGTGTTCAGTTAGTAACGGTAATTAACCGCAATAAATAGTAAATAATCATTTGCGTTTTGTCATTCATACCAATGGAGCAGGTTCCAGATCACAGCTAGTCAATAACATTCTGCCTGTTGGGGTAATCTGACATCAGGCGATGCTCAGAGTATTCACTCATTGACATCACACGAGGGATGTCGTCCCTTAGTAGGACCTCTATTTTTATAAATGTTATACCATACGTCCTCTCAATATGGGAAACATACTGTCGTGGCAGTTAACTTCATATTAGTAATGACTTAGTCATAACCAATGGAGAACCTCGCTCCAACTTGCACTTGTGCAAAGAAGGGTCGGTTTGCTGTGCCAACATGAGAGAACCTTCTTATAAGATGGAAATGACAGTAAGTCAATAAGAGGTTGCCCAACCCAGATATGGGAAGCTGTGGGGATCTACAATTGAGCCGTAACGGTGAACGGTGTGACGCCTCCAATTTGATGACGAAATGAGATTCATCGCTGATTCTTCTACTAATAGCCAAATGCCTCGTCATCTAATTAGTGACGCGCATGAATGGATTAACGTGATTCCCACTGTCCCTATCTACTATCTAGCGAAACCACAGCCAAGGGAACGGGCTTGGAATCCTCGGCGGGGAAAGAAGACCCTGTTGAGCTTGACTTCAGTTAGGCATTGTGAAGCGACATGAAAGGTGTAGCATAGGTGGGAGTGCAGCAATGTACGCAGTTGAAATACCACTACTTTCATCGTTTCTTTACTTGTTCAGTGGAGTAGGAGACGGGGCCTTCGCTGGCCCAGTTCCTGGCTTTAAGACCGTCAGCCTCGGCAGCTGGGCGACCCGTTCTGAAGTTTGACTGGGGCGGTACATCTGTCAAAGGGTAATGCAGGTGTCCTAAGGCGAGCTAAGCGAGGAAAAAAACCTCGCATAGAGCATAAGGGCGCGCTTGATTTTGATTTTCAGTACGATTACAGACCATGAAAGCCTGTCCCTTTGAGACAGTATGGCAATTTATTGTCACACTTTAAAAGTTACCACAGGGATAACTGACTTATGGCAGCCAAGTGTTCATTGCATTGTTGCTTTTTTTATCCCTCGATGTTGGCTATTCCTATCATTGGGTCAAGAACTGATCAACTTAGAGTATCGTTATCTGATCAAGTTTTATCTCTCTGTTCACCTTGCTGTACGGACTGGCCAGGGGTCAAAGCAATGGGTGACCAGTCAGTCAGTCGACAGTAACAAGATGTTTACTACATTTTGGCTTGGAAATGATCCTTCTGCAGGCAAAAGTTTAAGGTCAAAACTCTGCATAAATAGCAAGGTGATTTGGCAAAACAGGGAGACACTTCAAGACCACAGACGGAGATACTTCTCGTGAATAAAGGTATTGAAAAATAGGATGTCCTCACAAGTGCAAACGCAAATCAGTTTAAGCTAATTGCCTACTTGAGTAGCTCGGGTGCAGTGAGCCTTTTTTTATTCACAGGTGTATGAATGACCATGATCAAGTAGCATGAGAAGAACTAAAAGTAGAATTTAGAATTATCAAGGCGTTTCACCTCAATTTACAGACCCACAGCATGCGCTCATGCTACTTAGGTCATTGAAACAAAAATCGGGGGAGAGTGTACAAATGTTTCCGGAAAGACTCCTGAATTTAGCAGAAGAGGCACATGCTGGATTAGGACAAGATGGCAATGGCATGGCGGTCGAGAGACAGTTGGTAGGATTTTTCATTGATGGTTTGGCACATGGTTTCTAAAAAAAGAAAGTAACGAGGGAAAACCTTGACATCAGCCACTCACGAGCAGAACATTTGGTTCCAATTTGACATTGGTTCATGACATGAAAAAAGTGAAGCAGAGACAAGCAAAATATGCTGACATAAAGAGTAAACCAGTGTGTGAGTGAGTGAGTTGGGTTTAACACCGCTTTTAACAGTATTCCAGTTATATCACAGCGTGTCAGCTTAATGTGGGAGGAAAGCCAGAAGTGATGCAGGTCTCAGACGTTTACCACTTCGGTGAAACCCATGAGCACGGGTATGGTGCTGACAAACCTAGAAACATAATCGGGGCGAACCACGATTTGAACCCACAATCATAGGTTTCTGGCATGTTCAAGGGACGCAACTCTGCACAGCCAATCGCGGCGCCTTAGACGACTGGGCCACCCGTGCCCCCACAGAAAGAGTGAACCCAACCTTATCAAAGTGGGAGATCCCGTCAACTGCAGGTTCTATCAGGGAAAGATTTTGGTTTGATGTTTTACGCCGCACTCAGCAATATTCCAACTATATGACGGCAGTCTGTAAATAATCGAGTGGGGACTAGACAATCCAGTGATTGACATCATGAGCATCCATGTATATAACAATGTCATTCAAAGAATAGGAATTACAGAATAGGCATCCAGTGATGGGGTCAAGAGTTCTACCCACTTGTGTCAAACTTGGCATCACTGACCACACCAGCAGTCCAGACAGACACTACCCACGCAACATTTCATCAAAGGCTGACACGACTCAGCGTGCACCGATTGGCTTCATCACACCCCTCAGATATACAGCCTTTGTCTTGTCATCTGCTTTCAAGTTTGCTGACACCTTCTGCCTTTTTGAGATGCATTAATTTCAAGATTTAAGGTATGATAGGTGTGTACAGATTTTTACAAACCTGTAGAGGTTATGAATTCTCTGATGAAATCCTCCTTGGGGCACTTATTGCATTTTCCTTGCTCAAGAAAATCTACATGACATAGTTGAAACCATTTTTCCTTAATAAAAAATGTTACCACACAAAAACTTCATTTTTGTATGATATACAGCCACCTTTACAGTGCCTCACCCTCCACGGCGCCCCACGCCAGGGGGAGTAACTCTCACCCAAAACACTTTCCATATGTCTAATACTGACGGAATGTGGGGAGGTGGGTGGCCGTGCCCCAAGGAGAATTCATACCTCTACAGGTTTGTAAAGTTCTCTTTCAGATTAAATCTTCCTTGGGGCACTTATTGCATCAAGATAGACTCCTGAAGATAATCTAGGAAGTGGCATCCGTCAGCAACAAGTGTAAATAAATACATCGTATTCTGATTATTTCAATGAATAAAAAAGAGTTCAATAAATGGAACCAACCTTATCGTGAGGCACCACCGTCGAGAGGCGGGGGCTAGAGACAGGGCGTGGTCGACCATATACTATGAAATAACCAGTAATGTGTGGCTTATCATAAATCGAGAACTTGAAACCTTCCCCCCACCCCCAAGACATGAGCATGTCTTGCAGTGGTCCCCGACGAGGAAGGCTGTGAAAGAGCAGGTAGCTCAATAGGAGCCGTTCATGTGGAAGGCGTGTGCGACCTTAGGACGGTAAGAGTCCGGCAGCCGAATACTGACTCTGTCCCGGTGGAAGACAGTTAGTTCGGGATCGGCTGAAATTGCATGAATGTCGCCTACCCGTCTGCTGGACGTTACCGCCACAAGGAACGCCATCTTCCAGCTCAACAGCTGAAGAGAGAGAGACGACAGATCCTGAAAGGAAGGACTGGACAGCCAATCAAGAACGATTGACAAGTCTCAAGGGGGACTGATCCGCCGAGAGGCGGTCGGATCCTGTCCACACCAGCTAAAAAGCGCTGCACTAATGGGTGTGCACCCAGAAGTGCCCCGTCGACAGGGACATGAAAAGCTGCAATAGCTGTAGAGTACCCCTGGACTGTCGATGCGGCCAGGCCGTCATCTAGTCGCAACTGGAGGAACGCGAGCACCACTACGAGGTCTTCAGAAAAGGGATCTGCAATCCCTCTATCGACACACTAGCGCACACCCATCTATCCTTGTACTGAACGTTTGTCGAATCCCTCCGCGAAGGCAGTATTGTGTCTGCAACTCGTGCAGGAATACCGCTCTTCTGGAGGGGATTCCTGACAGTGGCCAAGCCACCCATTGAATCCTGGGATTTGGGTGGAGGGCCCTGTTCTGGGATAGGAGGTCCAGTCGTAAAGGTAATAGAACAGGAGACTGAGCCAGAAACCTGAGTATTACTGGAAACCAACTCTGCGCCGACCAAAGAGGTGCCAGGAGCACAAGTAGTCGCGCAGGCTGAGTGGCTAGCTGAGATAGGACCTTGGAAATCAGAGGGACTGGCGGGAATGCCCACAGAACTCTGTCCGTCCAATCTAGCTGGAAGGCGTCCAGTGCCACAGACCTCGGGTCCGGGACTCGGGAGCAGAACGTTTGTGTCTGGTGATTCACCCCAGACGCAAACAGATCCACCTGGAACCACCTGTATAACCGGGAGATAATCCTGAATATCCCCGGGTCGAGCCTCCACTCGTGAGGAGTGAGGATCCGGTGAGACAGAGCATCCGCACAGACGTTGTCCACCCCCGGGAGATAAACAGGTATCACCCTGATATCGTGAGTGTCGCACCATAGGAGGAACTGTCACGTCTCTTGGAGAAGCGACGGAGACACATGTTCCCCCCTGCTTCCGGATGTAAGTCATCGCCGTTTGGTTGTCCATCTCTAGACGAACCACTTGGCCACGAAGCAGATCCAGGAAGCGTTGGAACACCAACCTGACCGCTCTCAGTTCTAGCAAACCACATCCACTGTCGCCGCAATGTTGCCCAGTAACTGGAGCCATGTACAAGCAGTGTGTTTTGTGGACAGAAGGAACTGGGAAGTAACACTTCTGACCTTGACTATGCGATCTTGTGATAGAGATACATGTCCGCTCACTGTGTTGAAGTTCGCCCCTAGGAAGACAAGATTCTGAGTAGGGCTCAGATCTGACTTCCTGAGATTGACTATCCACCCTAGAGTGATCAGAATGTCTATCACTTCTTGTGTAGCTATCTGACTCAGGGATTGTGATAGAGCTCTTAGTAACCAGTCGTCGAGGTACGGATGGCAGAAATCCATCATCACTACTCTGTGCTGGTCCCAAAACATCGTGAGCATGACCTTGCCTGCAGAGGGTTGGACACGTGCCTTCTTTGGGGGTGATGACTCCACATGCTTCCATTGCATCGACTGAACTTTAGTCTCAGGATCATAGTGATGGACCCATGTTTCATCCTGTGTGATAAGTCTGTCAAAAATGTTTGCCTGGTAATTTTTGGCACATGTCCAAAAGATCCTTTGAGCAATTGACTCGTTCCTGTTTTTGGAAAGGTGTGAGCAGCCTGGGAATCCATCGTGCAGACACCTTATGCATGTTCAAATTGTCATGGATGATTTTTTCCACAGACCCTACACTGATCTTGACATCTTGTGCTAACTGGTGAACAGTTATACGTCGGTCTGCCAAAATGGCGGTCTCCACTTGATGGATAGTGTCCTCATCAATGGCTGAATGGGGGCGACCAGGAATGGCAGCTGTTTCCACAGATGTCCGACCACACTTGAACTGGCGATGCCAGTGTTTAACAACGTCATATGATGGGGCATCTTCCCCATAAGTTGCTTTCATTTCATCGAAAGTTTCTTTTGGTGTGAGACCTTTCAAATATAAAAACCTAATCACTGCTCGGTATTCTACTGGCTCCACTGTCACACCCTACTCGATCATAACACCTGTAAAAGTGGTAAGATTAATAGTTCGGTGCTGCAAATTCAGACATAACCCATAGATACATGTATCATTACACATGTGAAATTTCAACCAAATATGATAACCCTAAGTGGTTTAGGGGAAATCTTTAATGAACACCCCTCGTAGGTCTGAACCCTCCGTGACTAGGAAATATGTCGAGTAGAAGCCCTCGTTTTCCTGTCCCTTGGGAACCGGTTCGATCGCAGCTTTCATAAGAAGTGCGTCGACCTCGGTACGGAGCAACTCCGCCTTCTCTTGGGTAGCAGGCACCGGGGTGTGCTTTATCCCGGAGAAGGTGGGTGGATGGTGTTTCCACCGAGGCAAATGGCCATCCTTGATGGTGGACAGGGTCCAGGGATTGGATGTAACTGTCTCCCATTCCTTGAGGAATAGAGCCAGTTGGCCGCCTACGGGGGACATCCAGATTGAGGCAGTGGATCCCGGCTGTTTGCAGTTCGAGAACTGGTGACTGTAGGTCATCCCGGGGCTCTTCGGGCACTAATGGGAACCCGAGAGGTTCCCAGGCCCCGCGAAAAGGCTGCTGGCCTCGACCAGCTGCCTTGCCCCAGCCCTTGCCTCTAGATCTCTTGCCTCTCCCTGCACTTTTACCTGAAGGAAGCGGCTGCTTCCAAGCAGGTGCAGACTTCTGACCCAGCGTGTCAGCGTGGGAAGAGTCAAGGGGAGAGGTCCGCTTACGTGGCTTAGCGCTAGGTACCTCCAACAAGGCCTTAGAGTCCTTGATTGAAGCGTACAACTGAGCGGCCTCTCGGACCACCTGCTGAGCCCCAGGGAAGAGGGTGGCACCCATCTTATACGGCAAAGCTAGGTCTAGGTGTGTGGATGCCGAGTACTTCGACACCGACATCCACAGCCTGCGCATGCCCATGACAGCGCACATCATCTGTGAGGCTACAAATAGCATCCCCCACGAGATGACTATGAACTTCCGTTCATAGGGTGCAGGTGTAGGTACCTCAGGGACCCTAGAGCCCTATCCCCCGGCCCTTGGAGAAGGGGCGGAGGAGACAGTAGCAGAAGGCGTTGATTTTGCCTTATTTTTACGCTTTTTAGACGGATGGGGGGGGGAGGGGAATGGCCTTCTTGGAGTGAATGTCCATCCCCGCCTCAAGTAAACCCTTAAAGTAGATAGGGTCGTCGTGCCGACGCTTCATAGTCCTCTTGAAGCCCCTCTTCTATCAAACACTTCAGGCAGCTTGGGTGCTAGTCCTGGGCTGGGATATTCAGCCCACATCCCTAACAAAGTTTGAAGGTCTGTAAAAAAGAACGTAAATTCCGAGATTGGCGGGGGACGGGAAAATAGTGTACCAGTGCGATATAAAGATCGGAAAGATACATGCAAAATTGTGAAAACAGAAGCAAAGGCCTAATGTTGAATGCGATTTGTAACGCGATACTAATAGCCAATGTCCGTAGTATAATTATAACACCAAAGGGGCGTGTTACGCGCTAAGGTGTAAAACCCGTAAAAAAGGTAAGTGTAGTTATAATCTAGCACACCACCTTGGGTTTATGTAAAGGAAAACCTGTAGTTCAATTCTGTATGATATAACAAAAAACCAAGCCGTTTTGATGGCCTTGGTGTTACATGTGTCAGACAACACAATGGACGCCATTACGGCCATTTGAATTCAAATGTACCGTGCATGTGGCTTTTCTTCTATCGAATTACAACTCTATAACTTTACAATGCGAGGTATTACGCCTTTGCAAGGAAAGAAATGTACCATACATACAGTTTGGTCAGCCATGGTCTCTCAATGAACGATTAGGTTCCTCTTTGAAAACTTTCTTGAAAAATCAGACGTCTTGTCAGTCGAATGACATAAAGGAAAGTGATTTGGGTGAGAGTTACTCCCCCTGGCGTGGGGCGCCGTGGAGGGTGAGGCACTGTAAAGGTGGTTGTATATCATACAAAAACGAAGTTTTTTGTGTGGTAACATTTTTTATTAACTGTCATGTAGATTTTCTTGAGCAAGGAAAATGCAATAAGTGCCACAAGGAGGATTTATTCTGAAAGAGAATCTATGATATTGGTAACAGATGTTGTTGTATTATCTTAGTGTATATTTATGATACCATATGATTCAAATATTGTTGGTTTTTTCAGAACACACCATGGGTGATTTTATTCGTTCTAGTTGGCGTAGCCCATGGTACATTGACGTTCGAAAACATCATTTTTCAAAAGTAGAATGCCAACACTTGAACTCAATCAAGGTGGTTCGTTACAATCCTTATCATTCCTTCATATCCAAGTGTGGCAGCACTAGTTATACATCGGTTACTGAATAAACACTGTAGATCTGTCTTACCATTTATTGGGAAAGCATTAAGTTTCCTTTTTGGAACAGTTTCAGAAGAAGACCTTAGTGGCATTAAGAACAATATTCACAAGCTAGCAGCTAATCACGCCAGTTTTGCACATGTAGTACAGGAAGGACTAACTATTCTAAATGTTTCTCAAGTACAAATGAGCAAGAATAGGCATGCAATAAATGATATTGTGGATAGTCCTCATAAGACTGAAAGAACTTTTCAGATGTGATCTTATGTCTAGATATGAGAATTGATGATCTAGAATGATGTCAATTTTAAGTTGAAATAAAAAAAAGTAGAACAGAGGTTAGGCCTAAGGCTATTCTGCCAATGGCAGAACATCTGACTACTGGCCAGTGGGTCACAGCAACCCATGATAAGCTAGATTTTACAATAGTTTGTAAAACTGATGTCAGGCAATCTCTTCCCATATCAGTTCTTCTCCCATTGGATATTGTTTAGCTTTGTACTGCATGTTCTGCATCCAACGATCAAATTTGAATACAATTTCTTACAATTAATACGTAGCTTAAACATATCCGAAAATGCACGGGTAGAACCTTTCTGAAAACGATTACCAAATTTCACTCTGACCAACTTACCCAAACAATTAGAAAACATTGATAGCATTTCAATGGACCATTTAACTGATCAACTATCAATTATGGATACTACAGCTGATGACAAAAGTACATCTTCTTGGAAATATTTTATTTTATAGTGGTGGGACCAATGGTAGCAACATTAATATATATTAAGTATTGGGTTTTCAAAGTTAATTAAACCCTGGCTAGCCAAACGAGTAATGAAAGGAAGACACAACCAAGTTACTCCCGACTTGGAGCTTGTGCCACTTGAAGCTGGAGGTGCGGATGTCACCAACAGAGAGCACATAGCCTCTGTGTCAGGAGGAAAGCCCTAGCAACAGGTCCAGACACAACCATGAAGATAACAAGAGTTTATCGTTGTACTCACGTGGGAAGATCGGAGAAACTGTAATTACCAAGTACTACGGAGAGTGCATCTTTTGTGTATACATCATGTTACGCTGTGCTAATTAGCGTAATTTCTCTTCCAATTTTCTAAGTCAATATTATATGTATTTGTAAAGTTTGAAAGAGAATTGTCTTCTATACCTTCATATGTATTTGCTTTTATTGTCACTTTTCAACTTTTTATGTAATTCATGATTTTGTGTCACTGAACAAATATTTTTCCAATGTGAATTCGCTGTTTATTGTCCCTACTAATTTCATTTGAATATTTATTGTTGTATATTTTATATCAGTGTATAGAACTTTTTATGACCTATGCGCTCATAGTTCATATGTGTATATACTCATAATATAATTTTAGTTATATTACAAAAAAACGTGTTCTAGATAACACACTGTCATTAACAAGACAGGGTTGTTTAGCTTTAGGCTTATCTCCCATTGGTTAATTAATTAATTAAGTGGCCAATCAGTGATGGTCAATTAGGGGCTCTTTCCTTTGAAGGCCGACTCAAATCTTAAGTAAATCAGTAACATCTCGGCGGACTCCGGTTACGCTGCTGGCTGCGCACTGCTGTCTTACTGTTGGACCGACCAAGGACTCTTTGACGGGATTTGGTGAGACCTTGAACTTTCTCTGAACTGTAAATGTTTGGATAACTTTGTCATACCCACATTTGCTTATCTTACCCCTTATTATACCCTTTTTGTGAGTTCGTAGACTATTCTGCTTGCTCTTACATTTTATTATAGGGTTATTTGTACTTGTAAGTTCATAGAACTAGCTATTTGTATCTTACAGTACTTTGGGAAGATATTTTGGGTAAAATCCTTATTTATGCTTAAAGCGTTGTAGTTTCATTTAAATCCACCTATTATCCCTTAAAGGTTATTATCCCCTGTCCTTTTGAGTCCCCGCTAATTGGTCCAATTAAAAGCTTATGTTAATTGGTCACTGCTCATTGTCGCAAGGTGTGAATTCCTGTCAGACATAGACATTAGCATATCCATCGTCTTGTCTAGCGTCCGGTGAGATTGGTTAGCACAGCCTATTTAGTTGTGAGTTTGTCAATTAGCTCCATACTGAGGTGTTTATCTATCAGGTCCTACATACCTGTTGTTGTAACCCCTACCTGAGTCAGTATATTTGTTGTTATTGTTATCTCATGTTTAATTAGTTTGATTGCCTATGTAAATAAACTGTGAGTTTTAGATTACAAGTCACTTGTTTGTATTATTTTTCTATCTTGACAACCGCTATTCACTGCCTGAAATGAGGGTCTAAGTCGATTCCCCATGGCAGACTAGTGAGGCGATTTTGGTCACCGTGATAATCACAACATATTCTGTTTTCTTTTGAACGCTAATAAGACACAACACAAGGTTTAATGGATGGTCAATGCTTCTGATGTGCCCCAAAATGTGTTCTGTATTTACAGTGAAGAAATGTGAAGTGTGAAAATAACAAAGAGGTGAATGGACACAACTCGTGTATCGCTGAAGATAAACAGAAGTCACTACCATGGGCTTCCTTCCATTACAAGGCCCTCGCCCAAGTGCACATCATCTAGCCACTCCACCACCACCAACAACAACAAATAACAAGTAGGCTCCCTTCCTTCCATTAGAAGGCCCTCGCCCAAGTGCACATCATCCAGCCACTCCACCACCACCAACAACAACAAATAACAAGTATGCTCCCTTCCTTCCATTACAAGGCCCTCGCCCAAGTGCACATCATCCAGCCACTCCACCACCACCACCACCAACAACAACAAATAACAAGTATGCTCCCTTCCTTCCATTACAAGGCCCTCGCCCAAGTGCACATCATCCAGCCACTCCACCACCACCACCAACAACAACACTCCTGTCAACTCCAACACTCTTCCTAACAAAATACAAATACAACAAAGAAACACAATTATCAACACCATCTCGTCCCCACCGACACTGTCACAACAACACCCAAAACATGTAGAAACATGTAACAAAAGATCCCATGCAGCTAACAAAACACCAACATCTGCTGAAAACGAAAGCCCACCCATCCCAGGGTGTTGTAACCACATTTCCGACTTGTCCATGTTTGAAACCCAAAAGGGTTTACTTGTACCAACTTCATCAAAAGTAATGCGCTCGGATATTGGCATATTTCGGAATGTCCCAGGGTGTTCTAATTCCAATTTTGACATCAACCGCAACGCAAACAGCACACGCAACCAATAGGGACACTCACCACACTTCCTACCTACCCAAACACACAAGAAGCAAAACCAATTCCAAATGCTGACCAAACTTAACCACACAAAGACAACAAGTCGAGGGCAGACAGGAAAAAAACACCCCCAAGCCTCAGCACCACCCAATCCCTACCGACACATGTCAAAAACATCACCAATACAACACAAAACTTGCCAAAACATTGAACTATAGTTGCAGCACAATCAAAATCAGTAAAAAAAAACACACGACAAAACAAACATGCACGCCCGACACCGGTGCAGACATGAAGTGCCCCTGAGTGTTCTAAACCACATTTCCCAATCGTCCATGGTTCAAATCCTCAAAGGGTTTGCTTATACCAACTTTGTTAAAAGTAATACGTCGCTTGCAGATGATCTCGGATATTTGCATGTGCCTGAGCATCCCAGGATGTTCTAAACCATTTTGCAACCTCGTACACGTTCCAATCCTCACAGGGTTTGTTTGTACCAAAGCCATCAAAAGTAAGGCACTCCTTGGGGCACCTTGTTGCTATGACAACAAGCTACTCTGAAGTGGGTCTGGTGGTCTAAAAAAAACTACAAAAAAGGTCTAAAATCCCAAACAAATGCAGACATGAAAACCACCCCTAAGCCTCAATGCCTTCCCATCCAAACTGACACACGTCATTGACACCACCAATGCAAACTGAAAATTTCAAAACATCGAACCATAACTGAAGCACAGACAAAAGCACTCAAAAAACTAATCAAACACTGCCACATGCACCATCCAGACCCTGCTGCCACATGCACCATCCAGACCCTGCTGCCACATGCACTATCCAGACCCTGCTGACACATGCACCAACCAGACCCTGCTGACACATGCACCATCCAGACCCTGCTGACACATGCCTGATCCAGACCCTGCTGACACATGCACCAACCAGACCCTGCTGCCACATGCACCATCCAGACCCTGCTACCACATGCACCATCCAGACCCTGCTGACACATGCACCATCCAGACCCTGCTGACACATGCACCATCCAGACCCTGCTGACACATGCACCATCCAGACCCTGCTGACACATGCACCATCCAGACCCTGCTGACACATGTACCATCCAGACCCTGCTGACACATGTACCATCCAGACCCTGCTGACACATGTACCATCCAGACCCTGTTGCCACATGCACCATCCAGACCCTGCTGACACATGCCTGATCCAGACCCTGCTGACACATGCACCATCCAGACCCTGCTGCCACATGCACCATCCAGACCCTGCTGCCACATGCACCATCCAGACCCTGCTGACACATGCACCATCCAGACCCTGCTGCCACATGCACCAACCAGACCCCGCTGCCACATGCACCAACCAGACCCTGCTGACACATGCACCATCCAGACCCTGCTGACACATGCACCATCCAGACCCTGCTGACACATGCACCATCCAGACCCTGCTGACACATGTACCATCCAGACCCTGCTGACACATGTACCATCCATACCCTGTTGCCACATGCACCATCCAGACCCTGCTGACACATGCACCAACCAGACCCTGCTGCCACATGCACCATCCAGACCCTGCTGCCACATGCACCATCCAGACCCTGCAGCCACATGCACCATCCAGACCCTGCTGCCACATGCACCATCCAGACCCTGCTGACACATGCACCAACCAGACCCTGCTGCCACATGCACCATCCAGACCCTGCTGCCACATGCACCATCCAGACCCTGCAGCCACATGCACCATCCAGACCCTGCTGCCACATGCACCATCCAGACCCTGCTGACACATGCACCATCCAGACCCTGCTGCCACATGCACCATCCAGACCCTGCTGACACATGCACCATCCAGACCCTGCTGACACATGCACCATCCAGACCCTGCTGACACATGTACCATCCAGACCCTGCTGACACATGCACCATCCAGACCCTGCTGACAAATGTACCATCCAGACCCTGCTGACACATGCACCATCCAGACCCTGCTGACACATGTACCATCCAGACCCTGCTGCCACATGCCTGATCCAGACCCTGCTGCCACATGCACCATCCAGACCCTGCTGCCACATGCACCAACCAGACCCTGCTGCCACATGCACCAACCAGACCCTGCTGACACATGCACCATCCAGACCCTGCTGACACATGCACCATCCAGACCCTGCTGACACATGCACCATCCAGACCCTGCTGACACATGTACCATCCAGACCCTGCTGACACATGTACCATCCATACCCTGTTGCCACATGCACCATCCAGACCCTGCTGACACATGCACCAACCAGACCCTGCTGCCACATGCACCATCCAGACCCTGCTGCCACATGCACCATCCAGACCCTGCAGCCACATGCACCATCCAGACCCTGCTGCCACATGCACCATCCAGACCCTGCTGCCACATTCACCATCCAGACCCTGCTGACACATGCACCATCCAGACCCTGCTGCCACATGCACCATCCAGACCCTGCTGACACATGCACCATCCAGACCCTGCTGACACATGCACCATCCAGACCCTGCTGACAAATGTACCATCCAGACCCTGCTGACACATGCACCATCCAGACCCTGCTGACAAATGTACCATCCAGACCCTGCTGACACATGCACCATCCAGACCCTGCTGACACATGTACCATCCAGACCCTGCTGCCACATGCCTGATCCAGACCCTGCTGCCACATGCACCATCCAGACCCTGCTGCCACATGCAAAAAACCTGCCTGGGTTGCTGAAGATCAACATTAATGTCTGACGAGAAGGATGTTTATGGTCATATTGTGGAATGGATGTATTTCTACTTTGCTTATTATAAGAACACAGCTTTTGTAATTTTAAACTATGAAAAAGAGTGTGAAACAGTGCTAAAACACAGATCAAGTCTTTATCAAAAACACCTGAAGTGATATACATCTCTGGTGCTAGTAATGAATTATAATGTGACAGGAAATCTGAGCTAGTAACTTTTTGAAACCATTTCTGTATCTCTTTATCTACACATCTCTGTTTAAACATATTTATGAAACCCTTAGTGTTTCCACAATCCTGTGCAATCCTGATATAAGCAAAACCTGTTTGAAATAATAACATCCTGACATGTGAAACCCAATTTAAAGCCAAAATCACATCATGTGATTTTAACATTTTATAACAGGCATGGGGGTAATGCTTTGGGTTCATACGAATAAGTATACACTAATATTTTAAATACCTGATAAAATAGTTTATACACAGATTATAACGGCCAACTTCTCCCAAAACGGCACTTGTAGATGCTTGTTTTCCCAGTTTAAAAAAAAGAATAAACTTGGGACTATGTATAGACCCAAATTTCACAACCGTAAACTATTAGATTGATAAGTAAGAGAGGATTGTCTCTATGAAATATGCAGTAATTTACATAATTATTATTCGTGATTGTGATATGGGTGGAAAATTTACCTGTGATCTGTGAAAAGGTGGTCTGTTTAACCTGTGAACAGTTCCCTACCCTCTTAGTTTCTAATACAGCAGATGGCCATCATTGACCTCAAATATTGCTGAGTGCGCTGCTTAACAACAAACAAACAAAACCAGCAGGTGAACTGTCACAATTGTAGACATCTCTCTGTTCTAGACTTAGGTCTGGGTTTAGTAGGACTGTCCTCCAAACCGTGCATTGGTCGGCTCACAGGTGACACATGTTGTTGCTCATCAGTACTGTGTAACAGTTCAGTTATCAACATTCACATTGAAGGAACTTCTAGAGCTTGATGATGAAGAGAGAGCAAGCAAGAAGATCTTGAACACAGAGCAGTTCAGACTGCTGGCCCTTGTGCTGCTCCAGTGCATGGGTGGAACCTCTACAGTTCATACAGCTTGCCCTGGTGCTGCTCAAGTGCATGGGTGGAACCTCTACAGTTCAGACTGCTGGCCCTGGTGCTGCTCCAGTGCATGGGTGGAACCTCTACAGTTCAGACAGCTGGCCCTGGTGCTGCTCCAGTGCATGGGTGGAACCTCTACAGTTCAGACAGCTGGCCCTGGTGCTGCTCCAGTGCATGGGTGGAACCTCTACAGTTCAGACTGCTGGCCCTGGTGCTGCTCCAGTGCATGGGTGGAACCTCTACAGTTCAGACTGCTGGCCCTGGTGCTGCTCCAGTGCATGGGTGGAACCTCTACAGTTCAGACTGCTGGCGCTTGTGCTGCTCCAGTGCATGGGTGGAACCTCTACAGTTCAGACTGCTGGCCCTTGTGCTGCTCCAGTGCATGGGTGGAACCTCTACAGTTCAGACTGCTGGCCCTTGTGCTGCTCCAGTGCATGGGTGGAACCTCTACAATTCAGACTGCTGGCCCTGGTGCTGCTCCAGTGCTGGGTGGAACCTCTACAGTTCAGACAGCTGGCCCTGGTGCTGCTCCAGTGCATGGGTGGAACATCTACAATTCAGACTGCTGGCCCTTGTGCTGCTCCAGTGCATGGGTGGAACCTCTACAGTTCAGACAGCTGGCCCTGGTGCTGCTCCAGTGCATGGGTGGAACCTCTACAATTCAGACAGCTGGCGCTTGTGCTGCTCCAGTGCATGGGTGGAACCTCTACAGTTCAGACAGCTGAAGCTTGTGCTGCTCCAGTGCATGGATGGAACCTCTACAGTTCAGACAGCTGGCCCTTGTGCTGCTCCAGTGCATGGGTGGAACCTCTACAGTTCAGACTGCTGGCCCTGGTGCTGCTCAAGTGCATGGGTGGAACCTCTACAATTCAGACAGCTGGCCCTTGTGCTGCTCAAGTGCATGGGTGGAACATCTTCAGTTCAGACAGCTGGCCCTTGTGCTGCTCCAGTGCATGGGTGGAACCTCTACAGTTCAGACTGCTGGCCCTGGTGCTGCTCCAGTGCATGGGTGGAACCTCTACAGTTCAGACTGCTGGCCCTGGTGCTGCTCCAGTGCATGGGTGAAACCTCTACAGATCAGACAGCTGGCCCTGGTGCTGCTCCAGTGCTGGGTGGAACCTCTACAGTTCAGACAGCTAGCCCTGGTGCTGCTCCAGTGCATGGGTGGAACCTCTACAATTCAGACTGCTGGCCCTTGTGCTGCTCAAGTGCATGGGTGGAACATCTTCAGTTCAGACAGCTGGCCCTTGTGCTGCTCCAGTGCATGGGTGGAACCTCTACAGTTCAGACTGCTGGCCCTTGTGCTGCTCCAGTGCATGGGTGGAACCTCTACAGTTCAGACTGCTGGCCCTGGTGCTGCTCCAGTGCATGGGTGGAACCTCTACAGATCAGACAGCTGGCCCTGGTGCTGCTCCAGTGCTGGGTGGAACCTCTACAGTTCAGACAGCTAGCCCTGGTGCTGCTCCAGTGCATGGGTGGAACCTCTACAGTTCAGACTGCTGGCCCTTGTGCTGCTCCAGTGCATGGGTGGAACCTCTACAGTTCAGACAGCTGGCCCTTGTGCTACTCCAGTGCATGGGTGGAACCTCTACAGTTCAGACAGCTGGCCCTGGTGCTGCTCCAGTGCATGGGTGGAACCTCTACAGTTCAGACAGCTGGCCCTTGTGCTGCTCCAGTGCATGGGTGGAACCTCTACAGTTCAGACAGCTGGCCCTTGTGCTGCTCCAGTGCATGGGTGGAACCTCTACAGTTCAGACAGCTGGCCCTTGTGCTGCTCCAGTGCATGGATGGAACCTCTACAGTTAAGACTGCTGGCCCTTGTGCTGCTCCAGTGCAGGGTGGAACCTCTACAGTTCAGACTGCTGGCCCTTGTGCTGCTCCAGTGCATGGGTGGAACATCTTCAGTTCAGACTGCTGGCCCTGGTGCTGCTCCAGTGCATGGGTGGAACCTCTACAGTTCAGACTGCTGGCCCTGGTGCTGCTCCAGTGCATGGGTGGAACCTCTACAATTCAGACTGCTGGCCCTTGTGCTGCTCCAGTGCATGGGTGGAACCTCTACAGTTCAGACAGCTGGCCCTGGTGCTGCTCCAGTGCATGGGTGGAACCTCTACAATTCAGACAGCTGGCGCTTGTGCTGCTCCAGTGCATGGGTGGAACCTCTACAGTTCAGACAGCTGGCGCTTGTGCTGCTCCAGTGCATGGATGGAACCTCTACAGTTCAGACAGCTGGCCCTTGTGCTGCTCCAGTGCATGGGTGGAACCTCTACAGTTCAGACTGCTGGCCCTGGTGCTGCTCAAGTGCATGGGTGGAACCTCTACAATTCAGACTGCTGGCCCTTGTGCTGCTCAAGTGCATGGGTGGAACATCTTCAGTTCAGACAGCTGGCCCTTGTGCTGCTCCAGTGCATGGGTGGAACCTCTACAGTTCAGACTGCTGGCCCTGGTGCTGCTCCAGTGCATGGGTGGAACCTCTACAGTTCAGACTGCTGGCCCTGGTGCTGCTCCAGTGCATGGGTGAAACCTCTACAGATCAGACAGCTGGCCCTGGTGCTGCTCCAGTGCTGGGTGGAACCTCTACAGTTCAGACAGCTAGCCCTGGTGCTGCTCCAGTGCATGGGTGGAACCTCTACAATTCAGACTGCTGGCCCTTGTGCTGCTCAAGTGCATGGGTGGAACATCTTCAGTTCAGACAGCTGGCCCTTGTGCTGCTCCAGTGCATGGGTGGAACCTCTACAGTTCAGACTGCTGGCCCTTGTGCTGCTCCAGTGCATGGGTGGAACCTCTACAGTTCAGACTGCTGGCCCTGGTGCTGCTCCAGTGCATGGGTGGAACCTCTACAGATCAGACAGCTGGCCCTGGTGCTGCTCCAGTGCTGGGTGGAACCTCTACAGTTCAGACAGCTAGCCCTGGTGCTGCTCCAGTGCATGGGTGGAACCTCTACAGTTCAGACTGCTGGCCCTTGTGCTGCTCCAGTGCATGGGTGGAACCTCTACAGTTCAGACTGCTGGCCCTTGTGCTACTCCAGTGCATGGGTGGAACCTCTACAGTTCAGACAGCTGGCCCTGGTGCTGCTCCAGTGCATGGGTGGAACCTCTACAGTTCAGACAGCTGGCCCTTGTGCTGCTCCAGTGCATGGGTGGAACCTCTACAGTTCAGACAGCTGGCCCTTGTGCTGCTCCAGTGCATGGGTGGAACCTCTACAGTTCAGACAGCTGGCCCTTGTGCTGCTCCAGTGCATGGGTGGAACCTCTACAGTTAAGACAGCTGGCCCTTGTGCTGCTCCAGTGCATGGATGGAACCTCTACAGTTAAGACTGCTGGCCCTTGTGCTGCTCCAGTGCAGGGTGGAACCTCTACAGTTCAGACTGCTGGCCCTTGTGCTGCTCCAGTGCATGGGTGGAACATCTTCAGTTCAGACTGCTGGCCCTGGTGCTGCTCCAGTGCATGGGTGGAACCTCTACAGTTCAGACTGCTGGCCCTGGTGCTGCTCCAGTGCATGGGTGGAACCTCTACAGTTCAGACTGCTGGCGCTTGTGCTGCTCCAGTGCATGGGTGGAACCTCTACAGTTCAGACAGCTGGCCCTGGTGCTGCTCCAGTGCATGGGTGGAACCTCTACAGTTCAGACTGCTGGCCCTGGTGCTGCTCCAGTGCATGGGTGAAACCTCTACAGTTCAGACAGCTGGCCCTGGTGCTGCTCGAGTGCACGGGTGGAACCTCTATAGTTCAGACTGCTGGCCCTGGTGCTGCTCCAGTGCATGGGTGGAACCTCTATAGTTCAGACAGCTGGCACTTGTGCTGCTCCAGTGCACGGGTGGAACCTCTACTGTTCAGACTGCTGGCCCTTGTGCTGCTACAGTGCATAGGTGGAACCTGTACAACTGTGCATATTGAACACAGTCCATAAACTGTATACCTATTAATATCCATCAATAAAAAATTCAATGCCAGACAATAACCAGTTTTTCAGGGCATAAAAGGCAAACTAGCAGTAAAAAATATGAAAGGATCAATGAAAATCAGTGATGACACCAGGTGTTTGCAAAAAAAGGATAACCATACCCGCCACTCATACAATTTGCATACAGTAATTGCACCTTCAAAACCAATCACTGACATACATTAAGAAGAATCCTTATAAACCATAATTGACAACACTTGTCAGTCAACTCCTTCCCTGTAAACCTTCCAGGCAGCTACAGCAACACAAGAAGCATCAGAGCCTCAGGACTCTATTTTCAAGACAAAATCTAATCTCAACATCTGAAGAAGCTTCCTTCAGGTTCTGGAGCAAGACATATTCCCCATCGTGAGAGTTTCCCCAAGTAAACATCCTGTCATCATCAAAAGTACTGACAGCTGCAAATATCATATTAATAGACATACAAGAGACAATACAAGATACATTCTACTGAAGTTAAGAACTCATTCAGTGAAGGGATACTGGATTCTACACCTCAATTAATATGCATAAGAAATATGGTGCATGGTTCAACAGGAGACAACAGCAATTATGAATGAGAATGACAAGAGCAGAGTTTTTCTTTCAATCTAGGGTGATGGGGTAGCCGAGTGGTTAAAACATTCGCTTGTCATGCCTAAGACCCGGCCAGGTTCAATTCCCCACATGGTTACAATGTGTGAAGCCCACTTAGAATGAAATTGCAAAAACTTAAAACACAAGTTCAAACTAAATCAATGCAAAACACATAGTTCATACACAACAATGCTCTAATCAGAAAGTGATACACATCCACGGCCGCTTTAGCAGATGAAACTACTCATGCAATAAGGGTATGTAACTGATACTGACAGCATGTCAGACACTCACACTGATCAAAAACCACCACAGAAATGCCACGCCTGAAACCCGAACAATGCAAGCAGGCCCTTGGTATGATACAAATGCAGCTTTGCTAGAACTTTTGGTAGCTTCAGTGTTGCTGTAACAAACCTGATGAAACACTACAGACAGACCGGGCAGACATCAGACAGGCCAAGAACAGGCCGACCCAGGGTAACTATGCCCATTGAAGACCTGTATTGTGCAGTTTGCAGAGGACAGTTACTGACAGCGCAACATCATCAGAGATTGAGATGGTCCCAGGCTGTACATTGTGTGACTGGCATAGTGTTGTCTTTACTGATGAAAGACGGTTCTGTCTGGTCAGAACTGATGGGAGACAGCGTGCTCAACACCAAAGGGGAGAACAACGGTGACATGTTGTGTTCAGGAGTATGTCAACATGTTGCCGTGGCCTGCACCCTCCCCAAACCTGACCCCCATAAAACACCTTGGATATCATGGATTGTCATGTTTGACAGAGACCACATCCTCCAGCCAACCAACAAGAACTAATCCAGGTCCTACAAAGAAGAAAGGCGACTTATCCCGTCATCAGACGACTGACTTTTTCTGTGCGCCAGAAAGTGATTGCATGTTGTAGCAGGGCTATTTATGTGACGTGTCATTGGACTTGAGCGAATTTAGACATGTGTGCCCTATTACGTTGAAAGCTTGTTTTTTCTCAATTCAGGCAACTGTCATGCCAATATCAGATGCTGTATGACTGTCATTTTAAATGTTAATATTGTTGAGATTTTGATCTTTTCACTACATTTTACTTCATGCATCTTTTGCGGTTTTTAAACTAAACAGATTTAAGACAAAGTTTTTGTCCTTCAGTTTATAGTGTTTCAAGGTTTAATGATCACTGATAGTAAAATAAATAAGACGTCACTATGAATTCAAGCTCCTATAAGGATTAGCATCTGGCTGTATAATCAATGGCAATATATCACTGGACAATGGTTGTCATGACTCAGATACCATGACAGTAGCATTACTCAGTCCTATTGCTTGACAAAGAGTGGACACAAGAAACACTGGACACCTGTCATGATCTAGCCAGTGTTTTTTTCCTAACCTTTGATGTGTTTACAGTGATAAGAATTTGTGTTGTCATGGCTTGGTCTGACTTTTAATAGAACAAGTATTTGTCACAAAGTGACGAAATGTCCCCCGCCTGTATATATACCATAGTACCAAATATGAAGACAATCCACCGATTAGTTCTTGAGATATTGCGGCAACACCATTTTCCAACTCCAAAAGCAGATTTGCCTGCTGTGACCTTGAAAATGGGGTCAAGGTCACCAAAACCGACTGGTGTCTGCGGTGTCTGTATATACACCATATTTTGATAATATGAAGACAATCCAGCGATTAGTACTTGAGATATCGCGGCAACAAACAGGTGGGACGTACGTACGTACGTACGAACGGTCGTGAATACTATATCCCCCGCTCAATAAACACATGGCACTCATCTCTCTCTCGTCTCTCATCTACTTTACACCCCCACAACATCTTGTAACATGGTGGCAGCGTGAACGAATGATGAAAACTACTCATGGTTTGTTATCTGACATTGTCTGAAGTGAACTTTCAATTCAATTCAATTCTTTATTGTATGAAAGGCCACAGGCCCATATTCAACAGAGTTACATAATAGCATTTAGTGATTAGAACTAAATGCCTTTATGTCAGGCTTGGCACAGTTGCTAATATTATTACAGCTAAATACCTTCATTCCGTGTGGCTATGTGCTGATTTGCATGGTGCCATTGTCTCTGGCCTAGATCCGTTCTTGGCACGTCCGGTAAAGGAGCATTTGTTTATATTTTCTATGACCTTTTGTAGCGTGACATCAGCTCACGCAGCACTTGCTCTCCAGGATTCAACCATACAACACATAGTTATATTCGCGCATTCATCTATAGTTTGTTGCAATTACCATTAAGAATGCCACCAAAAAGACGGGCCGCCTTAAATCACCGCCTTGTAAGGAGCGGGAAAATATCCAGGAGGGAACCAAGTGTTCAGCAAGTGACATCAGCTACTGGTAAGTCACAGAGATCAGCTAGATCTCCATTGCACGGACCCCCCTTGCCAAGTGTACAAATAGCTGCTAATTTGCTAGTTGAAGCAGATGATTCGGACAATTCAAACGTTCTCCCGCGAGTCGATCACGAAGACAACACCGAAGAGCCCCAACAAGTAGTGTCGCCCGTTCCATTGATGCTAGCTATATCGAGCCAACTCAACAACATACTGGATATGCTAGGCAAACGGATGGCCCAAGATACTTCTCAGAGCTTTACTGGCATGCGAGGGGTAAGTACAAATGATCTGGGGGTAACGGGGTCGGTGGTGTCAAGAAATCCCAATGTGTTGTCATTGAGCATTGCACACTCGGGCGAGCCGGGGGTTTCGTGTGACGTCACACCATGTACAGAGTCAGGAGCGGGGTCAACCAATCAAGGAACAGGGGATTCCCTGACCTTCCAGGCGGATGCTATCAGTGCTCACGTCCGTCAAGTGGTACGGGAGAGAGTATGGAGAGGGGAGTTTGTGGAGTTGACTACATTGGTGCCAGGCGCACAGTCGCATGACGAGGACGATGCATTTAAGATGCAGATGGATTCTTCGGGTAATCTGCGATTCTCGCAGGGCACTAAGCATAGGTCAATGGACGTCAGCTTTCAACATATATATGAGCACATACGTGGTGAAACATTTTTGTCAGTCCACCATACAGGGCATGTTGGCATACATGGAAACAATCCGTAACGCCGCAGTCCGCTCCGGGGGTTTTGGCTGGTCAAATTACGACCAGCAATTCCGACACTGTATTGCACGAGACCCAATTCGGGAGCGGGGCAAGATAGACAGTGAACTGTGGTTGAAGCACATGACACCGACTATATCCCGTGTTCAAGAAAATAAGACGCTTTACAGTGCCTTTCAGCAGGGGCCCTTTCAACGCATGCTGGGACTACAACAGTTCACGGTGCGCTAGGCTAGAATGCAAGTTTATTCATAAATGCTCCAATTGTGGCGAACAACATCCTGCCTATTCTTGCTTTTGCGCAAAGGGGGGTCGTAGACCCTCCAAACAACTTAACTCCACACAGGCAACCCATGCTAAAGGCACTGGCTCCAACTCAACTCATACTCACTAGATTAAAGCGACATTTGCAACTGTACAAGCATTCTAACCATACCCATGCCATTTATTTATTACAAGGTTTGGAATCAGGTTTTCAACTGGAATAGTGGGGTACGCCTGAGTCGTTGGTCTGACAATCTGCGCTCAGCCAGGGATCCCATTTTACAAGAGATAGTAGCTGCCAAATTGAAAAAGGAAGTATAATTAGGTAGGGTGTCAGGTCCTTTCGAAATGCCGCCCCTGCTGAACCTACAAGTTTCACCCATCAGTCTCGTCCCCAAAAAGCAAACGGGTTAGAGTCAGTCCTTGCCGGGGACAGACGATTTTCGTTTAATACACCACCTTTCTTATCCTCAAGGCAGATCAATCAACGACAACATAGACAGCGAAGCATGCTCCGTGTCATATGCACGGTTCGACAAGGCTGTCAGTATGGTACAGCAACTTGGTCAAAATGCTCTACTTGCACAATTTGATGTGAAATCGGCTTTCAGGAATATGCCGGTACACCCTCAGGACTTTGAGTTGCTAGGCTTGTGCTTTCAAGGTAAATATACTACTTTGATAAATGCTTGCCGTTTGGCTGTTCCATATCATGCTCAGTGTTTGAAAAATTCAGCACCTTTTTGCAATGGTGTGTCCAGCAAAAGTTGCCTAACCGCCAACTCATGCATTACCTTGATGATTTTCTCACAGGCGGAACTGCAGGAACGAAAGACTGTGGTGACAACCTTGATACATGTCTCAGTACTTTCGAGGAGCTGGGCGTACCCGTGGCACATGAGAAGACAGTAGGTCCTGCATCTTGCTTAACATTCCTAGGTCTTGAAATCGACACAGTCAGGTTGCAGGTTAGAATACCACAGGAAAAAATTGTACATATCAACATGATCATACATGATATGCTGGCCTCAGGTAAGCACAAAGTGACCCGTAAAGCTTTGCAGTCTCTGGTGGGTAAGCTAAATTTTATGTGCCGGGTAATACCCATGGGTAGACCGTTTTGCCGCAGACTGATTGATGCCTATACAAAGGTAAGTCATCAAGCACACTGTGTTCGCATCATGCGTGGAGTTCGGGAGGACCTAGAGGTTTGGCTAGGGTTCTTGGGGGAATTTAACGGCGTGTCGGTTTTTCAGAATCAAAAGTGGGCTGACAATACATGTCTGCAGCTGTTTACTGACGCAGCCAGCACTGTGTGGTTCGGCGCATACTATAACGGGAACTGGGCAAACGGGCTCTGGCCCCGGTGGTGGGTGGCTCGACTCGTGACATGACACTGCTGGTGTTGTTTCCGATTGTGCTGTCAGTTTGTCTGTGGGGGAAAGCCTTTGCTAACAGGAAAGTACTTTTCTTTTGTGATAACCAAGCTGTAGTGTCAATAAGAAATAAACAGTCTTCAAAGGCACCCAGAATCATGTCACTGATAAGGCACCTAGTGCTGCAGTGCCTCAAAAACAACATTTTGTTCAAGGCCAGATATATAACAACACACGACAATGTTATCGCAGATGCACTGTCGAGATTTCAGTGGGAATGATTCCGCAATGCAGCTCCATCAGCCAACCTGCATCCCACACCACGTCCAGACAATCTCTGGCAGGGCTAACAATCGAGGCAGAGAGGCTCCTTCAGCGATCATTGGCGGCAAACACGTGGGCAACTTACCAGGCAGGAGCCCAAGCGTTACAAGCATTCAGGGCGTCACAAAACCTGGGATATGTCTGGCCAGTTCCAATCACTCATCTGGTACATTTCATTGCTCACCTGTCAGTGTCAGGACATGCACCGAGTACAGAAAGCACGTATGTGGCTGGTATCTCAACGTACCATAGGCTACACAGCATGGAAGATCACACCGGCCACTTTGTTATTACTAAAATGATTACCGGGATGCAAAAGTGTCAGGGGAGGCAGGATCACAGAAAACCAATAACAATAGACCTTCTCAAAGTAATTGTAAACAACCTGCAATTTGTCTGCTCTTCTACCTATGAAGTAAGATTGTTCAAAGCAATATATTGCTTGGCCTTCTTTGGTTTCTGTCGGGTGAGTGAACTCGTGCAAACCAAACTTTCTCAGCCAGGGTGCGCTTTCTTAGATTTAGCAGTCCAAGACACTACTAAGACAGTAACAGTCGCTCTAAGGCATTCAAAAACGGACAGGCAGTCACAAGGTATAGTTGTTTCCATTTCCGCCATACCTGGACACAATCTCTGTCCAGTGGCCGCAGTAAAAGCATACCTAACAGTTCGATCACAGGGTCAGACTCAAGCTTTTGTACACTTTGATCAATTTCCCCTGACCAAGTATCAATTTCAGGCCGTGCTAAAAAGAGCACTGGCGCATAGCGTCATCTGCACAGCAGCATACTCTTCACATTCCTTCAGGATTGGCGCAGCAACGACAGCAGCCGGTAACGGAGTAAGTTCAGATTTGATACAGCACTTTGGTAGGTAGGGGTCAGAATGTTATAAAAGCTATATACGCATACCTGCAAACATTTAAATCGCCAACCATGCAAGAACAGTTTTCTTCCTATTGATTCATGTTTTCAGTATGGTTGGTTGGGTCCAGCTTCCTGACCTGGGCAAGACAGCACCTACAGGACAGTGACTTCGGTATTCCGGGGGGATGTCTCTGGTTGGCAAGGGGCGGCATGAGGTGGGAGGAGCTGACCAAGCTGATAGATGCCCAGGTCAAAGCAATGCAGACACCACCAAAGGCGGTGGTGATTCACCTTGGTTTGAACGACCTGTTTCAGGTAACCACGTGTCAGCTATATCATGAGATCAAGCTGGCACTCCTGAGGATACACCTCCTTCTACCTTGTGCTGTCATTCTGTGGTCAGACATGCTGCCACGGAGGTACTGGCATGTAGCCAGCCGTGCCCGGGACCTGGAAGGGGCCAGGCAGAAGCTGAACAGACGAGTGGGAAACAGGGCCTGTGAGCTTGGGGGGATAAGGGTTCCCCACACAGCAGCAACTGTACCTGCGTGACGGGGTTCATTTGTCACTGTCCGAACTTGATCTATTTACACAAAACATTTTCAGCTCCCTTTCCACAGTATGCTTGTAGGAAACATTTTCAGTATAGGATAACACGGTGGGTGTACATGAGCGCGAATGGTCGTGGTTGTGGGGAAGCACCTAGGTGCTTGTGGCGGGGTGCTGGTGGACTGCATTACAAGTTACATTTGGAGTCTTGGGATACATCCCAAATTTTAAATTATATAGGATAGGGTTGCCTACTTCACAGCAGGAACCAATTTATCCATTCTGCTTTACAGCAGATGGCTTAGTGTCCGCTTTACAGCGGATGGTCAGCTTGGCAACAATAGTTGCCCTCGTTCATGGTTTGGCAATGGTACTTGCCTGGCAGCGCTAGCTGCATAGCAACATGGGTTGCTTGGCAACGACAGTTGCAGGGCAGCGGGCGCTGCATTGGTAAGCAACATGGGTTGCTTGGCAACGGTAGTTGCGGGGCAGCGGATGCTGCATCGGTAAGCAACATGGGTTGCTTGGCAACGGTTGTTGCAGGGCAGCGGTTGCTGCAGTTGGGGTTGCTTAACAGGGGTTAAGCTCATTTCTGCAGTCCACCAGTACTTCCACATCCGCAACCATTTCATCCAATAATATCTCGTTTTAATTTCAAGTTCAGCTATCATGCATGATAGCGGAGCCTGTCATAATGGAGCCATGTCCTTATATAACATATTTTATAAGATACAAAGTCAAGGTAACAATTCACTTTGTAACAAAATTGCATGAGCCAGTTGATTTTGTGTTAGAAGATCCTTGCAGGACAGTAATGAAGACAATGTTATAACATTAAAATGAGATAAAGAACACTGTGGTAAGTACTTGTTTCTTAGATTTTCGTATATAGGTCAAATAAATATAAAATGGTATTCCTCTTTGACAACAATGTCATAGAATGGGCATAACCTTAGGGATTTCTCAATAGATGAAAATCTCCCTGTGTTAATTTTTAGATCATTCAGGCCAAGTCTAAAACGAATAATGATGTTACGAAAAATACCTGTACCGTAAGTTTGATAAATAAGATTCTGGTTCAAGGAATGACTTGAACTGGCGATAAGGATCATATCTTGAACTTTCGGAAAATATCTTGTGAAGCCCATTTCTGGTGTCCCCCGCTGTGATATTGCTGGAATATTGCTAAAAGCGGCGTAAAACCTAACTCACTCACTCGTAAATATCTGCATGCCATTTCTGATGAAACATATCAACGGTACGCATGTGAAAGTACTTAATGAAAACATTTGCGTTCCCAATTATCTGGGACAGCCAAATGAAACCAAAGCCATATGTAAAAAGCAATGTACATATACAAGAAGCCGAAGTGTTCTTTCCAAGATTATCGAGGTGTACAAGCATGTTGTAGGCTTTCTTAGGTAAACGGTGTTCAGGCATAATTATTATTTTACACCAATACTTCAAGCTACGAGTGTAAGATATAATGTACAATGGGAATCTCCCGCATTCTCCATAAACCTTGGTGTTGACATAACAATCAAAAACATTTTACAAGCGAGGAGATGAACCTTTTCAATTGTGTAGAATCCTTTACAACCCCATATCTCAGACCCATATAGTAAAATAGGTTGTATTTGAAAATCAAATAATTTATATTACATTTTCGGTGAAATAACTTCAAGCTGAGAGATAACAGCATGGACTTGTAACAGAGCTTTCTTTGCTCTGTTAGTGAGATTAATTACAGACTTATTCAGATTCAGTGTACGAGTAAACAATATGGCCAGGTACTTGTATTCATTCACGTCATTAATACATTTACCTTTAAAAAACATTTCTCTCTTGCGGCCACTCGACCACCTCTACAAAATATAACAACATTTGTTTTATCAAGATTAACACTAAGTTTTCATTTATCTGAATATTGCGAGAGTATGTCAAGGTGCTTCTGTAGACCAATAATAGTACTAGACATCAAAATGCATGAAAAGTTCTAATAAGTTTCATAGAACTTTTGTCTTATTTATGGGTTTGAATGCGTTTAATGCTCATGGTGTGATAACTCCGTATGACTGTGTAGACATTTCTGTTTCGAGTTGTGAATGGCTATTGAACTGAACATGCTGAACTCTGAATGACACTCTGAACCGGATCTTATTCTTTCTACACATGGTCTAAAAACAGGATGTGTATTTTCTGCACATTACTGTCATTGCTGTAGGAAAGTGAAACCTGTCAGAAGGAGAAAGTAGGACAGGCCCAGGCCTCTGCGTCAACTAGGAGTAACTACTTTTCTGAGTCTAACCATATGCAACCGCCTGACCCATTAAAGTTAGTCCATGATCTAATTAAGAAGTGGACTATGTGGAAGCAAATGTGGGGACATTATTGTATCATTACAAACAAACTTAATATGAAGTCATATTTTATTTCTACTATGGTAATGGAGGGTTTGCAAATCTACAATGGATGTGACCCCTCTGGAGATGATTCAGCAAAGGTTATTATTCTAGGGGAAAAATAACGAGGCATTTGAGCACTACAAATTCAATACGAGAACACAGCAGATTAATGAGAATACTGAGAGTTATGCAGCAGCACTAAAACAACTTCTGAAACCATCCAACTTCTGTGACTGTCTCAGAGATTCACTTTTAAGGGACAGAATAGTGTTTGGCATCAATGACGCCAGTATTTGAAAATGCCTACTGCAAGAACATAACCTCACACTAGTGATGTGTGTTGACATTTGTTGAAGTCATGAGAATACTGCATCACAGCTCAAAGTTATAACAGGGGTCAGTCAGCTGACAAAGTGACAACCAAATCACAGAACATCTATACATCCAGAAATGAAGGAAGATAAATCCACAGAAACATGCATCACACCTCACAGAAACACACAGGAACAAGTGACAGTAAGAACTTGAAAATTCTGAGGACATGAACACCCATTTTGCAAAGGATTGTGCCATGCTTGGGGAAAATGCAGACAGATGAATCATTTTTAGAAGTGTTGTCCAAGCATGTCAAAGAAAGCTTTTCATGGAGCACAAGAAGAGTACATCAAAGAGAATCCTTTGGCATGTAGCAGGGACGACTATGTACTATCTCTCACCAAGCTTATGAATGATGTTACAATCAAGCATAAACCCTCAATGCCATTAAGAAATTGGCCAAATGTAAGAAATGTTATATTTGGGACAACACTTTCTTAGTCTAGTACTTTTTTCGGTTGAGTCCCCCCTGGGATTTGAACCCACACTGCCAGCGTTAGGCACCTCATGGGATATTGTGTTCATAACTTTCGATCATGGGAGCCGTGCCAAGTTACACCTGTCAGAGGGGTACACAAAGTATGTGATCTGAACTACCAATTGTCGGATTTCCATTTTTTGTTGAAGCCTTGGTGGCTGAGTGGGTTCGATCACTGACTTTGTGTGCTGCTGATTAGGTGCCTCACTCTGTGAGTGAGGATTCGAATCCCAGATGGCACTAGTATCTGTACTTTACCAAGAAAGTGTTATCCCAAGTATAACATTTGTTACAATCAAGTTAGGTGTCTTAATACCTGTGACTTAGCCTACAGAGTGGTGCTCACAAATCTCTGTCCAAGTGAAGAAGACAGGACAACTAAGGGTATGCATTGCTGAGAAATCTCTAAACGTGAGCGTTATCCATTACCAACTATTGGTGATGCACTACCTGATTAACTGTTTAGTAAGTCCTTACCCATGGCTACTGGTATTGTGTTCTTTACGAGGAGAGCAGCAGCAACTGTAATCACACCATTTGAAAGAGGTGGTTATGTTTGCCCTTTGGTACAAAGGTCAGCTCTGAAATCTTCCAAAGAGTGTTAAACAAAAATCTTGAAGGTCTAGAAGGAGTCATTAGTATAGCCGATGACATTCTGATTCATGGTGAGTGACATGATAGAAATCTGAACAGGTTACTACAGAGGTGTAGTGACAGAAACATTATTTGTTTGTTTGTTGTTTAACGCCACACTTAGTGAGTGAGTGAGTGAGTACGGTTTTACGCCGCTTTTAGCAATATTCCAGCAATATCACGGCGGGGGACACCAGAAATGGGCTTCACACATTGTACCCATGTCGGGAATCGAACCCGGGTCTTCGGCATGGCGAGCGAACGCTTTAACCACTAGGCTACCCGACCGCCCCTAACGCCACACTTAGCAATATTCCAGCCATATGATGGCAGTCTGTAAATAATCGAGTCTGGACCAGACAATCCAGTGATTGACATCATGAGCATCGATCCATGCAATTGGGATTGATGGCATGCTTCAACCAATGATGGCTGTCTGTAAATAATTGAGTCTAGACCAGACAATCCAGTGATTAATATCATGAGCATCAATCCACGCAATTGGGATCGATTAAATGCATCGACCAAGTCAGCGAGCCAGACCACCCGATCCCGTTAGTCGCTTCTTACAACAAGCATAGTCACCTTTTACGGCAAGCATGGGTTGCTGAAGTCCTATTCTACCCCGGATCTTCACATGTCCTTCAGAGGAAGAGTAAGCTCTAGCCCTTCTACCGAGTAACCCTGTTGAAAATTTGATGAATACTTCATGAAATATTCACGAACATTTCGTGAACACTTCACGAACAGTTTTCATGAACTTTTCATGAAGTTTTCGTGAACACTAAATGGCCACTTTTCACTTCACGAACTTTTTCGTGAACTAAGTTAACGAACAAGTTCATGAACTAGTTCACAATTTGTTCGTGAATAAGTTCATGAACCTTTCACGAACGAATGCATGAACAAGTTCATGAACTTTTCATGAAGTCAAATGGCCATTTAGTCTTCACAAACATTATTCGTGAAGAGTTCACGAAACTTTCATGATGAGTTCCTGAACTTTTCACGAACTCTGCAGCTGTAAAGAAACACAGTTCTGTGCCATTTTCAAAAAAAGAGTGTGTCTAACAATAATTTAACCAGTTAAGGGATGAAACAAGTTGCAACTTGGTTTTGCCAAGAATGATTTAAAGTGCACTTTCAAGACATCTAAAAAAGACAAACAAAAGGTATAAAATACGATCATTTATATTGTCAGCAGTACTTCAAACTCTGACATCAAGTGAGCTAATTAAGGATTGACTGTATATTTGTTTCGGTTCATTGAGGTATAAATCGAAAAACCGATGTGCAAACTGTATGAATCCTCGTGGCGGATTCTTACAAAAGTTTGCACATCGGTTTTTCGATTCATACCTCAATGAACCGAAACAAATATACAGTCAATGCTTATAATTAAATTCGACAACGTAAAACATGTTTAATCTGCAATAGTTTAACCCAAAACAGTTGCATAATATCAAAACAGACAAAAATGACGACATTGATAAACATTCCAGGTGTAGTTATACATACAGTGGCGTGACATGAAACATGTGATCGTTTAATTTATGCACATAACTTGACACGCCTACAGTCAGTAGCCAATCAACGGAGAGTGGGATTAAAATAATGTTCATTGGACCTGTCAATTAAGGCAAGAGGCAAAAAGAACTGCAACAGTCAGACTGTAACGAACCGGAAGAAATATGTCCGAAATATGTCCGAGAGAAGGCGGCTGTTTCAAATAACATGGTCATTTACTGGTCATTTACTGTGTGATTCAAACATTCCTTCCCTGATTACGGTAAAACACAGATGGAGAAATGCTAGTTATAAATGAAACCCGAAGACATGAAAGTTAAACCGAGGCGAGCGGGAAAAAAAACAGTCGAGCGAGCTTGCACGTTTTGCTGTTTCATTCATTCTCGGCCTTCGGTTTCAAAGGGTAGTTTGGACAATGAATATGCATGCAAGTTGCTCAATGTCCTGTGCATGACGATACACTTGAGCAGAAAGGTAATTCCCTCGACTGTAATATTGGGATTCCCCGACATTTTGCAGTAATAAAAGTAGTGCGCCGCGGTGGGCGTGGCTTATTTTTTTACATTCATTAGGAAATGAATGCAATAACACGTGACCAATTCAGCTAATCATACTGCAGGAATTTCCATGAACACAACAAAAAGTTAAGTCACATAAACTTGGTTTTGATGGCCATTAAAATGTCACAGAAAAGTATATCACAAAAGTGTTGCATTTAAAAATATTCTTGTACATTACACAATACATTGGGAGATGATTATTTTGACGATCCCCACATTCCAAAGTTTAGATTTAAAATTGATATAAAATAAATTTATCAAAGTTCACCACTTTACTATCAAATGAGAATATAAAAATCAAGAAAACATTCTGACTGGTCCAGATATTTACAAAGTTGATAGTTATTGAGACATTTATCAATACAAATAACTGTGAAATGGTTTCCAAAAATCTTAACTTTATTTTAATAGCCAAATGTTAAAAATGTCACTCCATACTAAATTTCTTTATAAAAATTGCCAAGGTTGACTTTGATTTTTTACTTCTTTTCTGTTTTTGCACGTTCTGAAATTTTTCCCTTATTTGGTTCCACTCGGTACCTGGCATGTGCTTCATTGCAGCTTGCTAAAATGAGACAACCTTTGTATTATCTAACGGAGGTCTAGCAATTTCTTTGGAATGTGGGGACTTTTTCCCACTCAAAGAGCAGTCCCTCAGTTCTTCCTCAGTGAAGACAAGATGAGCCAGCTCTTTCACACACAGCTGTACATTTGTCTTCCGTAAATGTGAGATGCTGGTCACCAGTGAGTTGACTTGTGAGGTCACTGCTTCACATGGGGCACATGGGGAGGGTGTAACGGCCGACAGTTTTGCTCCTGGACTGGCCAGTGGCGAAGATCGGGGTGAAGATATTGGTGATGCCACAGGAGACACAAGTTGGGCAGATGTGTTCTGCTTCTCTGCCTGAAGCTTCTTGAAGGCTTCCTCAAGATGTCGCACTCTTTCCTTTAGTCTTGAAATGTCTTTGCACCTGTAATTGAAAAGAAAGACATGTTAATACTTTACTTTAAAAAATAGTCAAGTGAAGTATTATTAATTGCTCTTTCATAAATTGAAAGTGTCCTATTTTTGAATAGGACTAAATTAATATACAAGCAGAACTAAAATTGCAAGAAAAGTAAAATTTAAATTCATTCACTTACATTGTTCTTTTGAAGTAATACTGATAAGATAAACACTTAGCATATCATTTTTTCTTTTCTTTCTGAGACAAAGTTTGCTCACATTTTGAACAATTTCCAATGGATGCTTTAGAATCTAGTAGTTGTGACATACACATTTGCCACGATACAATACATATTGTGATACATGCTTTACGATATGATTCCATTACATACGTATCATGATACACATTTCAATGCTGAACATGCCTGTAAGTTGAGAAATAAAATCAAATATGCAAAATTATGCAGTTTGTTTTATGTTTTACATTTACTGTCATGTTCATTACTTCATATCAGTAGGAAAAAATGAACAAGATCTCAATTCTGTTTTATTGTGGATAATTAAAACGAGTTTATAACCAAATATTACGCATCAAAACAGGTAGATTAAATTAATGTAATGTATCGTAAATATATTGATAAATAGAAAACTTAGGGATGTATCGTATCGCATGTTCTTGGATCGTGATACGAATACATATCGATCTAACGTCACAACTCTATTTAGAAGACCATTTCTTTTTCAAAATCTGCATGATCTATTCACTATTTGACATCCCTATTATATTGCTAGTAATTATGCATACTTTTATCCAGGTTTGTTAATGAAAATCAAAATTAATACTTTTAATAGTAAAGCTTCACCTACCGACATTGATATCTACACTTGGAACATTTTCCTGTCATGTCCAGAGATCCTTGAACACCTGAAAACAAAAAAATCCATGAATTCCATTGTAAACAACTGAGTCAGACAACACAAAGGGTTTACTGTAATACCAGGTTCTGCAACATTTTGATATTAAACCAACTGCAATGATAAAAGATAAGTTAAGGACCAAAGTCTCCAACATAAATTTTGAATGCTGAGTTTATAAATTATCTCAGTGCTAACCTATCAGCACTAATATCCAAAATCACTGTGCTGTTTTATTAGTTCATTTAGCCAAATATAATTTTAGCATGCAAGACACTAACAGTACTTTACACAGTGGTGCATTATATGTGATTTTATATACATTTCAGGTCATCATTTCATGATTTGGCTGCGGTTATATTCTGCTACAAAAAGCAGAATCATGGTTTCAAATTACATACATATTCTGTACATCTAAGTTTATAATCAGAGGGACAATTAGATTGCTCCTGATATCTGAATATTGATTTCATTCCACTGACTGTCTCAGGGGTAATTTAAACAAGTATTTGTCACAGAGTGACGAAATATCCCCCGCCTGTACACCATAGTACCAAATATGAAGACAATCCAGCGATTAGTTCTTGAGATATTGTGGCAACACCGTTTTCCAACTCCAAAAACAGATTTGCCTGCTGTGACCTTGAAAATGGGGTCAAGGTCACCAAATCTGACAGGTGTATGCGGTGTCTGTATATACACTATAGTTCCAAATATGAAGACAATCCAGCGATTAGTTCTTGAGATATCGCGGCAACACCGTTTTCCAACTCCAAAAGCAGATTTGCCTGCTGTGACCTTGACAATGGGGTCAAGGTCACCAAAACCGACTGGTGTCTGCGGTGTCTGTATATACACCATAGTTCCAAATATGAAGACAATCCAGTGTTTAGTTCTTGAGATATCGCGGCAACACCGTTTTCCAACTCTAAAAGCAGATTTGCCTGCTGTGACCTTTAAAATGGGATCAAGGTCACCAAAACCGACTGGTGTCTGCGGAGTCTGTATATACACCATAGTTCCAAATATAAAGACAATCCAGTGTTTAGTTCTTGAGATATCGCGGCAACACCGTTTTCCAACTCTAAAAGCAGATTTGTCTGCTGTGACCTTGAAAATGGGATCAAGGTCACCAAAACCGACTGGTGTCTGCGGAGTCTGTATATACACCATAGTTCCAAATATGAAGACAATCCAGTGTTTAGTTCTTGAGATATCGCGGCAACACCGTTTTCCAACTCTAAAAGCAGATTTGTCTGCTGTGACCTTGAAAATGGGATCAAGGTCACCAAAACCGACTGGTGTCTGCGGAGTCTGTATATACACCATAGTTCCAAATATGAAGACAATCCAGTGTTTAGTTCTTGAGATATCGCGGCAACAAACAGGTGGGACGTACGGACGGACGTACGGACGTACAGACGTACGGACGTACGGACGTACGTACGGACGGTCATGAATACTATATCCCCCGCTTCGCGCTTTCGCGCGGCGGGGGATAATTAAAATCTTCTCACCAAATGGAATCATGACTATTGCACAAAATTCGACAATGACAATTACTGTTGCTATTACAGATAAAGATAAGAATAATGTAACTTTTATCTCCTGGTTTCATTAAGTTTAAGAGTTAAAAAGTAGGCAGCAGAATAATTTATTAATTAATTATCAATGGGTTCTCTTGTTCCAAAAGTAGGCAACTAAAACTCATCAAGAAATGACAAGTAGGTAATAATCTGTTTTGCTGGCTGCTTGTGCTTATTGAAGTCGCTGCCCATGGACTGATAATAATACTGAATTTCATTATAATTTTGACTCAACTCACCTTGGGTACTTCCAAGACTTGTTGCATCTTGTGTGTGCGAGTCTGTCATCTAGAAGAAATGAGGTGGAAAGATAAGATACTTGGTATCTTTGCAATAATTTTATTTAAATTAAAGAATTAGTAACTGACCACATTATAGAGAATATAAGACTGTGTGTCGCATTATGTAACAATATCATGATATATCAGATAGTCATTGAAACCGCTTCCCTATTCCAATCCATTATGAACTTAATATAAATTACTGTCAAGTGATGTGTAATTGCCCATTAATTATGATGCAACGATGAACCCACCTAATGCCAGCTACAGACGTAGACTGATTTATAACTGCAGTTAGTGGCAACATCTGGTGTATTTGAAATATTCTCGCCAGAAAATTATCTAAAAATAGTTCCATGGGAATTGTAGCGACACCTGGAATACTGTGTAGTATGATACTAAAAATAACAAATTTGACTTCATCTTTGCAAGCTTTCAAAATCATATAGCTGCCGTATCGGCCATTTTGAATTAATAGATAACAACAAAATAAGCAGTATAGACTTAAAGTTGTTGCCTTCATTATCCTTACAAAGTTTCAATTTCACTGCAGAATTTTCCAAGACAAAATTGGTCCATATTACAATATACATGTGAAATTGTGAGTGCGGCTAAGTACCAAATCATTGTAAAATTTCAAAATACACCGAACAACATCAGATATATGTTGCTTCTCAGTACAAACAAACCATGTATCAAATTACACATTATTTTCTGCAAAAATGGCAAGAAATAGACTTTCCAATATGTTCAATATGGTTGCTATTGGCAACCACTTTTAATTATCTGACTGCAATTATATTCAGCATAGAGCTAAACTGTTGCATCCTTGCAAAGTTTGAGCTTCATAGCATTTTGATAGCTGCAGAAACTTCCAAGAAAATGTACTTAAGGGGCTGCTTATTGGAGCAGGGTGTTTATTATGTTGAATACGGTAGGCGATTTTGAGAGCAAGGCCAAAGTGCAAAGGTCAAAATTACAGAAACCATTTGATATATGTTTAGCCCAACTACTTACTACCCAGATACTAAATTTCACTTCAGTAGCTGCCAAATTAGCAGACTAATGCCCTAGCTTGGATTTTCAATATGGCTGCTGTGGCGGCCATATTGAAAATCGGATCTGAACCTCTTGAATAAATCTAGGTGTCATCATTGCTCGAACATGCATGCCAAGTTCCAGCTCCATTGGCCCAGTAGTTTCGGAGAAACTGTTTAAACACGACAACAGACAAGCAGACCATGGCATAAGCCCACCGGACCTTTGGTCCAGGTGAGCTAGAAAGGGCTAAATGACAATGTAATATTTGTACAACCTCAAGAATTCTTGATATCTTTCTTGAAGGTTCTTGTCCTTCTTGTGACTGGCTTGATTCCTGGGCTTCATTTCTAGAACAGCTCTTTCTTTTGACACTGTCACCTACCAAAGCACACAAAAACATCTAGAAAAGAATTCATGTCATGAATACTCCCCCTTCCCACTTAACACACAACATTTTTCCCAATTCATCTGCCATGGGCCCTTCGTAAAAAATCCTAGATAAATCCCTGTCATAAGAATCATCAGTGAACAGATATTTTTACTAAACAAAACATAAAGAATCACACTGAATATGAAGTATTACATGTATCACTCAACACTGCTCAAAGATGCATCATCACATGATTGTGATAAAACATTATTTGACGAATCTGCAAAATTGTTGATTCTAGTACTGAAGATTGGCAGAGGAAAGCTTTAGAAGGAAGTAATAGGTGTATTATTCTGAGATGACCATCTGCGACCATAATTTCACAGTTTAGAAACAATTTTTTAAACTGGATTGAAGAAAACAAAAAGTCCAAATATTTAAACAAGAAACGTTAAAGCAAAAAATTACATTATTTCTGCAAAATGCTGAAAATTTTACTGAACTGATTGTGTAGATTTAACATTGTTGAATTAATATTATGTACCTTTCTTCACTTGGGTCTTCTTTATCTCCTTAATGCCTTCTACATGTACCACTTGTACACCCTCAGAAGATTCAGGCAACTGAATGTTCTCTTGAAAAAGAAGAAGAAATCAGTTAGAATTTCAAGAATTTACAAGAAAATACTGCCATAATGAATATCATAATAGTAACATTGGTTACTGAAAGGCCTAATTTTAAGAAAAATGACAATTTTGATTTTTTTTAAAAATATCATTGTAAAATTATTATCTTTTAATATTATCAAGTTTAAGCACAAATGGATAAGTTTCGAGGATGTCAAGTAATGACCATGTTAATGGAATACACACCTGCATGGTTGTTTGCCTCCATTTCCTTCCTAATTCTCTCTACTACTGCTTCCGCCTCCTTCGCCAATTGCACTTTGTCATCTTGAAGAGAAAATAAAAGTAGATATAGTTCAAGAAATTTCTTTAAAATCAGACCCTACTTCTATGACATCAGCTTGATCAAATATTTCCTACATAATATGTT
This sequence comes from Haliotis rufescens, assembly GCF_023055435.1. Classification (NCBI taxonomy): domain Eukaryota; kingdom Metazoa; phylum Mollusca; class Gastropoda; order Lepetellida; family Haliotidae; genus Haliotis; species Haliotis rufescens. Next base: position 214,135 of record NW_025964146.1, on the reverse strand, counting down.
ACAGCTGATGAACAGCATGCCATTGTTTCACTCGCACCAAAGGGTTTGTATATAAACTGACAAGGTTACAATTTAAAATCCATAGTGAAACGATGTAGGCTTACACCAGTAACAAAAGTGCTATCCTGTAGGCAACCTTTTTCATTTTCTATATCAAATAGCAAGTGATGAATGATTTTTCAAAATATAAATTACAGTAAGTTTTCTTAGATGATTCTACACTTCATGCCAAACATCATCAGCCTACAGATTAAAAATGAAATTCACAGAAATCTAGACATTGCGTCATAGATGATATGCGTGAAAACATCTTACCGAAGTTCAGCTGAATCTAAAATGTTTAAATTATTCCTTTTTTTTGTTAGCCTATTCCATTATTCGGCCCATTATTAAAGCCATGCTGAACGGCTTACAATTCCAAATTTCGACCCCGTATTTCAAGTACATAGAGTAGAATATAAAAACTAGTGAGTTTGTTTTACATACCTGACACCCGAATAATTTCCGCGGGGAAAAGCTTTCCACGATGTTTTGCCTGGACCCTGTCCCCTTGTTGGTATTCCCACGCCTCTCTCCTTGGCACAGTGATTGTGCTTACTGACTGGACGCTGAAAGCATCTTCCAGATACCACAACAAAGCTGCGTACTGTGGTTGCGAAGACATTCTTTCTTTGAGATTCGGGCGCGTTTTAATTGTGAAAATTACGAAATACTTTATCTATATCGTCGTGTCGAGAGCGTCTATGGAACCGCCAAAACTTGAATATACCCGAAGTTGCGCAGGAGACTTTAGGTAATATTAGATCCGTGGTACCGTATCCAGGTTCCAGGGCACTTCTACCTGGAATATTGGCCCTGACATCCGGTTGCCGTTTATCATTTTTTTTCAACAAAAAAGACATAATTTATAAAGTTGTTTCTAAATAAATATTCAAGAGTTATTTCAATACTTTTGATAATGAAATATTGGAATTATTTTGAAGACAAATATATTTTTGACACAACTCTTTACACTGCCTCCGATTGGAATCCTGCAAGTGCTCTGCCAGCGATGCCTCTACTGACCATGCAAGGAACTTTTACCAATCATCGCCCGCCATTTTCGTCGACAAAGAAGAAATCTGAGACGTTTTAGTACACACAAGAAATGCCCCTCATTAAATAGTCTTAGTGACAAGAAGAAATGCGAAAATGCAGCGAAACAAAGATAATTCCTACGTGAAAACGGACGTTGATGGACAAACGAAGTTTCAGTGCTTGTTGTGCAAACGTCTTCTGTCCACTAAACAAAATGTGATATGACACCTGCACACAGCTCATGAACTCAGTAAGTTTTTTTCTTTTAGATCCAGCATGTTTAATTCTGCACACCTAAACCTGGAAGCATTGATTTTCTTTGCCATTGGGGTATGACAGCATTCAAATCTCTTCTGATAAAACTTTTTCGTGAAACCGCATTATCGGTGGTTCAAGAAGGGAGCTAACTCCGTTTGCCTAATCGAAAGTTCGAGGTGGGCCCACATTTGAAAGTTGGTTGGTTGGTTTGTTGTTTAACGCCGCACTCAGCAATATTCCAGCTATATGACGGCGGTCTGTAAATAATCGAGTCTGGACCAGACAATTCAGTGATTGATATCATCAGCATCGATCCACGCAATTGAGATCGATGACATGCATCAACCAAGTCAGCGAGCCTGACCACCCGATCCCGTTAGTCGCCTTTTACGACAAGGCGACTAACGGGATCGGGTGGTCAGGCTCGAAAGTAAACGCATTTGTTGTTGAGAATTTATACTACGTAAACAAACCCGCATAATGAACTCATAATTTGTCTATTTAAAATAAGATGGCAATACAGCAGAACTCACTTCTTCGAACATGGCCAAACTAGGTCGTAGGGTCATTAATATTCATGAGTTATTCCTTTTATGGAACAAGTTCTGGCAAACGATCACTATAAGACGGGAACAATGTGGGCCCACATTTTAGAAAATGGTTATAAGTAAGCCAAGCTAATGAAGCTAGCGATTTTTTAATGTGGTCCCTCCTTTTGTAATCACTATGACGGAAGAACGTCTGCCCACTTGTTTCGATCACCATATATGACGGGAACAATGTGGGCCCACATTTGAGAAAATGATTATCAATATTTAAGTAGAATTTCGCGATTAATAAATGTGGTCCCTCCTGTTGCAATCAATATGACGTAAGAACGTCTGCCCACATTTTTAGGGATTGATTATCAGAACTAACGAAACAAACGAAGCTAGGCGTAATACAAATGTGGGCCCACTTGTTTCGATCACCATAGATGACGGGAAAGATGTGGGCCCACATTTTAGAAAATGGTTATCACCACTAAACCAATCTTAGAAGATGTACGGATGGAAACATAAATATATAATGCATTCAAACATTTAATTACGCATACGTTTTACATTAGGGATAAAGCTGGGCATTTAATAGCTGGACCAACAACGTACAGCGTGGGTGACGCCATAACTTGCAAATACAAAAACAACGGAGATAGCTCCCGTTTGAAATTAGAGTGACCTCCCTTTCCCAATATGAACCACTGATAATGCGGTTTCGCCAAAGTTTTTAAATAACATCTGGCTTATGACATGGTTACAATTTACAAGGCATATCTGAAAAGTTGCCCTCAAAATAAGGGACGCCAGTGATTACAGATAGCCGGAAGTGTCAGGTAACATCGTGTACAGTTGTAAAACAACAGAAATGTTTGATTTTATAATTATTCTGTGTACGTGACTCATCATGCTCATACCTCAAAACAGCAACCATATTTAATAAGTAGGTCTGAATGTACCCATTGGACTGAGTGTGCAGTTTATGTTATTGATTTGGCCGTCAAGTTTTAAACCAGGTGGTCACGAGGGCCTTGGTAAGCAGCAGTGACATGACATTGTACTTTTTAATGTTGTCATTTATAAATACCAAGTAAACATGTACAGGCATAGTTTAAATAATTTTAAATTGCATTTAGTATTTAATCATGTTAGGTCCAGTGAAAAGAATTAAGAAGAGATACTTGGATGATCCAGATGTCGGTGTTCCTCAACGCACAGCAGCAAGATGGAAGAACAAGAACATGCTTGAGGTTTCCCAAGCTTCCACATCGGATGATGTACTTCTTGAATCCAACATTATCTCGGGTGGTGATGTGTTTGATCATATGGATGCACATGATGAAGCTTCAGCATTGACTCAAACGGATTCAGTTGGTATGTTATTGTTTTTACCTGTCAGCTATGTTTGTATGAATTTTTAAATGTAAGTTTTCTGATGGCTTGGATGCATTTGGGAGCCATTCGGAAATATAAATAACTGTCTGATTTAGGCAGCTCTGACAATTCTGTCAGAAGCTTGGTGATTTGTTAATGGTTATAGGAAAGGTCCCTCTGATGCGACCCATATGATAATGGTCTAACTTTGGTGGCTGGACCATCCACATTTAGCATCTTTTGTTGATCTGGTAACAGATGAGATGTATACTTTATGACTCCATTCTTCTCTTATTCAGGTGTTGAACATGATGGACAAGATGAAGCATCAACATTGGCTCAGAGAGTGTCAGTTGGTAAGTTTTTGGAGTATTAGGATTGCAAAGGAAACAATCCAAACTATTTTAAATGTTCTTGTTTATTCTGTAGTAACTCAGCAGCACAGTGCTTCAGGTAATATTTTCAACCAATTGTACTCATTTTCATTAGGTTTGTTTGGTATTTCATAAGGTACTCATTTTGAGCCCAACTGGGCAATGCCCAGGAAGACTTATTCCATATATCACAGATTTATCCATTACATTAACTTCTCAAACAAGACTGACAAGCTAGCGTGTTGACAGGGACGTGCTCTAATAATAGTACAAAACAACTTTGTTACAAAACTGGAATCGTAATCCGAAATGAAATAATCCATCTGTTTGCATTCCTATACAACAACGGTAATTAATTATTGGGGATGCCCGCATACCGGTAAATCACGGTTCATTCTTTCAGTGATACTTTTCACTATACTATTTTTGAAGAGTTGGTATTATCCGTATATCAGATTTAAAAAGATATGAATTTTAATTGACTTGAAAAACACCGTTGAAATGTTATTGATGTATTTCCAAACACAAAGCTGTTTGCTTCAATCGAAGACCATAACAAGTGGTTAGTTTGCATTTACCTCCCTTGTATACATTCGCATAATTTTGTACATGTCCGTGAACCATGGTCGGTAAACATTCGTGTCATCAACATCGCAACAGCGTCATGAAAGGTCGTCAAAAACGAGAAGATAAGGCCAAAGTGTGAGTACACTTTGGCCTTATGCACAATACAATATATCGTGATACGGCCTTGTGTATCGCAGTATATCACAATACGCTTTAGACTTCCAATACCCATCCTTATTAATTAGCAGCCCCGTGGAACGGGGACTGCTTAATAAATGTGTTTGCCTGATTTTGACCGCTGCCGCCGATTCGTCTTTTGGCTATAACTTCATAAGGTGACTTCTATAGGATATCAAACTTTGGACGCCCCCTATATACCCCTGGGAAAACATTTACACTAGGTGGGGCAGATCTCAAAGGTCAAGGTCACTGTATGCAAATGACCACTCAGAAATCCTATGCGGGACAATTTTTCGCAAACTTTGCATTCTTCCCCTTTTGGTCAAACAGTTAATTTTTCCCAATGCAACTGCCATAGGCCACGGTTGAATTTTCCCAGATAAAACACTTTGTTAAAAGTTTCTGCCAACTGAGATAATTGCTTAAGATTTGAATCTTTTATTTTCAGTTACTGACAGTGTATCTGAAGACAGCTACTCAATGGACTACAACTGTGCATCAAGTAGCGAGTTTGTGTCAAGTGACGAAGAAACTGTGTCCTTTGAATCAGATGATACTGATGAGACAAGTAGTGACTCCGATGCTAGTAGAACTGACACAGTTGACCTCTTGTGTACTGATTCTAATCTTTCAATTCAAGAGATACAGGCTGTGAAACTACTTTCATGTTTCTTAAGGAATAACCTGTCTGCTAGCACATGTAAGGATATTATAGTCACCTTGAGAGAAGTTTATCCGGAATCAGCATCTATTCAGAAACTAACTTATGAAAATATCTGGAAATTTGTTGATGATTCCAAAATGAAGGAATGTCATTACTGCGTTCTTTGCAGCCAAGTTTTTCCTGACAATGAAGACTTTTTTGCCTGTGAAAGAGAGCAATGTGATGGCCTCTGATATAAAGGTCCTTTTTCAGCACAAATGAAAAAGGGACGTCAACCCAGACAGAGTTTTGTTTTTGCTGATGTGAAGACACAGCTGTCAAGCCTTCTTCAGAGTCCAGGTAATTGAAGTTTCTTGTATGAGAAAACAAGTAAAATAATGGAAACAATTCTTCAAAACTAATCCATTTAATGATATTACATTATTACAGCAGTCCTTTGATAAAGCTTCTTGATTTTTTTAGCTCATCTGCCCAAAGGGCAAGTGAGCTTAAGTCAGGGCCTGTTTGTCTGTCGTCACCCGTCATAGTCAGCAATGTCGGCATGTGTAAACAATACTTTCTCTGAAACTACTGGGCCGATGAAGCTGAAACTTAGCATGCATGCTCCCACCCATGAGGCCGTTCCAGTTCAATTTTCAAATTCAAGTCATTAGTCGGCCAGTATGCAGATAATGAAGTGAAATTTAGCTGCAGCTCACCTGGAATAACTTGCATTATGATACTGAAAAGAACAAATTGATAAAACCTATTTTAAATCAGTGGATGTTGGTATTATATTATATCTGCAGCATAGAGTTGCTCTTATTACCCTTGCAAAGTCTCAGCTTCACAGCTGCAGACATCACTGAGAACATGGAGTATGATTTGACCATTGTATTTTGCTTGACTCCCCCAGTCATTGTATGTATTGAAATATGGAATTTTTCTTGGAAATTTCTGCAGCAGTCAAACTGAACTTTGCCAGGATATTAGTTTGCACTAAAGATTTTGTTGTGATCAGGGAATTCAAAATGGTCGCCATATCAAGCACGTTGAGAAAGCTATTTTTGACCCTTACACTGCCATTTTGGCAGATAATGATATTTAATTTGGTACATGTACATGGTGACTATTGGTGAGAAGCAACAGATGTCTGATGGTGCTTGCGTTATTTTTAAATTAGACCTTCATTTGACTTGAAGACATTGTTAATGTAATCAAAATCGCATATAATGCAATATATGGAAATGTAATATTTAAGTCAAAGCAGGTGAGCTTTAGTGTCGTGGCACTATTTTTTAGTTATACCCATGGAAATATAAGACATTATCGAAAGGCTGTTGCAAGATTGAAAATATGGAAGCTGTAAAATTTGTTCATTTCAGGATTAAGTGTATGTTTTGTAATACTGGTTTCCAGATTCTTTTGTCTTTCAAGTAAAACACCTCAAATTTCACCAAAATAACTTATATTGGCTAATAGCTATAGTAAAATAGCTGTGTAATTTGCTGCAGCGTGCAAAGATAATACCCTGACAAGAACTCATAAGGTTTAAAAGCATCTTTAATGAGGTTTGACTGAGTGTCTTTATATAATCCTTTATAAAAGTTATTAGCTGAATGTTAACTTTAGGATTTCTTTCTTCAGGTATTTGGAAAGATAATCAAGAAAGGAAGAAGACTCTAGCAGAAAGATGTGATGACATTCTGCGAGACATTACTGATGGGAGAGCTTATCGCAGATTGCAAGATGAGGGACAATTCCTCTCCGATCCAAACAGCTTGACAGCAGTCCTAAATACAGATGGAGTGAACCTGTACACATCTTTGAAAATAGAGTTATGGCCAATATTTCTTTCTGTAAATGAAATGACACCATCACTTAGATTTGCACGTGATAACATGCTCCTTGTTGGGATATGGCAAGGCAAAGGCAAACCTCCATTCCAACCCTACATTCATCTTCTATCCAAGCAACTCAATCCTCTCTATGAAGAAGGCATACAACTGAGCACAACAGCAGAGGAATGGATTCCTGTCAAGTTATCTGTTGTATGTGGTATATTTGACCTTCCAGTCAAAGCTGGGATTCTGAATATGACCTACTACAATGGGACAGAAGCTTGCATAACTTGTGAAGAACCAGGTGTGGTTGTGCAGCAGGGAAGAGGACACTCAAGGTGTTATCCTTTCAGACCTGAGCATGAGAAGCACCCTTTCAGGAATGATACAGATGTTAGATTGTCGATGGAGAGAGGCACAGAAAGAAGGCGAAGTAAAGGATTCAAGGGAAAGTCAGGTTTGCTGTCATTGAAAGGATTTGACTTAGTCATTGGTGTTGTGCCAGACTATATGCATGGGGTGCTGTTCGGAGTGGGGTCCTATGTGGGCCTGGAGTTGCTTTGCATTTGAAGATGCCAATGCAATGCTACTCCAGTCAGTTCATGGGACAGGGAATGTCCTGAAGCAAGTTATGAGGGCGCGACAAGCAAGGGTATTTTTACGTACACTTGACATCACCCAAGGTGAATGTTCAAAATGGAAGAAGTTGCAGGATGCTGCAAACTGTTCAATGGCTGGTTCACTTCAACCCGTTGCTGAAGATGACCTTACTGACGAGATATTCAGAAGATTACCAGTGACCAACCTGAGAGAAGTGAAGAAAGTTTCAAGAGTTTTGAATGCTGATGGGAAACGACTGTATGCAGAAGCATATACAAGGATGCAGAAAAGGGACTGCAGTGTTGTACTTCTTCAAGATGGAAGCGTGGCATCGATCAAGTACTTTGCACTTTGTCTACATTCAAATGTTGTGTATGCCATCTTAAATTTATACAAAATTGAAGGACGGAATGTAGTTCATGGTTTTCCTTCTGGACTGCACATAATACCAGTCAGTAGAACCAGAACAACTGATTGTGTACTTGTTGAACAGATTGTAGAACGGTTGATCTTGATCAGCACAAATGCTGACAGTACACACAATTTATTTGTTGCTAGGCTCCCAAACATTCATGGACACTCCATATTTAAATAAATATCCATCATTTTCTGGACATCAGTTAGCCTACATTGCGGATGTCAGGGAGAACAGTTACTGTAACTGTAGTTTCGTCTGCATTAATTTAGTTAAGAGGCTGATATGACTGATGGTTATTTTTCATAGTTTATTTGCCATTTCTACATTTACAGTGGATGTAGTTTCATACTTTTACAGGGATAATAAGCACTGAGTGCTTTATTCAGTCACAATATTAAAATTAAATAATCAGTAATAATGGAAGTGATTATGAATACATATTATAGTTCACTACTTGATATTTTGTTTTCATCTCTTAGTTCCTAATCTTAGACACAATAAGATTTCACCTTTGTAAAGCCAAACAATTAGAAGGATAAGTATTACTTTTTTCTCTCATTGTGTTTTCCTACAGGTCATAAAACATGCGAAACATCAAAATACTTTGATGAATAGTGTCTGTCTGTTGAAAGTAACATGGAACTGCTATTCATTAGGAGAGGTTTATTATGACTTAAGTAACAATATATTGATGGCGAAAATGCAAATACAAGTAATTGTAAATTTAGATAGAAATGTGTGCATTGCTTCATACTTAAACATTTCATAACACCATGTTTACATAAAAGTCTTATAAAAATTCCTTGAAATTCACAGTTTTGTTTCACTTAAGGTCAAGAAGTGAGGTCACGAATAGTTCATGAAATGAGTTCACGAACATTTGGTGTATCCAGTAGTTCATGAACTTCAATTATTTCATGAAGTGTATTTAATGTTCGTGAAAAGTTCGTGAACAAAGGTTCGTGAACTAGGTGCGTGAACTATTGACGAACAGTTCATGAAAATTTCACGAAGGCTTCACGAACTGTTCACGAACTTTTCGTGAACTCCACTGACTTCGTGAAATATTTTCGCCGGGGTAATAATAGACCAAATGTCACCTGTAACATTCATAATCCGTAGTCAACTGGATCGAGCAGCCATGCAGGCACAAGCAGAACACCTCAGAATTGCAGACATAGAAGAATGGGACATCCCAAAGGACCAAAGTGGGCATCCGAAAAGAAGAATTCACTGTGCTGTTTCTCCATCATCTGGCCTAGACTCAACTATTTACAGACAGCCATCATATAGCTGGAATATTGCTGAATGTGTCATTAAACAACAAACTAACCAACCAACCAACATAAAGCAAATATTACCCAACATGGTCAGTTACCAGCATTTTGTAGTCATTGATACAGGGAGATAACAAAAGAGAAAAATCACTTATGCATATTTATATCATTTGTGAATGAATTCTGTGTATAGTTTAGGTTATACAATACAAATAATAATGAAACTAGTTATATTATATTTACCCACTATGCCAGAACACAGCAAAAACATTTCAATACTTATTGCTTAAAAAGTGGATTTTAATGTACTGGTATACCAGTAGTACCATTATATTCTCTTCATAGAATCCTTGCCTCTGATTTCAATACCAATGATTTACCACGGTTTATGGAGAAATGAGATTGCAACCACTAAATTATATACTGTATTGGAATGTTATCCATTTTGAATAATTCCTTAAACAGTTCACAATTATCAACAATTACTTTGAAAATTTCTAGATGATATTGTGCATAAAGCTCTTCTCAGGATTTCCTTAAAAAAACACAGACCACATGATATTAATAAGAGAAGTGTTATATAAGTATAGCTTTAGGCATGTATGCTAGTCATGATAAGATTAGGAACATCAACCATTCATATTTGTGTTTATAAAAGTCATTAATAATACAAGAACAAAACACATCATGAATGGCTGAAGTAGAAATCATTGTCATATCCATCTCACAGCTCCTTTCCCAATAGTTTATGTAAAAGACTAGTCTTTAAAAAGGCAGGGATGGTGCACACTAGGGTGTATTTACACTGTATGTTGCTGTCTATGTAAGAAATTTTTGCTTAGCAAAGCATGGCTATATAAGGTTCAGTTATATAATACACTGGGTAAAAGTTCTCAAACATTTTTTTAGCTGTATCAGGTACCAGTGTTTCAAGTCCAGCACTGACATTAACAGTAAAACTATGCATTTCATCAGAAATAACTATAAGTAGAACAAGCTTTGTAAATAACACTAATTTTACTCTTTATCTTATTCACACTATATATTTTCTACAAATAAAGATTAACTGGTGCCTGTATGATGTCTCTGTAGTACTATCCAGTGACCCTTCCATGGACAATATGCAGCCATTTCATTACAGACTCCACCCCAATCTGTCATGTTGCCTTATGCTGACATACACAGGATGTTTGATAGGACACCTCCAGAAATGGCCATGCCAATCCAGAAAGTCCAGAGTGAATCTTGACACATCTGTGAATATCACACAAGACCATTAGTTAATTCCTCCAGTTTCTATGGTCTAAACACAATTGGCATCTGGCTAGAATGTGTCCATTTGTTAATGTTGCTACAAAATGGGGTCGCCAAGCATGCAGAGGATTTCTAATTGTCTAGTCAGTAACCTGAAATCAGGTGGCCTGACACAAGTGAACAGTGAATTGATTGGCTGATTGGGCTTGATTTCATAGAGCCTGGTTTTCAATTACTCAATCCTGGACTTGTGTTGTTGACTTAGGTGCCTGCAGAAACCTTTCAAAGTCTGCAAATCAGAGACTGAGACACTTTGAACTAGCTACCTCTCTCTGAGTTCCACCAGTTTGAAGCACGCAACTAGCCCTTAGGTACCGTAAAACGTGAAATTAATGCATCTCCAAAAGAATGTGACTGCTGGCCCCAAGCCAAAAATGCGACTCAATATGAATGTGACACTCCCTCCTCTCAAGCATCAGTGGATTTATATCTAAACAAAATGTCCTCTGTCAAGTTTACAGGAAAATCCTCACCTTAATCCAACCTTACATTAATCCAATCACACACCAAATAGCACCGCTTATTAGCGCTGAGTAGAGTGCTTCAGCTAAAACAATACGTGAGTGCTGGCTCATGTCGGCCTTTGATGCAGTCGCAAAGAGCAAAGACACCGTGTTGGGTGGCATCTGTCTGGACTTGCAGGTGTGATCAGTGATGACATGAATGAGTAGAACGCTTGTCTTGACGCGAGCAGTGACAATTCACAGGATGTAATTAGTGTTTGAATGACATTGTTTATATACTTGTTACAAGTGCTGCTCAATAAACATTGATGTGAAATACATACAGTGATCCCCCGATATTGCGCTCTTCGATAAATCGCTACCTCGGTTACTACGAGCGGTATCGCATGGCTCCCAAAATTTATGTACACTTTTAATACTGAGAGTTTTACACAGACATGATTGTATTGTTGTTCGTTGTTCATCTGCACATAACGCTTCTCATTGCATAATCAACGGTTTATCGCTGAATGGAGTTCTTATAATCTGTTTGAAAACATCCGCAGCAAGTCCCGGAAATACGATTGTTCTACTAGTTAACTTTTCACACTATACATCCTTTGATCTTAGAAGCGCATGCATGCAATAAAAGAGAACCACAAGCGTAAGTTCACAAAAATCACAAGTTAATTAGTGGGCAATCCAATTTGAGGCGACACTGTCAACTCACATTAGTTGCTGTCACAACACGACGGTCATTCCTTTTGATTTGGATCAAGTAACCCTATCAAACCAATTAATTTGGCTTGACATACGTTACTGAATATAAAGTGAATTTATCAGATCAAGGGCATGAAATGAAACCCCGTCTACTCTATTCCAAATTAGCCCCGGAACACCAACCATTCAACTTCCCCCTCATTCTAAAACCAGTTAATGGTGTTCATCCAGTGGAATTGCAACGGGATCGCCACCAATGGGCATGAGCTTTAGGCCCTCATTGCCCTTCAAAAAATCTCTCCATTATTAATCGCAGTCAAAGAAACTAAATTATCCCCCCAAAAGACCTTCAAAATCCCAGGCTATGTTCTCATTCGGAAAGATAGACCCCGACCCACTAACTGCACCGGACCACCACACGGTGGCCTGGGCATCTTCATCAAAAACCATCTTGATTATGACACAATAGATATTCCCACCCCAAATCTTGAATGCCTGGCCATCAAAACAACCATAAACCAAACTAAAATCAGTATTATTAATGTCTACCATAGCAAAACAAAACCCTTCACAGGTGAAGACCTTAAGGTCTTAACCAAATTTATTGATCCAAACACCATCTTTCTAGGCGATTTCAATGCTCATCATCCACTGTGGGGCACAAAAAACTATACAGATAGATTTGGCAAACTAATCCAAGAATGGTCAGAATCAAACAACCTTATTTGCTTATTTGCTTAAACAATAACCAACCCACTAGGTACCCCACAAGCCATCTTCAATCCCCCACAGCAATCGACCTTACCTTCACCACCCCCCATCTCCATTCTAAACTCTGCTGGGAGGCCCATTCGGACACCTGGGGCAGTGACCACACGCCCATCAAAATTTCTTTATCCCTACCCACCCAAACCCCACCTCTATCCAAACCCAATCCCAATCTGCCCCCCCTTCAGACCACACCCCCCAGCAATCCAAATTCACTCTAAAAAAGGCTGACTGGAAAACATTCCACACACTATGCACAACATCGACAACGACATTTTCAACACAAACTTTACAAATACAATACACAATATAGCCCTTAAATGCATCCCAACAGTCAAAATCTCACCGCACCATATCACTGTCCCCTGGTGGAGCTCAGAAATAGAAAACTCTAGAAAACTTAGGAAAAAAGCACTAAATAAAGCCAAGCGGGACATAACAAAACTCCCCTTGGCAAAAAATCTCAGAAATTCAACTAAACAACTTATAAGAGCAGCCAAAAGAAAACATTGGGAAACATTTACCAGCTCCTTGAAAATGGGGAAACAAAATACCAAAATTCTATGGAAAAAACTTAAAGCCATAAAGGGCACTTCAAAAACCTTCTCAGCCCCATCTTTTCCTAACCTAAATACCGACAAAGCTAAGGCTAATGCCATGGCTGCTCACTTCTCGGCCACTAGCAGCTCCGCCAACCACACTCCCATCATGCAAGACACTATTAAAAACCACCCCACCTACTCTCACAGACCACCCCTCACAAGCATGTCATACAATAAAATAATAAATATTTATGAATTACAAACAGCCATCAATAACAAAAATACAGCCCCAGCCACAGGCCCAGACAACATTAGCTACATTATCCTTAACCATCTTCCCCTTAAAATTCAAAAACTCCTTCAATTATTTAACCAAATTTGGACTTCTGGCTCCCTCCCCCACTCTTGGAAAACAGCCCTAGTGGTACCGGTTCTTGAACCAGGCAAGCCCCTCAAAGAACCGGATTCCTATCGCCCTATCTCATTAACTTCCCATATTTGCAAAATAATGGAATCCGTCATAAACAATAGACTAAAATTACAAATTTCATCCCAAAAATTACTCAATGAGGACCAGAGTGGTTTCATGTCTAATCGACAAACTTTAGACCACGTTTTACATTTAGAACATGACGTTAAAACAGCACTCGCCCAAAAACAATACACTGTGGCCATTTTCATCGACTTTAGTAAAGCATTTGACATGGTTTGGCATCATGGCCTGGACCAACAGGGTAGTATAATCTCTCCAACACTCTTCAATTTTATGATTGACGACATTTTCCCATCTAAAATTAAAAATATAACCACTGCAAAATTCGCAGATGACATTTCTTTCTGGACGTCGTCAACATCTCTAAAACAGATCCAAAAAAGAATTCAACCCCTCCTGAAACACATAGAACTTTGGGCAACCCAGTGGGGATTCCAAATTAACACTAATAAAACCATCGGCTTACTCTTCAAAAACAGACATATGCCAAATTGTACACCCAAACTCACCCTTAATGATCAAACCATCTCATTCAAAAAGGAAGCTAAATTTCTGGGAATTACTTTTGACCAGCACCTAACATGGGCCCCCCATATTCATAATTTGGTCACATCTTGTCAAAAAGACTTAAATCTAATGAGAGCTATCAGCGGCACTGATTGGGGCGCTGACAAACAAACATTACTGAATATATACAAGTCACTAATTCAATCTAAGATTGACTATGCTGCTCCAGTCCTCAACTCCATATCAGAAACACTCAATAATAAACTAAACTCCATTCAATATAAAGCCCTTAAGATAGCCCTGGGCACTAGAACCGGTACAGCCCTAAACACCCTCCAGCTATTATCAGGAACCACTTCCATCCAACTCCGGCGCAACCAAACCACTCTCAACTACTGGGCTGGGGCCCAACAAAACCCAATCCTAAAACAAATCATCACTAAATACAACAATCTTAGACCTGCAACCCTAAAGAAATTCAAAAACAATCACACACTAGTCCCCTATCTCACACATCTCTACAAACTTATAAAAACCTATAAGCTAGAAAACACCAAACACATAGACCCCCCAAACATATTCATAAATGACAAACCCCCCCCTGAAACAGACCTCTCACTCCACAAAACATTCATTTCACATCCTGACCCCAAAAACCTAGACAAAAAAGAAATCTCAAATAACTACATACACCAAAACTGGCCCAACCACACCCATATCTACACCGATGCATCACAGACCAATAATGACATAACAGGACTAGGCATACAGATCACACAACCTACACCAATCACCACAAACTTCCACAATACCATCTACACACATATCATCACAGCTGAACTACTGGCTATACAATGTGCATATCACTACATAAAAATATCTACTGACACAAACTTCCTTATAATTTCAGACTCATTAGGCGCATTAACTCAAATTCATAATAAAAAATCTAAATCAAGGCAAGACATAATAAACAATATCATAGACATCCACACAAAACTCATAGAATCCAACAAATCAATAACTCTCCTATGGGCACCTGCACACACTGGCATAACAGGCAACCAACTAGCAGACACAGCAGCAAAACTAGCCACCACCCAACCATCACCAAGTATTGACTTCACCACCAGTAAAGCCGAGATAAAATCACTAATCAAAAGAAACACATTATCTCAAAATTTCAAAACAAATATTCAAAATTGTAAGTCAATCTTGACAAAATCCCTTTTCAATAAGCCAGTCACAAAGTGTCGGAACTTCACAAAGTCTATTTTAGCAGATAAAATCATTAATAGAATGTTAAGCGGCCAAACTAATTTAAACGAAACACTCCACAAACAAAACAGACACCCACATCCAAACTGCATTCACTGCAACACACCTGAAACCCTAGACCATATATTCAACTACTGTTCACAATATAAACAACAACAAACACAACTATACAACTCTCTTCCCCGACAGCTCAAAAACAACATCCAACTGCTCCTAGACCCCTTTAACCATACCGCTAAATTCTCCCATATAGCCACATTCCTTAAAACAACAAATCTAAAAAGCAAACTTTAGAAAAATCCTAACAAATTACAGCTTAACCACTACATCTAAAATCCATACTTTTACAATTTAGGATCGGGATCCAAATTCTCAGCGCGGACCGACTTCTCCGACGTCCGCGCGACAAATTCGCCCATATCCATACTATAACAAGTATTTGTCACAAAGTGACGAAATGTCCCCCGCCTGTATATACACCATAGTACCAAATATAAGACAATCCAGCGATTAGTTCTTGAGATATTGCGGCAACACCGTTTTCCAACTCCAAAAACAGATTTGCCTGCTGTGACCTTGAAAATGGGGTCAAGGTCACCAAAACCGACTGGTGTATGCGGTGTCTGTATATACACCATAGTTCAAAATATGAAGACAATCCAGTGATTAGTTCTTGAGATATCGCGGCAACACCGTTTTCCAACTCCAAAAGCAGATTTGCCTGCTGTGACCTTGAAAATGGGATCAAGGTCACCAAAACCGACTGGTGTCTGCGGAGTCTGTATATAAATATGAAGACAATCCAGTGTTTAGTTCTTGAGATATTGCGGCAACACCGATTTCGAACTCCAAAAGCAGATTTGCCTGCTGTGACCTTGAAAATGGGGTCAAGGTCACCAAAACCGACTGGTGTCTGCGGTGTCTGTATATACACCATAGTTCCAAATATGAAGACAATCCATTGTTTAGTTCTTGAGATATCGCGGCAACACCTTTTTCCAACTCCAAAAGCAGATTTGCCTGCTGTGACCTTGAAAATGGGATCAAGGTCACCAAAACCGACTGGTGTCTGCGGAGTCTGTATATACACCATAGTTCCAAATATGAAGACAATCCAGTGTTTAGTTCTTGAGATATCGCGGCAACATCGTTTTCCAACTCCAAAAGCAGATTTGCCTGCTGTGACCTTGAAAATGGGATCAAGGTCACCAAAACCGACTGGTGTTTGCGGAATTTGTATATACACCATAGTTCCAAATATGAAGACAATCCAGTGGTTAGTTCTTGAGATATCGCGGCAACAAACAGGTGGGACGTACGGACGGACGTACGTACGGACGGTCGTGAATACTATATCCCCTGCTTCGCGCTTTTGCGCGGCGGGGGACAATAAACATGACCGTTCAACCAGCCACCAACCCAAGCTCAGCTTCCACGCTCACGGCCAATCCTCACCCCCCCTCTCCTGACTCCCTACCCCAGCCAGTAAGCCCAAACTTTTTATAATAGGTTTCTCACCCACCCCTCCGTTATTTTTCATTTTATAGTACATATTATTACATAGCATATCAGCTTAACTGTTTAAAAACCATTCTAAGTCTCTACACTAGCTACTTCCCTTAGACTAGGTTTCTTACAGCTCTACATCACCACTGCTAAACCTCTCTCCCCTTCACACTCCTTTACTATATTTCTTTCTTCTTTAACCCCCCTAACTTACATTTTTTTGGGCCAGCCAATTACTTACGTATTTCCCACTATTGTTTATTACTGTTTAACCCGTCTGGCCCCGACTGCGAAATAGCCGACGGCTGAAGCGGTCGTAAAGTCCTCAATACTACTAATTAAGGGCATTCCAATTACAACATGAGGAAAGCGTACACAGTGCAAAAAAGCTAGACGTCGTGAAGAAAGTTAGAGATGGCGCTTCACAGGCCAGTGTGAGCCGCCAGTCTGGCGTTCCAGCGGGGACCATCAGGGATTGGATTAAGAATGAGGAAAAACTTCAGTCAGCCGCCGCCGAATGCCACGACAGCAGAGGACCACAGACGAAGAGAATCCGTTGAGCCGACAACACTACTCTGGACAAGGCAAGTGATGGCTGGTTGTGGAGGTTTCAGCGACGTCACGGGATCAAGTCCATCACCGTCAGCGGCGAATCTAAATCTGCCGTTGTTGAATCTGCTGCAGCATATCCATCGATACTCCGAGACATCATTGAGGCGGAAGGCCTGCATGATGAGCAGATATACAACGCTGATGAGACCGGCCTGTACTATCGGATTCTCCCTGACAAGACTCTCGCCGGGAAAAATGACCCCAGGCAGAAGACAGGGTTCAAGAAGGCCAAGCAACGTGATACAGTGCTCCTTGCTTGTAACAAAACCGGACATCATAAGTTGAAGCCACTTGTTCTAGGAACAGCGAAGAACCCCCGCGCCCTCCACCACGTGAACCGCTCTACGTTGCCAGTGGTCTACCAAAGTTCCAAGAATGCATGGATGACGGCAAAACATCTTCAAAGAATGTTTTTTTAAGAATTTCATTCCCGCCGTAAGAGATTACCTGAGACAACAAAAACTTGAAGAAAAAGCAATCCTGCTTTTGGACAACTGCCCAGCCCACCCCCCTGCCTCAACGTTGTCTTCACACGACGGCAAAATCAAGGCCATTCTCCTGCCGAAAATATCGTCAATAATACAGCCCTTGGATCAAGGTATAATAAAGGCATTTAAATCACACTACAAGAGGAAACTTATCACCAATTTGCTAGATTCCGCTATGCCCCAACAGACTACATAAAGACGGTCACGATGAAGGATGTAATCTTCACAACGCATTACGCCTGGAGTCAAATTACAACAAGCACCATCAACAATTGCTGGCGAAAGGGACTGGGCAACGCCTTTGATGACGATTTCCTCACCGAAACGGACATAACCAAGGCTGTTGCAAAATACAGAGACTATGCCGGCGAAGAAGCCCTCGAGGTCGATCCGACTTCGGTTGAACTTTGGGCCACATGCGACAATGACCTCCCGACCACAGAAAACAAAACCGATGATCAGCTGATCGAAGATGCCCGATCAAGTAGCAATGATGATGAAGATGAAGATGAAGATGAAGATGCTGAACCTCTACAGCCGCCTCCCTGTGTCCCCCGACGTACAGCGAAAGAAGCGGTAGCCGGCTTGGAGGTTTCTATACAATATATACAACAGAACCCCAATAGCTCATTCAATACCAGGACCTTGCTGCATGCAAAACTCCTCTTGGATATGATGAGGAGGGATGTTGTTAAATCAAAGAAGCAGCAATGCATTACGAATTATTTTAAATGAGCTAACAAATCGATCGGACAATACAGGTGATGTATGGAGGGCGGACCAGTATCTGCACAATTCCTCTAACCACCGACGTGCTGTCAACATCTGTTCCACGCCACAACAGCTAAAAACTGTGGCGACTCCTATGTAGGAGAAACATCCAGGCCCCTACCCATTAGAATAAAAGAACACAAGACCTCAGTACAAAAAAATGACTCAAAATCAGCCATCTCCGACCACACCCAAACCCACCCCGATCACAACATCCAGTGGAACAACATCAAGATCCTGGCCAACAACCAATCAGACTACAAAATCAGGAAACTCCTAGAAGCACATCCACATCAAAAGGATCCAGCCAGCAATGAACAGAGACCAAGGCTATTACATCCCGCCTGCTTACCATCACCTAATTGCTCAATCCCTGTGTCCATCCAATTAATACAGTGGCTTCCATCATCTCCATCAGTTAGCTTGTTTACTCTGCTAGTATACTCTGTGTTCATCAGTCATCCACTGGCTTACAATTAGCTTAATCACCTCTCTTTGCCCATCAACTAGTCACTGTAACAACTTAGATGTCAATAAGTGTATATATACCTATGTTGTTTAGCCCTATCGATCACTTGCTTGATAAAGGTGTTAGGATCTACACCGAAACGTCGCACCAATTGTAATAAAGAAGTTGTTCATCCACAGAACTCGTCTTACTTTATCACTCCAACTTCTAAATGCCACTCAAAGAAATCACTGTAGTTGTTTGTTTTCAGCGTATGTCTAAGTTGGTATTTCTGCTATCCAAAATGTCTTATTGCTGACATAAATGCGATGTTTAATAATGCGAGCAAAGACCACTCGCATTTTTCGCATTTAATTCACGCTCGCGTTAATTTCATGTTTTACAGTATTCATTAGGTGTTAGATGACATATTCCCATTCTTTGAGTAGAGTTCATAATTTAGAGTTAATCCCTCTTGTGTAAGACTACCTCATTTAAAGACGCTTTGGAACATAACATTTTTGAGAAAGCTGGCTGAACCTAACACAAGAGCGAGACGAGAGAGATAAGATGCCTTCTACGATTTGACTTGCAACTTGTCTATTTGTCCAGTGTGGACGGGATACCTACCATATTTTCTTGAGTATAGTGCGCACCCAAGTATAATGCGCACCCCAGTCTAGCTGATTCAGTATTTTGGAGAGAAGAATTGAATATTACGTGCAGAAAAAAATAAACCATGACCCTTCAGAGAATTCAGGTAAATGAACATGTGATAAGAAACTTGGTCAGTACAAATTTGAAATTTGAGATACCTGACATGTTGATTTACTATTTAAATGGTATTTTTGGTTCTGCTAGGCATTGTTTTACATGCAGGGATTAAGATTACCATGTGTATTTTCTCGTAAACCAAGCCGGAAACAGCAATCAGCTGTACACACGTTTTCTTGGAATATACCTGTGATTTGATTAAAACTTACCCAATGATATAACTTTAAAAGATTTGATGCAAGGATCGGGAATAATTGTAAATTATCTAATAAATTGTATATTTGTATACTTATCCTATCTCACACTATGCATTTCCTCTTATTCTTCGATCCTGATGTTTAAACGTCCTAGAACAAAGTTTCCAGCTTCAAAAACATCAATCACCCCAACACATCCCACACATCACCAAATCACCACTGAGATCATGGGTCATGCACCACTGCAATCCCGTGCGGCATGACCCCAGCGATCTGGTCACCTGACATATTTAGCACCTTCATTCTCATTCTAGAGCATACAGGCTGGTGTAACTGTGATGCGGGGATGGTTGGGTGGGCATTTAGCGTGTGAGATAGGATAAGTATACAAATATACAATTTATTAGAAAATTTACAAATTTTTAAACTTATCCTATCTCACACTATGCATTTATCCCACGGTTGGATGGTGGGGCGCAGATACCCTAGCCTGTAAGGGCCTCAACCATGAGATGTACACGAGGAAGCTGGAACTAATCAGGAAAATTCAAGGATTTAACAAGGATTAGTGATAAACTCGTGTAAGGGTTGCTTAAAAAAACCCCTCTTTGTGCTACCAAGAGATATACATCATGACATCGGGGAATCATGTGTTCCTTGGTTTCACACAGGACGCCGTTACAAGAACGTCCGCGTAACCATGAGCGAGGCGACACCTACTCGGACACGACTTAACCAATTTAACCCTACAAATTGTAATCATGTAAAAGACTTTATTGCATGATATACAGGAGACAAAACGCGGTACTTGTAGTATGCTGGGTATCCTCATCTGTGCTGTGAGGCTGCTGTAAGCTGTTGTGCCAGCACAAGAGGTCTTCCATGTCATCAGGTCCCAATAATGATGAGAGGGGTGTAAGGGTAAATAGATGATCTGGTTGAAACGGGATGATTGGTCCACAAGGCGGTAACATCGAATCAACGCCTGAAGCTCAGCGACAGTGGAAACCCGGGAACCAGTAGTCGTGGTAACAACTGAATTAATAGCAGCCAAGTAAGTAGATAAAGTAGAACCTTTCAACTTCCTAGTAGAGCGTAGATGTTGGAGGTATTCAGCTTTTATCTGAGGAGACGCAGTAGTAGGAGATGAAATATTGCTAGCTGAGCAGTAACTTTCAAACGCCCTCCACTTGTGGTCGTATAAGGCTTTAGTAGATGTGCGATGCGCCGCTGTAATAGTTCTCGCCACCTTCTGAGAATAATCCTTGGCTACGAGAGATCTCTGGAGATGCGCCAAACGCAAAGATGGAGAGTGTCTGGAGACGGGTGTAGTATGTCCGAGGGCGGTTGTAGGAGGAGGTCTGGTCCCTGAGGAAGAGGATGGTAACCTCGATCTGCGACGTCTATGAGGACGGTGAACCAACTTCTCGCTGGCCAAAAGGGCGCCACCAAAAGAAGTAGAAGACATTTGGTGTTCTTTACCTTCTGTAGGATCCGAGGAAGGAGGCTCGTCAGAGGATATGCATAAGTGTGGAGACCTTCCCACGATACGGCTAGGGCATCATGATCCCATGCTAGTGGATCTGGTATGGGAGATATGAATCTCGCCAGCTGATTGTTGAAGCGGGTTGCAAATAGGTCGAGGTCTGGTGTTTGAAAGAGGTGGCAGATCCAGTGGAAGACTTGAGGGTGGAGTCGCCATTCTGTCGGGGATGGTTGATTGGGTCGGGATAATGTATCTGCTATCACATTCTGGATCCCAGGAATGTGCCTGGCCGGAACTTGTATGTGAAGGGAGTCAACGAGGGTAAAGAACTGGAGCGCCATTCTGAGGAGGGAGACAAACTTTGTTGACCCCATCTTGTTGATGTACCATACAACGACTGCATTGTCTGATTGGATCATGACTGACGATGATCGTAGAAGGATTGCCCAATGAGTGACGGCGAAAAGACCGCTTTGAATTCGAGATTGTTGATGTGTAAGTTTTTTCTGTACTTGACCATCGTCCTGCCATTTGTAGGTCGTGAAGATGAGTGCCCAAACCGACTGTTCAGGCGTCGACGAAGAGGTGGTGTACCGGTGTAAACGGCAGCAAGGAGACTCCAGCAGAGACATTCGACTCCTGAAGCCACCAGCGAAGGTGATCGTGGAGGTTCAGTGGGAGCCGAATCTGGATCACGCAATCGTCCTTCTGGAGGAAGGGCCAGAAGAAGCACTGTAGAGGGCCTAGGTGTAATTGACCTCGCGAGGTGAGGGCTTGTGCAGACGTCAGAAGTCTGAGGAGTTTTTGCCACTGCCGGAGAAGTAACGGCTGTCTGAGAGCCAATGGTACATGTCTCTGTATCTTTGCCCACCTGTCTGGGGTAACAAACATCTTTCCCACCGGGATCGTCTTCGACTTGGACACATTGATCAACCATCCTAGTTGATGAAGTAGCTTCCTTGTAAAATCTAGATGTGTCACCAGTGTCGCTGAACTGGCATGAGCCTGGATACAGTCGTCTATGAAGGCCTCGAAAACAATGCCTCAGCAATGCAGGAACTGTGTCACCGCTTTCGTGAGACGGGTGAATAACCACGGGGCCGTAGAAATTCCAAACGGGAGCACCATCCACTGGTAGTGCATCACGTTGAAGACGAAGCGGAGGTATTGACGATGATCTCGGTGAATGGGGACATGGAGATAGGCGTCCTGAAGGTCGAGACTGATCATAAAGTCGCCTGGACGAATGATTGTGCGTAGTAACGCGATAGAGATCATTCTGAAGTGTGGTGGAGGGTCTAGGTATTGTGAGTTGAAGTCCTTCATGTTGAAAATCAACCGCATCTTGTCGCTGTTCTTCTTTGGAACGATCTTCTTTTGAAGATCGGGGAGTAAAACCCTGGAACGGAAGGGATGGGACCAAGACATTCTATTGCATGTTTTGTGATCAACGTACCTATGACCTCTGTGATGGTCGACAGTTGGTGGCCAGCGAAGACCTTTTGCCTGGAATAAAGAGTGACCGGAGGTAGAGTTGTTAACGGGAGTCTGTACCCTTCTGTCAAAATCCTTGTTACAAAGGGGTCGCCCAGCAGAGTTCAGTTGGCTGCAAAAAAAGAAAGTCTTCCGCCTACAGGAGTGTGGAACAAGGGAACGGCTGGGTGAGGAAGTACCCAGTCGTGCCGCTCCGGAACAAAGTCACTTATGGGAAGAGTCAACCGGCTTCGTTGACTCACCTGAGGCAGATCCAGTAATGAAGGACACGGTTCTGGAAGGGGTGGCTCTGGTCCCACGGTTGCCACGTCCACGAAAGCCCTTGCCGCGAAAGGAACCACATCGATTGCTGTAGGCCTCGCACTCATCCTTCTGGGCTGGGACGTACTGAGGTTTACGGCGAAGGCGCTGTTGATCTTCAAGCTGCTGTTTGTGGATCTTGAGAATGTCAAAGGACACTTGCAGCTGGGTGTCCTTAGTGACGTCTTGCATGACAGTGTGAATCATATTGGCGAACAGGAAAGGCGAAGGCCAAGGGAGTTGATACAATCGTGCCTAAAAATGGTCCTCCCACAGGCAATACTGGAGTATACCATGTCGACATAATGTAGTAAGGGAACCCATACAATGGGATAGGAGATCCATTACGTCCTGAAACTTGTCATGGCCCCACGAATATGAGCTTCTTCTGATGAACAAGTGCGGGCAACTAACATGGCAACAGCTTCTGTAGTAGAGATAGGAAGGGAAGCGTGCAATGTATAGTCTGGTCAATATGAGCCAAATCTTTATCCTCCACAATAGCAGAAAAGGAAGAATGCTTGGGAGTGATATTATGGATGTCGCCATCTAGTTCTGGGGTCGAAGTGATGGAAGACATACCATGAGTTCCTGTGTCTGTGTAATTAAAGCGAGGAGTCAGTAACTTGTCCCTATGGCGGCGAAGAGTAGCAAAGACCAAATCCAAATTCTTGCTCATATCTGTGAAAACTTGTTAAGGTGGTAAGGTAAGAGTGTTCAATGAGGGACCGGTGATCACAAAGCCAGTGTGTCGATCCTCCTTAGCAGTACTGCAGGGAAGTCCCATTTTATCAGCAATCCAAAATAACTGCTTGATCCGCTATATCATAATCACCTTGAGAGGAGGCTGACGAATGTGGATCATCGTATGCAGTAGTAGAAGGCGTAGGTAAGGTAGGAGTCTCGGCCGATGGGAAGCTATGATGGTCTAGAGCCTTAGATACCGCATGTACCAGAGTCTGAAAGTTCGGGGTGGGGAACGAGGAAGAATCCGTGCGATGATCCCACGACGTAGGGAGAAATTGACGATCTTGCGTAGTCATGTGATTCATAGTATGAGAGCGTTGAGGTCGCCGAGGTGAAGGAGAACGGGATCTAGATACCTGGTGACGTCCCAGGGAATCATAACGATCAGATGAGAGATGACTGTTTTCATTATAGTCCCGATAGTCCTGATAGTCCTGATAATTAGAAGGGGTAGAACGTGGATGAATCCGTGATCTACAATGACTGTCATACCTACGATGTTCTCTTGAATGTCCTCTATCTCGAGAGCAGTGACGATCCGATTCACTATGAGAGATCTGTTTATCCCATGAAAAACATCGTTCCATGGAAGAATGACGATCTTGTGAAGGATGACGATCCCTGTGTCGGGTAGGCGAAGTCGTAAAAACGGTTGATTTCACGGTCGATTTCACACTTGGGCGATGTGTCGATGTATCGATCTGTTGAAGTATCAATACGTTGATGAGCAGAAGAATGTCGATTCCCCAGGTTTCGATCTGTAGAGGAAGCGAGCTGCTGATCAACTTAGGTATGATCTGGTGAAATATTGACAAAATAATCCCACGAGGAGCAGCGACTTTCCATGGAGGAATGGCGATTTTCGATAAAAGTGAAGCAAAGCAATTTGGCGAGTCATTGCTCCGTAGATCCCTTGATCGCTCGGGATCCAACAATGGGTGACGACATTGTATTGGAAGCTCTGTTGTCCGACGGAGAAAGCTGGTTTCTCTGCTACAATGCCGATCATCCAGCTCTCGTTCACATGAGTGAGTGAGTGAGTGAGTAAGTGAGTGAGTGAGGTTTTACGCCGCTTTTAGCAATATTCCAGCCATATCACGACGGGGGACACCAGAAATGGGCTTCACACATTGTACCCATGTCGGGAATTGAAACCCGGGTCTTCGGCGTGACGAGCTAACGCTTTAACCACTAGGCTACCCGACCGCCCTTCGTTCACATGAGCTATCCCCATGCATTGGAAGTCGGAAGAGCTGTAACTGTATCCCGATCGCACATGGAGCGACGAAGAGACGAATCCCACTCGGGCTGGGGGGAAGGGCACCCCTCTGCTCGATGTTTAGATTTTCCCAACGTTTGGTCAAGGGAGACGGTTCAGACAACAGTACAGTCCGGTGGTCAGTTGATAGCGGGACGACTGTAGGAGACAGCGAGCTGTCACGTGCAGGGGATGTGGTCTGTTTACAAGCGGGAATGTCAGTATTCAAAAACGAGCCGGACAACAAATCTTCTTCCACGGAAAGCGAAGTAACTGTTGCCGAATTAGTAGATTTATTCCCCTTCTTGCAAGATAATGAAGGCATATTCACATGAGATATTACTTGTCGCTTGGGTTTCTTCACGGAGGAAGGACTGTGCTCCCTCGAATAGTTTGATGCTTTGGATCTACAATCAGTTGATCGTTTGGAGCACTATATAGCTGGTGTAGGTAAGTTTTGAAATCCGATTCCGATAAGTTTGCACACTGTGTACAACGTGTTGCAATCTCACATACCCCACGACAATCACAACAACTGAGGTGGGGATCGAGAGGGGAAAACAGACTATGGCAGTCGGAGCAGAGGGGGCGTGATGACTCCATATCGTTTATCAGATTACAACAACAATTCTCTGTTCAAGTGACGTCTTAACATTCAGGCGATAGAATTGAGAATGAGTGTGCTTGAATATGTCAGGTGACCAGATCGCTGGGGTCGTGCCGCATTGGATTGCAGTGGTGCATGACCCATGATCTCAGTGGTGATTTGGTGATGTGTGGGATGTGTTGGGGTGATTGATGTTTTTGAAGCTGGAAACTTTGTTCTAGGACGTTTCCACATCAGGATTTGAAGAATAAGAGGAAATGCATAGTGTGAGATAGGATAAGTTTAAAAATTTGTATCTGAAAGTATTATTTTATCAGGCATAATATATTCCAATATCATGTTATTTTAGTTACAGCTTTTACAAGATATTTTAAAAATAATAATAACCCTAAGTGTAGCACTTCTGTGCAGCTGATCACTATTGCCGATTATTTTTTTTCACATGGAACAATTTGGCCAGTCATCGTCGAGTCTTCCATGCGCGTGATCTCGAGAACTACAGGTTGACATAGAATCGTCAAACTACAACAAAAATGACTTTTTACAAGTCAAAGTATGGCCTTTATGATGTATGTATCAATTCTCTGTCAACTAAAATTTGTTTCAAGGCGCCAATAGCGGTAATCTGTAGTTGCTGTTAATAACGGTGAGTTATGTGATCTTCCGATCGTTTCAAACACGATTGCGCTGAAATTAATTTAAACAATATTAAACGGAATTTTGAAAAAAATTAATGAAATAAGTAAGAAACATAAGTCCAGATATACATTGAACACTTCTTATAACCAGACAGTGGAATTACAAGATTACATGGTGTACTCCAGTACAGATTTGTTGACATGGTATTTGTAATACCTTTGTATTAATGCAAAACTCGAGCTCAATACGAGCCAACTTTACTTCGGCCATGTGAAGATAAGTACAAAAACTTGGTCCGGCAATCTCCAATCAACAATACATATAAAACTGGAAACTGTAAACGAAACATGATCCATTACATCCCCTTTTTTCCATAAGCTAAAAATAAAGATAACACTACTTTAAGTGTCACACTTTTAAATGAAATGTCTGTCTCTCTGAGCACAATAAACTTTAACACAAACAAAACCATTATTGCAATTTTAGAGTCACTCAGAGAATCGCTGTGGTCTGAAGATTGGTCGACCACTGGATGAGAATGCAATGGGGTTCCTCGATGGAACAAGGCTTTGCGACACATTCATGTCTGGAGGAGTGTCTGGAAACTGTACAGGAACATTCTCTGGAGTAGCATTAGTTGCTCCTTGAGTGGTTCCATCAGGACTTTGGATTGTACTGCAGTCGTCAGGAAGATTTTCCTTTGTTGGAATCAGGTCATGCTTGTACTGTGGGTACTCTGAGCCACCTTGAGTTCTTACTACCAAAGAACGTGGATTGCTTGCAGATTTCACAACTTTAGCTGGGATCCAGTCCGTCCCTTGCCTCAATCGCACACTGTCATGCACCTGTATTGGTTGTCTTGGATGAGCACTCTGATCATAGTAGACTTTCTGGGTCTCTCGTGACTGTGAGATTGCTTGTTTCACTGCATCACAGTCAACAACTTCAGGTCTGAGCATTTCATATTGCACCGGTAAGTCACTTCTCAACCTGCGTCCCATCAGAAAGACAAGGGGAATACTGTGCAAGATAAGTGAACATACCCAGATAACCTTCAAGCTCCTTCTTGCTTGTAGGAGTTGTCATTGTGCGCACTGCTTCAACTTTATCCGGGTCTGGTTTCATGCCATCAGAGGTAAGTATTTCACCAAAGAATTTCACTTCCTGCGAACACAGTTGAGTCTTGTCTGCATTTAACTTGATACCACATTCTTTTTCAGTCTCAAGAGTGTCCATGAGGTTCTTGTTATGTTCCTCAATGGTTCTGCCACTGATGAGAATATCATCTAATATTGGGTGAGTATAGTTCAGTTTTTCGAAGATTTTGTCCATGCGCTTTTAGAACACTTCACTGGCACTTTTAATTCCAAATGTAAGACGTAAGAACCTATATCTACCACATTAAGTGTTGAACGTGGTCAACATGGAGGAGTCATGGTCAAGTTGTACTTGCCAATATGACGATTTCGCATCTAGGACTGTGAAGTACTTGTGGTCAGCAATCTTTGAGGTCACATCTTGTATCCTGGGCATTCTGTAGTGCTCACGTTGTATCGCCTTATTTAGGTTTAGGTTTAGTCACAACCTAATTTCACCACTTGCTTTAGGGATGACTACCATAGAATTTACCCATTCAGTGGGCTCTTCCACTTTCATGATCACTCCCAAGTCCTCCATTCGCTGAAGTTCCACTTGAACTTTCTCATGTAGGGCAATTGGAACTTTTCGTGGAGCATGTACTACTGGTTTCACTTCTGGGTCAAACTGAATACTGTACTTGTCTTCAAGACATCCTAAGCCTTGGAAGATATCTGGAAACATCCTGAGTATTTTCTCAGAACTACTTGCATCAGTAATCAGGCGTTCAATGTTCAACAGGACTTTTATCAGGTTTAAGTCCTCACAGGCTCGAAGTCCTAACACTGAGGGTGCCTCTTCTTGCACTATATAGGCGTACAGACACATTTCTGTAACTACAATCCAGGTAAGTCATACCTGCAATTTTCAACCAATTCTGTCCATAGCCGTAAAGCCTTGTGTCCGGTTTCTCAAGAGGACCTGCAAACTTGCAGACTTTTAGAAAGTCTCTCTCTGAAATAGCAATGACTTATGTGCTCCTGTATCTATCTTCATAGGTACTATGAACTTCTTGTTCACTAGAATATCTGCATATTGTTCTGAATAGTCTTCACCACTTTCACCCTTCCTATCCTCTATTGTCCCAATAAAGAGTTCATCAGTCTCTAAACTGTGGACTTTTGGGTTGCTTTGACCTTGTTTCCATCTTCCAGACCCTCTTGAGTTCTGTGTTCTTGGTGGATTCCTCGCTACTGTTCTGGACCTACAAACTGATGCATAATGTCCAAATTTGTGACACTTCAAACACTCTGCACTTCTCGCAGGACACATGTCATTCTTTGAATGTGATTTTCCACATCTTTCCCACCTATCACTACTTGTTTTCACACTAGCCTGTGCACTTGCTGATCGCTTCTGACTACTGTCCCCTAACTTCCTCTGATGAGTATAATTACCACTTCTCTTCTGAATGCTACAAACTGCCTCTGACTGAATTTCTTTCATCTGTTTTTTACTCACTTCAAAACTTCTCACTATTTCAAGGGCCTTATTTACTGTCAAATCTGCTTCTTGTATGTTACTTGTTCCACAAACTATTCTATCACGAACCGTGTCATGAGGAATCGCACCAAAGGCACACTCTGTCACGAGGGTTTTGATTTCTGTCACATATGAATCCACTGTCTCATTTTGGCCCTGAACACGTGTATTAAAGCGAAAAAGCGCATGATTGTCACATTCGTTTTAGGAATACTATAGTTTTCAAATTTTGTGTACAGAGGTAGCAATTTATCCTTTTCTTCATTTGTCAATGTCCAAGTATTAAATACATCTCGGCCCTCCTGACCAATGTACAACAGAAAATAGCTAGACTCTTCCTTCTCATCTTTCGCCGCGAGTGGTCCACTGAACAGCATTTATATCGTCTGTTTCCACTTTTTCCAACTTTCTGCCACATTAGCGGCATCGAAATTCATTGGCAGAATGTCAATTCGACCTGCCATGACTTCTGACACCATGTAATTACCTTTGTATTAATGACAAAATTCGAGCTCAATACGAGCCAACTTTACTTCGGCCATGTGACGATAAGTACAAAAACTTGGTCCGTCAATCTCCAATCAACAATACATATAAAACTCGAATCTGTAAACGAAACTTTGCGTTTGGGGGGAAAAACATCAAAACTCATTATTGCGCATATTATGAGCACCTCCTTCTACACAGCTGTGATTTTTGGGGATTTTTCAAGAAAATACGGTATCTGAAAACACCAACTTATATGCCAGCAGCAACATCATTTCCTGCAATCTGGATCAGTGCATGTGACTCACTCAAGACATTCAACTGTGCCAAGTACTGGACTGGACTTATGTAATAGTACCTATTATATATTGCTGCTGCCACATATCTGACACATTGTATTGCCTTTTATGATTTTAAATCTAATCCTAAAAAAAAAATGTTTAATTTAATTTGTTATCTATTCATTTATTTTGTATGGTTATTTGCTGATAAGTTCTGTACAATCCACTTTCTGGGTTAATCATCCCGTTTAAAACTTGGGAAGCAACCAGAAACAGAAATTGGGGCTTGAGTCTACAGGTGAGGAACAAATCAGGGTTTTGAAGAAATGGGAATTATTAGCGGTAGTTAAGTGTTATAGCCTTCAATGTGCAATTCACTTATAACTTTTGAAAATAGTTCATAAAAAAAAAAAAATTTTATAAAGGGTTTGCATGTGCAGAAGTTTTCTTATCTGCATCACCAAGTCTACAGGGACTAACATATCACAATTTCATTTCATCATCATGACCAATGAATCCCCGACTTGCCACCATCATTGTTTACACTACCGTACTCATTCATATACAGTTTGTCCCGTGGCCCGGAGAACCCCCCACTGGGAGATCATGACACAGTTAGTCCACTTTTAACAAAGATGAATTCATAATGAACAAGTACTAAATAATTTCTTTCTTATCCTCTTCACTATCAACATATACACCTTACATCCCCTAGATATATATTTCTAAATATTATACCAGACTTCAGCGAGTCTACAAGTAATGACAAATCAACCAAGTCGCCACTTGGAAGAGAAAACACCATTTTCAAATAATAATCTCTTTTTTTTCGAAATGAACACATATTTACCGTATTTTCTTGAGTATAGTGCACACTTTTTTTCCAAACAACACAGCTGTGTAGAAGGGGGTGCGCATTATACACGAATTATGAGTTCGGATGTTTTTTCCCCCCATGGAAAGTCATTACCGTGAGCACGAAACACCGGAAAAACCATGTCAACAAATCCATACTGAAGTACGCAAATTAATCATGTAATTACACTGTCTGGCTATAAAAAGTGTTCTTTGTTTATCTGGACTTATGTTTGTAACTTATTTCATTATTTAATTCAAAATTCCTTTCAATATTGTTTTTATTAATTTCGGCGAAATCGTGTGTGAAGCGATCTGAAGATCGCACAACTCACCATTATTAACAGCAACCACGGTCAGAATACCGCTATTGATGCCTTGAAACAAACTTTAGTTGACAGAGAATGGATACATATATCATAAATGACTTACTTTGACTCGTTAAAAGTCATATTTGTTTTTGTTTGATGATTCTATGTCAA
Source organism: Haliotis rufescens (assembly GCF_023055435.1). Classification (NCBI taxonomy): domain Eukaryota; kingdom Metazoa; phylum Mollusca; class Gastropoda; order Lepetellida; family Haliotidae; genus Haliotis; species Haliotis rufescens. Next base: position 182,875 of record NW_025964146.1, on the reverse strand, counting down.
CATGAAATTCTCGCGATCACGCGATCACGTGCGCGTGAGCCTTGACGGTGATTGGTCAGACTGGTTCCATGTAAGAAATAATACCCGGCAATAGCAATCAGCTGCTTCGCTTAGGGTTATTATTATTTTAAATATGTTTAGTAAAAGCTGCATATAATTAAGAAAATAATGGAATATATTATTCCTGATTAAAAAAATACTTTCAGATACAATTGTTGCCGATTCTTGCATTAAAAATCCTATAAAGTTATATCATTGGGTGTGTCTTGACCGAATCACCGGTCGATTCCAAGAAAACGTGTGTACAGCTGATTGCTGTTTCCGGCTTAGTTTACGAGAAAATACACAAGGTAATCTTAATCCCTAGATATAAAACAATGCCTAGCAAAACGATAAATACTATTTAAACGGTAAATAAACATGTATTGTGATCTTTTACCTCAAATTTCGAATTTGTACTGACCAAGTTTCTCATCACCCGTTCATTTGCCGGACTTCGCTGAAAGGGTACGGTGTAAATTTTTTCTGCGCATAATCTTCAAATTTCTTTTTTTCCAAAATACTGAACCCGCTAGAGGGGGTTGCGCATTATACATGGGTGCGCACTATACTCAAGAAAATACGGCAGCTATTTTTTTCAATTGATGACACTAAAAGAATAAAAAAAAATTCCCAATTGACATTAAAGCTATATGTATCTGACAAAGTCAATAGTGTATATGTATATGACAACTATAATTATGAATAATTTATTTATGAAACAAACTCTCATTAACTATTTATTTTTAATATGGTCATAGTATATTGTATGTCAGGACAGAAAGTAATGTCTATTGTTTTGTTATCTTAATTTGCATATGTTTTTGAAATAGACCAGCAAAATATGGCAAGTAAACACCCCTGGGATTGTTTTGATATCATCATTTAAGATGAAACATCAAATATATATTTAATATGGATTTGTTTCAATGAAATTATAAATTACCTGAAGAAGCATCACAAAGAGACCGATGATATTAAGGAAATAAGAAGGGACAATATCTAAAAAACATTTCAAAAGCAGAAAAAATTAAATCATGACTGTCAGAAAAGGTTGCGATAAAGTTGCTCTCAAGGAATATCAAGTGAATTTTTATTCTACGATTTTGTTTTGAAAAACTAACTTTCTATAACCATACACATGCTTTTTTTGTTTCTTCAAGTTCACAAAAGGAGGGGATCACAGGTCAATTCCATGTTTGACATACGCTGCTTGGAACATATCACGCCGAAAGAACCCTTTCAACCCATTACGATAAACAATGCACTGAAATTCTCAGCAAATTAGCCCTTCATATTTCAGGTTTATTAATGGTGAGATGATTGTAATCCTGTACTGATAGCAACAGAAAAGAGGCTGGACACAGTGAGCTTGCTGGAACTGGTAACCCTGCATTGCTTTAAGAGGTCAATATTTGAATGCCAGGCCCATATTTGTTATTTTAACTAACGAAGGGCAAGGGCCAATGTTGATGCTTTCATTGCAAAGAAAAACTCAGCATCTTGGACATATTCTGGAAACATGGGGAGACATCAAAGAACTGGAAAACACCTTTTAAAGTTGGATATAAATCTTGGACTTTAGGCCAAATATATCCAAAGAAAAAACAAAGCAAGTATCTAGTGGAAAAAATTGTCAGGTTCACATCTGAGCTCCACAAAATTGATTTCAGTGCAGGGGTGGCTGGTGTCTAGCAAGTTCCAGCACTTAGCAGTCAGAGCGCGCGCGCGCGCGCGAGCACGCACGCACACACACACACACTTTTTTCAATATCATATAAATGTGGCCAAGTCATGTTTTAAATATTTGTACTTATAAGTTAGATATTTTAGATGTTTCATTTTAGCTTTAAACTTAACATACAGTACCCTACAAACACTAAAAACCTTTAGAGTTATACAAGCCCTCAATACAATAAGCTTTCACACATTCAGTCTCTTACATTGCCTGAGTTTGGACGAGATAATGGCCAAATACACACTACAAACCTGACTGGATAGATAAGCTAACAGCGAAAGGGTTTATAAATGATACGTTTTGGTTAGTTACCCGAACACAGCTGTGTAAGAAGATTAAACCATGTCGAAGGCACCTCACGATAACTTGGCTACTTTCAAATTGGTGGTGGTCGGTGATGGTGGTGTGGGCAAATCAGCCCTGACTATTCAGTTCTTTCAGAAAATGTTTGTTCAAGACTATGATCCCACTATTGAAGATTCCTACATTCAACACAGGGATACTGACGGGCAGTGGGGTATTCTGGACGTGCTGGACACGGCAGGGCAGGAGGAGTTCAGTGCCATGAGGGAGCAGTATATGAGGAAAGGGGACGGATTCCTCCTCGTCTCCTCCGTCACAGACAAACAGAGCTTTGAAAACCTCAGGAACTTCCACAATCAAATATTAAAGGTAAAAGACAGGAACAACTATCCCATGATCCTTGTGGGTAACAAAGTTGACTTAGTGCACCAGAGAAAAGTCAGCGAAGACCTCGGGAGAGATCTCGCATCTGAGCTGTGTATTACCTACCGTATTTTCTTGAGTATAGTGCGCACTTTTTTTCCAAAAAACACAGCTGTGTAGAAGGGGGTGCGCATTATACACGAATTAATGAGTTTTGATGTTTTTTCCCCTGTGGAAAGACATTACCGTGAGCATGTAACACCGGAAATACCATGTCAACAAATACATACTAAAGTACGCAAATTAGTCATGTAATTACACTGTCTGGCTATAAAAAAGTGTTCTTTGAATATCTGGACTTATGTTTGTAACTTATTTTATTAATTTTATTCAAAATTCCTTTTAATATTGTTTTAATTAATTTTGGCCAAATCGTGTGTGAAGCTATCGGAAGATCGCAAGTAATTATTGCGATCACACCAGCACCTGCACTGGAGCCTTGACGGTGACTGGTCAGACTGGTTCAATGTAAAAAATAATACCCGGCAATAGCGATCAGCTGCTTCGCTTAGGGTTATTATTATTTTGAATATGTTTAGTAAAAGCTGCGTCTAAATTAACAAGATATTTGAATATATTTGGATTGAATTAATTTTGTGAAGAAAATATTAAATTTATCGGCCGAAAGCCATTATATTTTTTCTTTTGTCGACAGAGAATCATCAATAAATTCTAACTATATCAATTGTTTCGGGTAGATAGTATTTTTTAACTCATTGTATTTCCGCCCGGCACGAGCACTCAATCACATGCGTTCCAACAGAAAGAGTAGAGCGAGCGAGCGAGAGAGAGAGAAATTGTCAAAAGTATGGGAGGTTTACTCTTCAGGTAATTAGTTGTACTTTATATTGTTTATTAATGCTTAGAGTACCTTTTCATGTATTATTTCATGTAATTTTATATTTATGCATATTTGAAGGAAAAGTGTAGGATTTTGACAACTGTTGACTCTTGGAACAGTCCATTATATTCTAGTGTAGGGATGTTTTCTTAAATGTACATTTATTAGCGCCAAAGTCACTTTATTTTCAATTTCTTTCCAATATTTGTAATGTTTATCGTTTTAGCTTTTTTTAGGCGTTTGTTAGGCTTTCCTTTTTAGTACATTTACTTGAGCGCACAACCTATTTCCCCTCAAGTAAAATAGACTAGTCCAAATCTCGGCATTAGGCCGGCTGGCAGTGTCACACTAGTTTCAGTGTTTGTTTACATTTTGGAGTCAAGTAAATGTTGTTATATATTCAAAAGCGTTAATTCTTTCGCTATTTTGGTATTTTATAGAATATCTAATGATATTTCCGAGCACTTTGCAATTATTTTCATCAGAGAAGTGAACTTTCAATTGAGTTTTTTTTTGTAAGCAACAAGTGTATGAAAGCTTCCAGAGATTTTTGCGTGTACTTTATTTTTGAGTAAGAGTGCAAAAGAGATTATATATTATGGATTTCCTGATATTTTGTTACACTATTTTATATATTTATTTGATAATTATTTCATAAATAATATAAGGCATTCCAGAGATAATTAGTAACACCAAGTCATTGTACAATTGAGAGTAATTAATTTAATGCCAAGAGACTTTCACTAAGAGATGTATTTTATATATTTAGTGATTGTATGAATATTTGGTGTTAAAACAAAGAGATTTATTATTTTTGTCAATTGTTTTCAGAACTCTGTCATCAGAGTGAATAAATAGGTGTTCGGAAGCCCTCCCGTTTTCCCATTCTTCTTAGTCCAAACCAATATTATTTCTGATAAAAAAATAGTTTCAGATACAATTTTTGCCGATCCTTGCATTAAAATCCTGTAAAGTTATATCATTGGGTGTGTCTTGACCGAATCACCAATAGATTCCAAGAAAACGTGTGTACAGCTGATTGCTGTGTCTGGCTTAGTTTACAAGAAAATACACAAGGTAATCTTAATCTTAATCTAAAGATATGAAACAATGTATAGCAGAACAAAAAATACAATTTAAGTAGTAAATCAACATGTCTGGTGATTTTTTATCTCAAATTTCGAATTTGTACTGACCAAGTTTCTCATCACCCGTTCGTTTACCGGACTTCGCTAAAGGGGTACGGTGTAATTTTTTTCTGCGCTTGGTATTCGAATTTTTTAATTTTTTTAAAATATTGAATCTGCTAGAGGGGGGTGCGCATTATACATGGGTGCTCACTATACTCAAGAAAATACGGTACATTGAAACCAGTGCCAAGGACCCTCCCCTAAATGTAGACTTTGCCTTCCATGTGGTCCGAGTTATCAGGTCACAGCCAATAGATTTGAAGAAACAAAGAAACCGAAGAAGAAGCAAGCAGAGAAAGTGTTCAATCCTTTGATGTCAGTCAATCATTGCCATCAATCCTTTGATGTCTGTCAATCATTGTCATCAATCCTTTGATGTCTGTCAATCATTGTCATGAATGCTTTTCATTGTCTGATCCTTAAGGATTGCTGGTCATCCTACATTCTTGATTGGATAGAAGATGTGTCAGTGAAATGTATTCCGTAAATTTGTATATAGTGGCTTGGATGTATGAATTCATCCAATATTTTGTGTAGTTTTTCTAGATTGACAACTCTAAAACCCAGCTGCCTTAGGACATCACATTAAACTTATGGGGTTTAATCATCTGTGGATTGTTAATCAGCTGGGAATAGGGAGTCAGTCGTAACCTACTGCTGTACAGGTGAATCTGCCTACCAGGATCCTGGCTGTACAGTGAATCATCTCGGAGTTGAAACTAAATGTCCTTTGGGAAACAGATCAGTGACAGAAACTGGCACTAAGCCTATAGCCCTTGCAAACTTTGTGTTAGATGAATGCATCAGTTTACAATTAAACCGAGCTGGTAGCTAAAGTAAAGTAGGTACTTCAACTATCAGTACAGTTGGTTGTATGTAGAATTTATTTCATTTCAATCTAAAATGTATCGTATTGCTTCTATACAGTATGTTATCTACTTAAAAACTGCATTACTAATATACACTTTACTAAACTAAATTATTATTTAAACATTTTCTAAAACCTATAACTGTCTGAATGTGGTATGAAATACGAATAATTCTTGCAAATACCTCACCTCTATTACATCAGTTGCAAGTAGCCATAAATTCCTGTTTATGCTGAGAACCACACTATACATTTTTATAAATTTTCAACAGACGTCCTGCGCCACCATGCATGCGCAAGGCGGGAATCTACTCACTTCTTTCCTGTGTGTCCAGATGACAACAAGGACATTTTTTTTGTTGCACATCCGTACACGTGATTGCGTTCCACACTTACAAAGCATTAGATCTTCTCAAGCTTCATAGATACAAGCAGTGAGCAGTTCTACAAGCAAGAACGGGGGTATAAGGAGATCGGAAGTTCTAGTAAGTAATTAGTTAGAACCGTTTTGTGGGATGAGATCTTCATCTCAAGGACAGACACCCGTCTGTTCAGGCTGTGGGCAACACCAGATACCTGGTGACCCTCACCCTAGACGTCTATCATGCAGGAAAGCAACTTCACACAAAAGTCAAGGTGCAGCTATTGCGAGCCTCTGTCAAAGGAGAAATTTGACAAGATCTACAAGGCATGTATCAACAATCCTGATGACAAAAGATTACTAGAGCATCAAGTAAAAAAGTGATTAAGCCCTTGGCGGCCATAATTAATCACGTGGGTGACAAGCGAGTGTCGCGCGAGGGCGCTGTCTCACCTTATGAGGAGAAGAGACCCGTCGCTCATCCCACTCTCCCAATTAAGTTGAGGAGCAGATGTACTTTACAGGCTTTAACGTAGCCTCTAACTTGCATCCGGCAACGACTGGTACGGTGGACCATCTAGGTTTGAAAGAAGCTTACGATCTTCCACCCTCTGCCACGTTCCCCTTTAACTTTAATGAGTTCGGAGAAAATAACCAATTCAATGTCTGTAATGATGTATAAAGCGCAATCAACACAACCCCGGCTTGGCCAAACAGGGGTCGATCAGATTGATAAAAGTGCATGCAATCAATGTCTCAGGAAATCTCATATCTAAAAGAATGTGTCGCACAACCCCGGCTTGGCCATACAGGGGTCGATCAGAGAACAGGAGAACATAAAAGAGATAGATTACCTCCCTACCATGCACACCATAGGGCAGATCGTGAATCACGGGCATTGCATCACAGTATGCTCAGAAATACACACCAGTCACCAGTCATAAGATAGACGAACTGACAAAGCACGTGCTAATCAGGATAGAATTCCTAAGCGTGCGCCATCTCATACTGCCACACAGTCCAGTTACACAGGTGGAGAAAGCGAGGGAGATGTTACGTCACTATCACACAGTTATAGAACACGTGATTCCCGCACGGCCAGCTGTAGATCAGACGACCGGGATTACGCTACCTTCAGCCATATGACCCAGTCCCAGCGCAGCCTGAGCAGGGGGTGCGGATCTATTGCTAATACTGTTTTTTTTATACAGTGGGGATTCTACTACGGAGGATAATTATAGACCAAATAATTATTCCATTAAAGATATCATTGCAGAACTTTATAAAATCTAATGCCCGCCTTTAAAACAGATACAAGGACAAAATGCCAGTTAACCTTGTTAGAACGTGCCGGGTATGAGGTACCGGTCAGTTGACTGTAGAATTCCTTACCCTTCCCTGTCCGTCATATATTGATGACATCATCAAGAATCGAATATTCATTAAATGCTTCATCGGCACTTAATGTTAGACTGGGTATGCCTGCCATTAATAAGAGTGCTTACACGACACACGTTGCCCCTGCGCACAACAGCCCAGCATTGATGAACTTTTCTACTATCTGGTTAAGAAAACTAACTCTAAAATGCACGTTGACATGGCCAAAATCAAGGACTTAGATTATGTCAACAAACAGATGATTAATATCAGTTCATACATTAACTGGATTGCAGCTGCAATTCACCACATCATACCCCAAACAACCAGAGCGAAGGTCTACCCTTAGACACCCCCATGGAGATGACACTACAGCAGACTGGATTCATCCACAGCTCACTGGACCACATACTGAAGATGCAGGAAGATCTTCAATCAGCACAAGACTGGATGTCAGCACAGTTCCTGCTAAAGATGATCATCCCACTTCGCAGAGGAGGAAGCAGAGGCAGAAGCAGTCCCCGAAGGGGATACCACCGGAATTGACTCAACCAGAGATCTACAGACTCCTTCAGACCCTACCGACATCGCCTGCCCAATGGACAATGATTTAGAACTACAGAAGATCAAAGATACGACCACATCGAATCCAGTCGAACTAGCCGGTCTCACAGACATCGACCCAAGACTACCCAAGTTCAGCAAGGGGTTATCAGCATCTTAAAGGAGTCAGACACCACTACGGGTTCTACTCCCCAGTATTCCAGGTACCTACGTTTTACAGTCAACGGTCAGAGATACCAGTTCAGGGTACTACCATTCGGCATATCCTTCGCCCCATTGTTATTCACCAGGATCACCAATCCCATCATCGGTTTTCGCCCATCTAAGCTCATGAGGCTTCTCGGATACATGGACGATTTCCTATTGGCCGATCAGGACAGTTACACATCAGTTTAAACACAGTGTGCCTCATCCCACTACTAACACTCTTAGGATTCCTGGTTCACCCTCTGAAACAGAGCTAGTACCCACACAGGCATCACCTACATAGGCGCAAGATTTCTACTCAACAAGGGCATAGCAGCACCCCCAGAGGACAGATATGCAAGAGTAGAGCACATGATAACGAGCGCACTCGATCAGCCCGTCAAGTCGAGACGCTGGTGGATGTCTCGCCTACGCATGCTCACATCTATCCAAGACTTAACCTACAGAGGCAGACTACAATTGTAGCCCCTGCAGATTTGGATGAATACCACCTAGAGCTGGAAGCCTTAATCCAACCTCCACAAGTTCGAATCTCAGAACTCCATTGGTGGCTGAATCATCAGAATGTCATGCCAGGTATTCCACTCAATTACCCTACCCCCCTACATCAACTCTACACAGATGTATCAAGAGAGGGTTGGTGTGCCCATATGGACGATGTTACCATACAGGGAAATGGGTCATCCCAAGAGAAGAGTTACACATCAATTGTCTAGAAATGAGAGCGATATATCTAGCATTAACAGCATGGCTAGATCATCTACACCACTCGTCAGTGATGATCGCTACAGACAACTCGACCGTGGTCGATTACTTACAGCACCAAGGATGCACAAGATCTCAGCCTTTACTGAAGGAGGTTACACGTGTATATGCCTTGGTAGACTCAGTGAGTTGCAAGATCGAAGCAAGACACATACCGGGCAAGCTAAACATCCTAGCAGATTATCTATCCCGGTAGAACAAGATAGTACCCACGGAATGGTCACTACATCCCGAGGTATTCAAGTGGATAACCCACTTATGGGATACTCCAAACCTAGATCTATTCGCCACATTTCTCAACAACAAACAACCAGTCTACGTCAGCCCATACAAGACCCACTAGCAATCCAGGTCGATGCGCTCTCCATGGATTGGGAGGGAATGTTTGCATACGCCTTTCCCCCATGGGCTCTCCTAGACAGAGTACTGAAGAAAATAGAGGAAACAGACTGTGTCATAATCCTCATAGCCCCAGCTTGGCCGAAAAGGGCTTGGTTTCCGAGGTTACTACAACTCCTAGTGGAAGAACCTCGGAAACTCCCAGTATGTCACGACCTATTGAGACAACCAAAGACGGACATATTTTACGGCCGCTTCAACAACCTCCATCTTCACGCCTGGAAGTTATCTCGAATAAGATGCAAGCCCCCCGGTTACTCTAAATCAGCTGCACGAAGAGTGGCAAGCTCATTGAGACCAGCATCATCTGCCCTATACAATAACAGATGGGACAGGTTTGTCGAGTGGAGAATGAAAAAGCAGTTAAATGGGGAAATAACGATACCTATAGTGGCTGAATTCTTGCTCTATCTCAGAAACGACAAGAAATTACATCAGTATTACAACACGATGGTCTATATATAGGTACCAACCCAGTACTGAATCAACTCATAAAGTCCTTTGCCCTGGAAGACATTAAAGTAGCACGTACTTCCCAAATGAGATCTATCTATAGTATTGTCAGCATTGATGAAAGCACCATATGAACCCATGAGTAGTGCGATATTACTATTATCTCCAGGGAAACTGTTTTCTCCTAGCCATGGCTACGGCGGCTTATGTGTCAGAATTACATGCTATTGACATCTCAACTGTATCTCATACCCAAGAATGGAAATCAGTGTCGTTTAGATCGCTCCCAGAATTTATTGCCAAAAACCAGTCGTCAACCTTCGGCCCACTCGGACAGGCAATATACAATACCAGCCTTAAGTAAACGTGTGGACTTCCTGGATAGATTGCTTTGTCCCATAAGAGCCTTGAGATACTTCATTACAGCAACTCAACCCCACAGAAAGCAGAGAAAATGCCTCTTTATCTCTTGCAAGCCCTCGTCAGAAAAGGACATCACAGAAGGCACTGTAACGGGATGGCAAAAATCAGTTATCACAGATAGCTACAAACTGGCACAAATCGCCACGCAAATTTGGGGAAACTGCAGGCCTCAGGAGATCAGAGCCCTTGCAACAAGTCGGGGGGTAAAGATTTCAGAAGTACCTCATGAACTCAGGGTAAGTTGACCTTTGTACTGGGTTGTACTAATTGAATTAGGAAACAAGGCAAATGGCAACACTGAAATCAGAGATCGAAGGATTAAGTGAGATACGGTAATCTACATGATAGGATGTATCGATGTACTACCACCGGAAGTGACGTCATAGGAGACATCGCACCGGACTAACATCAAGATACGTTAAATATCACTATCCAGAAGGGCATAACGGTAAACCACGTCATAGTGATACGAGAATATGGAAGACATATACAAGAGGCATGGTATGACACCGGAAGTGACGTCACAGATGACGTCATCACCGGAAGTGACGTCACAGATGACGTCATCACAGGAAGTGACGTCATATTATGTCTAAGTATCACAGGGATGGATATAAATATACCCATCATATGACGTTTAAAAAAATTCTCTATGTCTAGTCTTGTAAGTAGACTATTAGACACATTCCGTTTGAGACCCCTTTTGGCATATAATCCTTGGGTTACCACTTCACAAAGCCAAATATCTAGGGATGCTAGATACCAGAACCCGCCGGTCCCTCTGGTGTATACTGGCAACTGATGTAATAGAGGTGAGGTATTTGCAAGAATTATCAAACAATAGTTATCATTGTGAATAATTCTAAGAATACCACCTCTATTACATCAGGAATTAATCCCTCCCACCTCCCCAAATATCTGCATCTAGTTGATGAGGGTAATGGGTTGAAAGAAGTGAGTAGATTCCCACCTTGTGCATGTGCGATGGGGCCCCTGGCAAGGGATAGGGTTTCCCTCACAACTATAGATATGCTGGCAGTGAAGAGGACGTTTTAAAAATTTATAGTGTGGTTCTCAGCATAGACAGGAATTTATGGCTACTGGCAACTGATGTAATAGAGGTGGTATTCTTAGAATTATTCACAATGATAACTATTGTTTGATGTATGTATGGGACATCTGTTATTTTTATATCTTATTTTATATGGCCATTATTAGTATTGTCAAGGTTGTATTTCAACTTGTTATAGAATGATGTGACCCTAACGAACCTTGAACGTAGCTGCGAACCACTAAGAGTTAAGCTTATTGCCACACAGTGGGAAGTGGGGAACATAATTTTATATATGGTTCAAACTAATAACTAGTATATTGTTATCCTTCTAAATTAATGTTTTGTGTGAATGTAATGTATTCACAAAGTATTTACAAATGGCAATTTTATATAGTTATTCAGAAATAGTTTAGATCCTGCTATTTATATTTAAGGATTTATTCATGCTAGTGCTAATGTGCTAGCTGATAAGATGAAGTCATGTAATTGTGTTTAATCTCCACGAAGGCAATATTATTATGTTCTTCTACAAAAATACTTATAATGTTTGCTTTATATTTTCAGGGTTTACTATGATTATTATTATCTGCACTCTGAATAAAGATGGTTGTCATGTGAACTGACAAGTAGCGTTGTGTTGTGTGTGCCCCACCGACATTCACCCCATAACCGCTACTACATTAAAACAGTGTTTCTACACCCTAATTAAGGGCTTAAGGGGGATAGAAATAGAAAATGCATTTGATCCACCAGGGGATATAATTCAGAAATGTTGAACAATATCATATGCTTGAAAGGCTTATTTGGAAGCTTCCAAAGTAGTGAATGTTTGTTTTTTTAAACCTGCAGGGCTGCTGATGTTTACCGCTTGTTGCATGTTGGGAGACTGGCAAGCTGTACAACGAGGCATTCCGTCAGCACACCAAGGCTTTGGCAGGGTGTAATTTAAAGGGTTGACCTTGTTATAGACAACGAACAGCAGTGGGGCCTTAAATGGACAGAGAGAGTTAAATGTACTGACTGTACCTACCTGTCAGAGTACTGTAAACTGTACAAGGAGGTAGAGGGTAGTAAGGTGAGAAGGGGATCTTCCACTGCGAACACTGGACTGCAGATAGTCTTCTCAAAATGTCCAGTAGGGTGTGAGAGTATCCGTGTGCTGTGCAAGAGTGCCGATACACCTCCCCCATCCAATTCTGACATGCAGAAAGCTGCAAACAGAGTTTGTGATGAAATTAAATCTCAGAGCCAAGAGGGTGGAAATAAGGGAAAAAAATAAATATGAGGGAGCAAATTTCAATAACATCAGCTTATCAACTGATGGAATGTAGAATAATCCACTGTGTTCAAGTGTTGGGAAAACCACTTTTCAGCCAGACACTACAGTAACCTACATGGCCACTGAGAACCAGACAGTGACAACCAAATTTTGGCTTCAAACCCAAAATCAAAACTTTGTTCAAAGCACAGCTTAGTTGACAATATTTCTAGCGTAAACAACCCAGACAGCACATCTGATTTGCACATGTCAGAATCAATTGGAAATGAAAAACAGTTAGAGTGCTCCTGGTATGTAAGGAAAGACCAAACCGGGGAAGATGCTGACAGAACAGCTCCCACAGCTCTCACTGAAATGCAGAAGCAGGTCAAAGAGATGTTTGCCAACATACTATTCTTGACACGGCATCTCTCGGCCAACCACAGAAAGTTTATTAAAAAATAAAAAATTGTTGTGGATATGATGCCTGCTAGAAACAGACAAGATTAACAAAAATTTGGCAAATACATCCAGATGTGCAGCTGAGTTTTCAGATGCTTACTCAAGTCATGCAGTGACCTGCCAAGCTTGAAAAAATCTCTCTCTTATTCTTCTGATGCTGTTGCAAACTGTTACATGGGGGATCACACGAAATGCAGAAAGAAGTCCACAATGCTGTTCATAATGTCAACTGCAAGAGTCTGGCAAAGTCAGTACTGAAGCCTCAACTAGGGCTTGGGTGTGCTGTCACTGCAAAACAATATTTGAGAAATTTGAGAAATTTGCACCAAAAGGATCATCCATACACAAAAATTGCCCCCAGCAGAAAGATATAATGATATAATACATTGCTTACATCAAACAGTAGGGTTTATGACTGTTAGTACACAAGCCCTGTTGTCGGCAGTGAATTCTCTCCATGTTAATTTCATGGGACTCGACAGCCAAATGGTCAACATTTACACAAGACTTGTTGTGGCAGAGGTAGCTTACTTGTTGCCAATGTTGCCAAAGTTATCAGTTTCGCCCAAATCATCTGGAAGGCATTTATTCTCAATACAGTGGGCCAAAAAAAGAAAACAACGCCCCTAGCCGTGCTTATCACGGCTGCCCAACCACTCCTTGCAACCCTATATCCCACTTGCTTCACTCATTTTACATTCAAATTTGACTCTACAATTATACCAAAAGGTTTCAAGGGCAATAGATACACAAGAAATTTATAAATTATGAATTGCTGAAATATGCACTTAGCCTACAGGATACACACAACCAAATCTTTTTCCACAGACTTCTATAGTAACGTTATATCTTTTTTTAATTAACTAGGCATTCAACAGCCATTACATTTACAGGTATGCACAACCTGGCCTTAAAGCTGCAATAAAAGCACAGATTTTGACTAGCTTAGGCAGTTTCTGTGCAAGTACCTTAACCTAGGTCACGTTAGATAAGCTTTCAAACTTTGAAGTAAGCTACTTGCATTTAGAACTTAAAAATGTCAGGTAACTTGAAGTCTAATGAAAAGATGTAGCATTTATAAAAGAATATGTATACGTATATATATAATACTTCATGCAGTTTTATTTTGAAACAGTTTAATGCACTTTAGCAAGCGGTTAAATATTATAAATATTTTATTGCATAGTACGGGTAAGATAATGCAACGATACACCAGAAGTGACAAACATGTGGCAGCAAGAGGAACAAGTATCGTTAATCTTATCACCACCTCTCTCTTATCTGTGCGTATGGCGCCACTCAGTCTTTGTAGCACTGCTGCGACCCGCGCGGTGAGTACCTCCACTGCCTGCTTGGTCTACGTGACACACAGTGCAGTGAGTACCTCCGCTGCCTGCTTGGCCTACGTGACACACAGTGCGGTGAGTACCTCCGCTGCCTGCTTAGTCTACGTGACATACAGTGCGGTGAGTATCTCCGCTGCCTGCTTGGTCTACGTGACACACAGTGTGGTGAGTACCTCCACTGCCTGCTTGGTCTACGGGACACACAGTGTGGTGAGTATCTCCGCTGCCTGCTTGGTCTACGTGACACACAGTGCGGTGAGTACCTCCGCTGCCTGCTTAGTCTACGTGACATACAGTGCGGTTAGTACCTCCGCTGCCTGCTTGGTCTACGTGACACACAGTGCGGTGAGTACCTCCACTGCCTGCTTGGTCTACATGACACACAGTGCGGTGAGTACCTCCACTCCCTTCTTGGTCTACGGGACACACAGTGTGGTAAGTACCTCCACTGCCTGCTTGGACTACGTGACACACAGTGCGGTGAGTACCTCCACTGCCTGCTTGGCCTACGTGACACACAGTGCGGTGAGTACCTCCACTCCCTTCTTGGTCTACGTGACACACAGTGTGCTAAGTACCTCCACTGCCTGCTTGGACTACGGGACACACAGTGCGGTGAGTACCTCCGCTGCCTGCTTGGACTACGGGACACACAGTGCGGTGAGTACCTCCACTGCCTGCTTGGTCTACGTGACACACAGTGTGGTGAGTACCTCCACTGCCTGCTTGGACTACGGGACACACAGTGCGGTGAGTACCTCCACTGCCTGCTTGGACTACGGGACACACAGTGCGGTGAGTACCTCCACTGCCTGCTTGGACTACGGGACACACAGTGCGGTGAGTACCTCCACTGCCTGCTTGGACTACGGGACACACAGTGCGGTGAGTACCTCCACTGCCTGCTTGGTCTACGGGACACTAAGTGTGGTGAGTACCTCCGTTGTTTGCTAGAGCTTGAAACAGACAAAGTGCTGAATATTATATGTTCATAGTTCGGGCCTATTTACAAAATTACCTGACAGTGTAAGAACCATATACACTCTTCAAAAAAAGAAACACACAGGTAGTATGTAGTTCACTGAACCTGACTACACAAACAAATCTGGTATATAAACTGGACATATGCAATTTTAAAAATGTTGGTGGCCTGATATTCGACAAACGGTGCGCCAAAACACAGCCATTGTCAATTTGCAATGTCTAAAACGGCATTGTTTTCACACTTAATAAAAAATGTCATGGAGGAAAACAGTAAATACACATGCAAGTTACAGCCTGGTTCCCTGGATATGCTGCGCTGGTGCTAGAACAGGTGGCTAAAATTATTTCTTAGTATTTTCATGAATACTCTTGCAATGTATATGTCACGAGAATAACATCCATTTTAGTGAAGGAAAACATTATTTAAGCCGTTTTCTTCCATTGTGAAATGGTGGTTTAGTGGAATTATTGAAAGCCCAGTATCCGTAGTAATGGTGTTTAATGATAGGGTCTGTCCTTGGTACTGATATTTGGCCTCTGGATTATATTCACATGAAAAGCCATTTAATTGGCATTTGTTTTCTTATTACACAATGAAATTAATTATAAATAGATCTGATAATTTTGGAAACATATTGGATTAATTTCAATCTAGTGTTTCTGAACTATGTGTGTGCTTGTTAAAACTAGTAAAATCCTAGATATTTTTTATATACTTATCCTGCATTACTCCTTAATGCATATCACTGCTTGTTCTTGACAGAGGTAAGAGCTGTGTGAAGGTCTTTGCTTGAAGAAGTTGTTCCAACTAGCTGAGAGGCAAACCCTATCGCACGTGACCAAAGGAAGTGACGTCACGGATCCTCACATTACTCTGGAGTCCGGACATCGGAAGGCATCATGGGGAGGTAGATCTGGGATGGGTGGGTCCCTTTAGACCCAGTAATACAGGATAAGTATACAAATATAAAAAATATCTAGGATTTTACTAGATTTTTTACTTATCCTGCATTACTCCTTAATACATCTTTATCGGACGGAACCGGAGGCGGGCATACCTTCAGATTTGGACTTTCATCTTTTATTTCCAGACTCTGTTCCCTAGCCAATCCTTGGCTGTGTGGTTGGCTTCGGGTGACCAATCCATGTATGGGTACCTCCAATTCCCTCAGCCCGTCCTCGGCTGTGTGGTCGGCATCAGGTGACTACTCCATGTATGGGAAACTCCAATTCCCTCAGCCCGTCCTCGGCTGTATGGTCGGCATCAGGTGACCACTCCATGTATGGGAAACTCTGTTTCCTTCGGCCCGTCTTCGGCTGTATGGTTAGCCTGGATGACCATTACATGGAAGGGAAGAGTCAGGTATGCGTTGTGTCCTGGTACTGCGCAGCCTGACAATAACTCTCGGTTAGGTCGAGACTGGAGTACCAAGCCGTATGCAAGTGGGGCATGAACCTTCTAGTCCAGGGCTTACGCCAGGGGAAGTCGAAAGGCCGGCTCTTGACTTGGAGGCGAGGTCAGTGACGTGTAGTAGAGGAGGCTGTTTGGCACTAATAACAGACCTAGCATGCCTAGCACATCCTCCAATGCGACATCTCGCATGTGGTGACTGGCAACTAATGTGTTTGATCGCCAGGACACATGTCCATGATGGCAAGTAGAGCTCAGTTGCTGTGTAGCACCATGGTGGGGGCGATCGCCCGGGTCTCATGTGGGTTGTTGGAGCCTGGGGGTCCAATCCCGCGGCCTCGTAGGCCTGGAGAATGAAGGCTCGTAGCCAGAGGGCGATCGTGTTGCGGCTACCTTCCGCTTGCGAGGTCGCAGCTCTATACCGGAATGAAGAGGCGTCGTCGTTGTCTATGGCGTTCCTTGCATCGTCTGATATAGCAACAGAGTGCTCTAACAGGATATAGACAGAGCTCTAGTTCATCTTCCGCGCCCACAGTCGAAGATAGGGGAGGGTTTAGGAACGATCTATCTGGCTGTCATGGGAATTGATTCTTGGCGAAGCAGTCCCAGCACAGGCCAAGATGCATGGCTCCATGTTTAATTTGCTTGAAAGTTATGGTTATTTGTTACTCGCATGTGTGTTCCTTAGATTGCATCATTTAAATTTTGATAATAAATAATATGTATCATCATAACTTGGTGACAACCCCAACTCCCCCACCCCAAATATCATGTTTATGACAATAGACAGAAGGGAACATTATTACATTTTAACAACTGATAAGCATTTTACCAAATATGTCTTTGATAAACTACAGCCCTTGAAAGTGTGTTTTTCACACATAGTTTCCTCTGGTTTTCTTGACAAAATCAGTGGCCACTTTCAGGACAAACTGTTTGGGTGTCTGGAGCTCAAACATGGCATTGGTATCTAGTAGAATTTCATGGCATAGTGATTTTCCATATCAACTAGAAAACCTTCCAATGGTGTAATTTATGATAAAATTTTCTACAACCGCATGCTTAAGTGTCTTCAGTTGATTAATTGCCACACCATGACTACTGTTACATTTTTATTTTTTTCATCCTGTGAAAATGAGAATACACATGGATGTGTATGTCACTGAACAAAAATTAATTCAAAATAATGAACATATTCTTTATTATTATGCCATTCAGACCCGACATTTTTACATGCCAACACATAGTTAAAAAACACTCGATTGGAATTAATCAATTATTTTTCTACAATTATTAGATCTATTTATTATTAATATCATTGTGTAATAAGAAAACAAATGCCAAATAAATGGCTTTTCATGTGAATAAAATCCAGAAGCCAAATGTCAGAACCAATGACAGACCCTATCATTAAATACCATTAATACAGATCAAAAGTGTTTGTTTTTTCTAGTTATTATACTGGGCGATCAATAACTCTGCTAAATCCACCACTTTACAATGGGAGAAAACAGGGCACAATCAGCGACATAGATGCTAACAGTATTTCATTGACGTGGTCGTTTAATTCCATGTATTATGTATACAATTTTGTGACAACAGTGAGCTGACACAAAATATTAACGCACATATCACTGTTGAAAATGGGGTGTGTGTCATTGTTTACATTTCACCAACGTGACGACCAATTTCGAGTGTCAAAACAGCTTAAATAATGTTTTCCTTCACTAAAATTAATGATGGACGTTATTCTCGTGACATATACATTGCAAGAGCATTCCTGAAAATGCTAAGAAAAAAATTTAACCCCCTGTTCTAGCGTTTTTTTTATAGTAAATACATGGCTTGTCCGCCATGTTTGTTCATCTGTTGGAGGTGGCCATTGTGCAGTCATTGCCTGGGTCAGTGTAGCGCCAGTGCAGTCATTCCTGGGTCAGTGTAGCACCAGTGCAGTCATTGCCTGGGTAAGTGTAGCGCCAGTGCAGTCGTTGCCTGGGTCAGTGTAGCGCCAGTGCAGTCATTGCCTGGGTCAGTGTAGCGCCAGTGCAGTCATTGCCTGGGTCAGTGTAGCGCCAGTGCAGTCATTGCCTGGGTCAGTGTAGCGCCAGTGCAGTCATTGCCTGGGTCAGTGTAGCGCCAGTGCAGTCATTGCCTGGGTAAGTGTAGCGCCAGTGCAGTCATTGCCTGGGTCAGTGTAGCGCCAGTGCAGTCATTGCCTGGGTCAGTGTAGCGCCAGTGCAGTCATTGCCTGGGTCAGTGTAGCGCAGTTGTGCAGTCACTGCCTGGGTCAGTGTAGCCCAAGTGAAGTCATTGCCTGGGTCAGTGTAGCGCCAGGGCAGTCATTGCCTGGGTCAGTGTAGCGCCAGTGCAGTCATTGCCTGGGTCAGTGTAGCGCCAGTGCAGTCATTGCCTGGGTCAGTGTAGCACCAGTGCAGTCATTGCCTGGGTCAGTGTAGCGCCAGTGCAGTCATTGCCTGGGTCAGTGTAGCGCCAGTGCAGTCATTGCCTGGGTCAGTGTAGCGCAGTTGTGCAGTCATTGCCTGGGTCAGTGTAGCGCAGTTGTGCAGTCATTGCCTGGGTCAGTGTAGCGCCAGTGCAGTCATTGCCTGGGTCAGTGTAGCGCCAGTGCAGTCATTGCCTGGGTCAGTGTAGCACCAGCGCAGTCATTGCCTGGGTCAGTGTAGTGCCAGTGCAGTCATTGTCTGGGCCAGTGTAGCGCCAGTGCAGTCATTGCCTGGGTCAGTGTAGCACCAGCGCAGTCATTGCCTGGGTCAGTGTAGCGCCAGTGCAGCATACCCAGGGAACCAGACCGGTGCAAGTTATGGCCTTTGTAACTCATGGCAGTGGCTATAAAAAGGCAAGCATAAGCCAATAATTTGTCCTTTAATTGTCAACATTTTTCAAGTTCGAAAAAGCCGAGACTCAGCACTGCTCATTGGAACATCGCCATTGGATGTGGGGAATTGCAGTTTTCTGTTGCTTGCCACTTCAACGTCCACCACAGCACCATTTGCCGCCTTTGGGACCGATACACATCAGTTCCATTCCACTGCAGACCGTCCGAGAACTGGACGACCAAGAGTTACTACCCCTGCACAGGATCAGTTCATTCGACTGTTCCACCTATGTCATCGCAGTGTACATCAACATCAGAACATGCCGCAGACGCTCCAAAAACAAGTAGAATGGCGCAGAATTCCACAGGACAGAATTCATACACTCATCCAGTCAGTGCCGAGGAGATGCAGAGCCGTGATTGCTGCCCAGGGCGAGTTCAGCGCAACCTTGTGGCCTTATGTGACATGACAATGAACAGTTTTCAACGACAACAGGTGACTATCGAGCTCCAAAATTTCATATTTGTATCTACAATATCAAATTGAATATATCAACTTTATAAATAAATAAATACAATAAATTTACTAAAAATCTGCCTATGCGTTTCTTTTTTGGAAGAGTGTATGTCATGAATACACCCCATAACAATGTTCAAAATGATTGAAGAAATTCACCAAGGCACCAGTATGTTTTGGCATGCAGGTAAGCACTGCACCGGCATAGGCATCTTCCCAAGGCAAGGGAGTTAACTGAGTATAAAAGATCAGTTTCCACCCTTGCCTAACGAAGCTGGCATAATGTAACTGTGGTCTGAGGCCTATCAGGACAGAAAATAGTGTGCAAATAAATAAACTTAATCAATACTAAGCCCATACACTGTTTAAGTCTCACGGATAATTTGGAATTCCTAACTCATACACAGCTATAGTCATTTGAAACCATCCTGTATCCATAGCATTTGATTGTACATTTTGGGCATCAATTCATTTCAAATAAAATTCTAATTTGTCCATAACTCAATAACCAAATGGAGATTGACAAAGGAATCACGTCCTGTCACGTCTTTCCATATGCTATCAATAGACACCAATTTCAGTCCGGTCAATCAATTTCTGTATTTTTGTTCCTATTTTTAAGGCCATGCAAGCATTTTTTAACAAAATAAATGGATAAAAGCTCATATTTTTCAACAAAAATGAAAATTGAAACTGTTATATTTGTAATCCCATGAAAACCCTGTATTTACTCATTACAATGATTTGTAGGTCAGGTAGCTGTGTACACAAATAGACTCCAACACCATCTAGACAAAAACAATATAATAAACCAGGATCAAAGTGGACTCACCCCAGGTTGCTCAACCTCAGACAACTTCGCCTGATTAGAACAAGACATCAACACGGGCCATCTAAACCGACAATACACAGTAGGCATATTTCTAGACTTCTCTAAAGCTTTCAATATGGTATGGCATAACAGGCTAATACAAAAACTAAAAAAAGCAGGACTTAAAGGCCAAATGATAAACTATATCCAAGACATCCTAACTAATCGCAAAATAACCGTGGGTGTTGACCAAACGCTATCAGACCAGTGTCCCTTAGAAAATGGCACACTCCAAAGCAGCATTCCAAGCCCAACACTCTTCAACATTATGATTAATGACCTATTCGAGGGAATACCCAATAAAATTCAAACTTCCAAATATGTGGATGACGGAGCCCTCTGGATCCGCAATAGAAGCATAAATATGGCTAAAAACAATTACTGCAGAATGCATTAAAAAAATTCAAATAGGGGCAAATAAATGGGGTTTCTCACTAAATGCTGAAAAAACTACAGGGATATTATTCAAACACAGAAATATTTGTGCAAACACACCCAAACTACTACTAAACAAAAAACCCATAAAATTCCATAAAGAAACCAAATCTAGGACTAATCTAACAAACAGATGCAGTAAAGATGTAAGCACACTACGCTGCCTGCAGGTTCGACCTGGGGGCCTCCAAGGAGACCCTACTATCACTTTACAAATCACTAATTAGATAAAAAATAGACTATGGATGCCAAATATACAACACCTTAAACTCCTCATTAAGTGATAAACTAAACACAATTCAATATCAAGCACTAAAGATAAGAAGAGGCGCACCTCACATATCACTGCAGGCACTAATAGGCGAAATACCCCTGGATCTACGCCGAGAACACCTAACAATAAATTACTGGGCTCAAACCAGACAAAACCCATAATTTCAACAAATCCTTAAAACCAACATAAGCACCAGACTCCAAGCTCTAGCTCACAAAACCCCTAAATTAATACCAATCTCTCAACACATAATAAATTACCTAAGTACACACATCCTAAATAATTTAAAACTAAACACAAGACCATGAAATACTCATATCCCCCGCCAATATGACATGTCCGGTTGTGTGCAATGAACTATGTTCACTGGGCCTTTTTGTAAATGGCCTAATTGCAGTACTAAAAAGTTATTACTGGTGTTGTTTCGCTATCTGCAGTTTATGATAGAATATGTAACTGTATTTGTAATGAGTAAGGATGAGACATATGAACAACTTTGGTTTCGGTGTTGGTTCTAACACCATTATCAAGCAAATGAAGTACAGAGTATGGTTGACAAGAATATATACAGGATAGGAGGCAGTGTTTATACAGTTGAGTAGGTTTAAGATCAGTTACACTGTTGTATTTGTAATGAGTTGTGTTTCTGAATGAAGTTAGTCAGTGAATGCAACAACCGTGTCCATGACAATTTTGGAGGAACATACACACAAGCGATGCAGAACTTACCAACAAGAAAGGAAATTATTCAATACTGTGAGATGACATTATGTGCCAAGTTTGGTGAAGAAATGTGGTACAGTTTTCAAATTCTGCTCCAGAAACGAGGACTACCGCCATTTTCAGTCTAAATCAAAGTTGTTGCCATGGACACTCGAAAAAAAAATTTTTTTTAAATCCCAAACTATCAAAAGGCACCAGTTCACCACTAGACCTATCTATGTGCCAAGTATGTTGAAGAAATATGGTCCGGTTTTCAAGATCTGCTCTGGAAACGAAATGTGACGGATGGACGGATGGACGGCACCCATTCCTATATACCCCTTCCACTTCGTGGCAGGGGATAATAACACCATCATACCCAAACTCCAAACCCCTAAAATCAACAGATCTCTCTCTGCAAGACTAAATATAGAAACTGATCCAAATAGCGCTTAATCCACCACTAGCATACATTCACGAAAAATAGCCAAATTGGTGCCACATTTACACAGATGGGTCCTCTGACCCGTGATCAAAATGCACAATTTTTCGGTATCTATATCAACAAACAAAAAAAGAAACAAAATCCTATAGGCTCCCAAAAAATCAATCAATTTTCACAGCCGAATTAATGGGGATAGTAACAGCCCTGCACAGCGCTCAAATAAAAAGACACCAAAAATACATAATCCGTTCAGACTCATTAAGTGGGCTCCAGGCCATAAAACACAAAAAAACAGAAAACACCCCAAACTATTACTACAGATACTTAAAGCTGCAACAATCTTTCTAAACTTGGTAAAGACATAGGTATAGTTTGAATCCCTGTCCACGTTGGAGTGTTTGGCAAAAAACACGCCGACAAAGCAGCTAAAGCAGCACTAAAATTAGATGAAGTAAGCATCACCTACCATTATAAAAAAATAATTTTAAAGTATCACAAAGGAGAAAATCTTCCCAAAGTGGCAGAAATAATAGTCTTGTTCTCAGGCACTGCTCTCATCATCATAAAGTTCGCCGCACGTTTCAATTTTATTTCCATTTTCAAAAAATATATAAGATAATCCTTAATTATTCCAATACTAGTAGTCCAATACTGTATTTCAGTACTTTACACATCAGGGAATACATTTATGTAGGGAGGCCCTTTCCCAGCCCGCCTGCCCCCATGATATTTTCAAAAGCCATTGCCTGAAAACCAGTCCTTTTATTTTTTAAGCCTAAGTAACTAAGTAAGTCAGAGCTCATTAGTTCTATCCAAGACAATCACGATGAATCAAGACACAGTTCAGCAAGGGCCACACTCCCTGGAATAAAGGTCTCACCCTTGAATCTGAAGAGTCAGAAAGTGCCTCTACACCCCAGATACCCAGGACTGTCACTAGGATGAGTGCCGAAGACTTCTCACTGGTTACCAAGTCTAGGTTGGATGGCACTGGGCTGCGACGCCAGACTGTAAGGCATCTCTACTTCTGTGAGGCTGTTGCCTCCTACTGCGGCCAGCAAGCAAGACCTGAAACAAGAGTCAAGCGAAGATGACTTGGAGGGTATGCGACTAGTCGACAATGAAAAGGTGGCCGAAGCATGAAACACAGCTCTGCGACTGCATCATTCGACATCCACTAAGTGCGACGACCTTCAGCTGCAGATAGACAAGGAGAGAAAATGTGGAGCATGCTGGAAAATAACACTGAAATGTGTTATGTGTGACTTCACAGCACCTGAAATGAAGTTGTACAAAGAAATCAAGACAGGCAAACCTGGACCAAACCCAGCAGCACCTAACATAGGATTTGCCTTGGGTTTTCAAGACACCCCTATTGGAAACACAAGAGCCAGGTTATTGATGGCTAACATGGACATTCTGCCTCCATGCAGGAGCAGTATGCAGAGGACCTCTAACAAGGTGGCTAAGGCTGTAACTGAACGGAATACACAGGATATAGCTGAAAAGGTTGAAAATAATTCATAGCATCTTACCTAGAGTGCTCGAAGCAACCTTCAAGTGCTACAACAGAGCCTGCTCCAGGTGTTTCCGGTACTCTGTTGTGTTTGGTGGCGGTGTAACAAACAGCTGGTGGCAGCAATCCATGTTCCTCGGCTGCAACAAAATTACTCATTTCAAAATGGATGACAATGATACACATTTGCTAAATGAAATTCTCAAGATGAAGTGTCAAACAATGGAACTGTACACAGACACACAGAAATGTGAAGCTGTGAACCGATCCAGGAGTATTTCTTTGCCAAAGAATGTGAACTTTTCAAGAAATATGATTGGGAGGGTTTCCTCGACTATTCATAGGCTCAACAATGGCCCCGGGACATCAGCAATGGACAAGTGCCAAAAGTCTGCTGTCAAACTATCATGTTGAGCAGTGCGGTCACTTGAACAAACAGACTAGGAGACTGCCTATCCCATGGAATACCAGAAAAGTCCCACTGTTGCAAAAAGAAAACTGTTGCAGTACATGGAAGCAAAATTTGTGAACATTTAAAGTCAAAACAGAGGGGGGACTACAATAGGGTCAACTTGACCTACGCAATCTTTTAGTAAACAAACTGAACATTCATGTTAAAAAAATTGAACATGTGCAGAAATACTAATGCTAATAGCTAATGACTTGCTTATGACTGACATTGTATAACTCTGAGTTGAAATAGGTCCCAGTTGCTGTAAATCTATGTCTTTTGAATATATGCAATGCTACAATCAGCTGTCACTGTGATGAAATTCAGTTAATGAATAAAATCTTGATCATTTACTTTGCTTAATGTTGTCTCCTTTCACAGCTTCAATGCCAATGTCTTTGCATGTACCCCTGTTTACACAGGCTACTCTGTCTGCATTAACACTATGTGGCTCTGCAGACAGATGGTCGACATAGGTGCATTTAGAATTATGGCACAAATGGTTGATGTCAAAATCTTCTCTGTGCACAGTTATGGTGTGCCACTTGTTGGACATGGGGCAATGGTACCTCAAAACTCCATAGCTACTGGGCTTACATGCCCTGGACCAGATTTGACACTGGCCGTTTTGATGATGGCCGTTTGGTCACTTTGGGCTGAATTACAAGCAAATACATCTCTGTATTTTTTTAAAAAAGGTTTCAGTGTTGGCCATATTGATATCATGCAAGCTCAAACAAGGCACAAGAGGTGTAGTGATACATGATTCTACCATATTGGAACTCATATGACTTATTATGATGTTTGCACTCACTCATTTCAACAACATGCATAAAACCGCACGTTCAAAAGAGTAAACAAAAAAATAAAATATTACATATAAAATAAAACATATCTAAAAAATATATTTCATGCTGAAAACACATACACACAGATTTCAACACTTATTGTTAATATAAATGCCAAGGTTCACGTCAATTTCTTACAAACCAAGAGGCCCATAGGGCCTGTTTACACATTCATGACAAAATATACATTTGCATTGTACATGTATATAATACTGATACTGTAATTTGTAATTTTGACTCTGTCAGCATTTAAAAGGGGTGGATGGCAAATCTGACAGCATGAATGTGTACTTCTCTAGATCTGAAGTGCTTCTATGTTATGATCCAGGATCTAAGTTTCCAGAGGCAAGGCTGGACCCCAGGGCGAATATTATTGACATAAATGTATTATTCTCTTCATAACAAACAAATGTATACAACGTATCTGTTTATTATAGGGTGGGGATAATATCGGTTTGCATGTTATGGTCCACCTTTGGGAGTGCCGGCCGGATGAACAGAAGAGCCAGTCCTGGTAGCAGATGTGCATTCCTCTCATTATACTCGGTATTGTTGTTGTTGTTATTGTTGATTGTTGTTTAATGCCGCACTCAGCAATATTCCAGCCACATGATGGCAGTCTGTAAATAATCAAGTCTGGACCAGACAATCCAGTGATTGACATCATGAGCATCAATCCACACAATTGGGATATGATGAGATGCATCAACCAAGTCAGCGAGTCTACCCGATCCCGTTAGTCGCCTCTTACGACAAGCATAGTCGACTTTTACAGCAAGCATTGGTTGCTGAAGACCTTTTCTAACCCAGATCTTCCTAGTCTCTCATTATACTCAGCAACTGTACATATGGTTATACGGTGGGGATCTTAACTGTGTCCAAGTTATAAACTCAGCCCCTCCATTTCTCCAATTTGAATCCCCACCACCAGAGAAGGCTTCCAATCAAATATGGTTGATATCTATCTCTTAGTTCTAGAGAAGAAGTCATTTAAAGCAATAATACCAAATAACCGCTATTTAGCCCTGCCCCTCAGCCCCTGTGTGGGTGATCAGCCCTTCCATTTGTACAATTTTGAATTATCACCACCAGAGAAGGCTTCCAACCAAATATGGCTGATATCTATCTCTTAGTTCTAGAGAAGAAGTCATTTAAAGCAATAATACCAAATTACCGCTATTTCGCCCTGCCCCTCAGCCCTATGTGGGTGATCAGCCCTTCCATTTGTACAATTTTGAATTCTCACCACCATGACCACCGGAGAATGCTTACAACCAAATATGGTTGATATCTATCTCTTAGTTCAAGAGAAGAAGTTGCTCAAAGCAATATTGCCAAATTCCCCCTATTTGGCCCTGCCTCTCAGCCCCCTTGGAGGTCAGCCCAATCAATTATACAATTTTTAATCCCCACCACCTAGGGATGCTTCCAATCAAATTTAGTTAATTTCCAATCAGCGTTTCAGAAGAAGTCATTTGAAAACATTGTTGACTTATGGACAACGTATGGACGACGGCTGCCATGGTATGGCATAAGCTCACCTTGGTCATTCTGAGCTAATAATAGTGATATAGCGAATCAAACATGTGCACTAGCCTCACCATATCAGGCCTCAGACCACAATTAATTTCCTTCTTTGCTATCTACAGTGACATGACAGCCCACCATAATTATTTTCAGTCGTAGGCTGTTCTCCTGTTGCATGAGGACCATCCTGCCAAATTGTCACTTACAATGCTAAGTATCGGCCTGGACCCACCAGGTAACAGTGCCCACTGGAAGTTTAGAGCCAAAACACACAGAGCGGCCTTCACCTTGGGGTCAAGTCATGGAAAGCTGGCATTAATACCTTCACAGATTGTGGCTAACAAAAAAATTCGCAACAAACTACAATGTCAATTCTTTCATTTAAGCTATCACAAGTCACTCCCAAAAACTTGGCATAGGCTGAACAGCCTATTTTCCTTCCAGTTCATGGTAAAGGTTAGGGGGGGGTTACTGTGGTCTGATGTGAGAGGTGGAATCTGATTGGTCAATAGAAGGGACATAGAAGGGACATAACTACTTATAGCCACTGGTGGAGCTACAATTGAGCCCAGAAATTCCATCCTAGTTCGGCAAGGGTGGAAACTGGACTTTTACAGTCAGTTAACGCCCTTGCCTCGGGCCAAACTGCCCCTTGGATTGGATATATTGCATAACCATGTACTGTCCAGTATAGATTATGAGTCCTTCAGCATGATGGTTCATGTGGGGAGTCGGATGCAAAGTCTCTGTTTCAAGGCATCTCACATGAATAGGGTATTCAGGTATTTTGTTGATGACATTTGGACATAACAAAGTTGCTCTGACCCTAGAACATGGTATGTTGTATCTTTATGGTTCCTATTGTAGAGATTTGCAGGGATAATTACGCTGTTATGGGGCATGAGTGCTCTTGACCTTCCCTGATATCCAAACTCTGTTTACTTATATCAGTCAGAACAATTCCAAGTGTCTACATTTAATATAAGAGTAACAAATTTACAAAATAATGGCAAAAATGAAAAGGAACATATTAAAAAAGCAAAGAATGACAACAGTCCTAAATGGAAGAGAACAGTTTCGGATGGTAATTTCATCAGTTTGGAACATAAAACAAACTGTTTTGTAGATGTAGAAAATGAAAACCTCACATACAATCTGGACACTGATTTATCTATTGCAGAAACCATATCTGTACAGACTAGTTAACAGCAACATCTTTCAAGAAATACACAGACGAACTTACTGATAGGCCAACATGTCACTGCCAGTCTTGCAATAAATTTCTGTTTCTGAAAATGTTCGAAATGCGAAATACCAAACTGAGACAACGAAATTGTCTTATTTGATCATTCATGACAAACTATGTTGTTATTGTCAAACCAAACAATATGGTATGTAAGAAAATTGATGTCATGACCTAAATACAACCACAAGGGTTATCTCCCTTAGATGTTGTATAACACTCTTTTCATTTGTTCAATAACGTTTGGTTGTCATTGCACTATTACTTTTCAGATTCAAAACTAATACATCACTGCTGCTTCACTGTTCCATGATAGACTTAGGGACCCAGAAGTAATTAATTGTTCATATAATCCTTTCTTCCAGTTGGTTAAAGAAGATGCTGATCTGGTCGCGTAAAGATGACGCCTGATGACGAGACAGTGGACTTCCAGAGTAATAAAACAGACAGCATATGGACCACCGGTGTCTGGACTGCTGTCACATATGTCGACTGCTACTATGAATGTCCCGGTGCCAGGCACATCCAGCAAATACGAAAACTGAACTAAAAGGCCAAAATACCCCAGCTGCACTTTGTTGTCCAAGCTGCAACAGATCATTAAGTACTGTTGTTGCAAATCAAACATGCCTGGCAAACATCATTCGGTCATCTGCTGATGACAGCACAAATGAAGTAACTTGTTTCAAAGGGCAACTAATTGAGACTTTCAACCTTGCTGATATTGACCTAGATCAGGATGTCCTGGTGGATAGTCCTGAGTTAAAGGGGCACTTATCTAAAGCAATTCACTGGTTGTTGTTTTTGTTATTGTTTTTTCCCTGTGAGTACCCAGATGATATAACAGAAATCTAGACTAGTTCGCGACCTGAGCTGCGCCATTCCTAAGTGCATTTGTCACTTTTATTGATTGTATTAGGGCGTATGGTCACCTTGATCAACAAAATGAAATACAGTTTTGGAAATAATAAGGAAATGTAGGTATCTTTGTGGGGAGCATCGGTAATGGTGACGAAGTTTTGATAAGTCACTTGCTTGGAAATTGTGCGATTTTCGTTTACACTATTTTGACTTGCAACACAAAGTAAATATTTCATCTGAGCATTGCTTATTTTATCATGTTTATATTTTTACAGTCAAAATGTGCAAAATTTCACTAAGGAAATTTATTAAACACCTAAATATTCAGTTATTTTACAAATTGACTGAAAAATATGTCAATCTGTATCATTATGATAACTAATTCCAAACATTTTTATGTTTGATATTGTTACGTGTGGTATGAACGGCAGGGGTTCCCGCTAATACCACAAATAACAATTACAAGAATCACACAACAATCTCTGAAGTTTAAAGCTAGATTTAATAATTAAAACAAAGATAAGTATATAACAATTCTCAGTTACTGGGCAAGGCACTCATACACATCTATTTAGGCAAAGCAATATGGCAAATGTGCAATATAGATAATAGTCACCTCAGATTTCTTGACATCACATTCCCAATGAATTCCATTTCACATTGTTCCAAACTGGGTAACAACAGTTTCCTCCTTCGAAGCGTCGGCATGACCTTCTAACTTTGTCTCCAGACATAACGCTGGGCTGAACTGCCCTCGTTCAGTTAAACCATATTTCTCCCTCTCCAATTCATTTTCCTTTTTCCTTTCTGTTCGATAACTTACCCTCATATAGTAAACAAATTTCCAAGTAAGCTATCTACTTCAGCACACAACAAAAGGTTGATCGGCCGACACCAATCAGTTACCAAGTCAACTCAAACTCCAATCACCCCACAAGCACGCTTTCACCCTGTCAGGCAGCTTGCTTAACTCAATCAAGCATGACGCCGTCCACCCAAACTGGACCCCTTGTGAACCACACAAATATACGTCACTCATAACAATATCATCACCAAGTAACTGAAAATGTTAGGATTAAAAGTACATTTCTATATTGTTTGGCTTCTAATCCTAGCATAATTAATATATTGTGATGTTATTAGGCCATTTTGACCGTCTTAATCCTTTTTAGTCAATCTGTTAAATAAATGGACAGATGTTTCAGTCAATTTGTAAAATGACTGAAATATTTAGAGATTTTATAAATTGCCTGAGAGAATCACATTGACTGTAGCATGTACACACTTACAAAGGAAAAGACTTGTGAAAACAACGTTTATCGCGCATCAAAGAATTTCCCAACAAGAATGATTCTGTTCAAAGCTACAACAAATGAATGAAAACAAAATGCAAATATCATAATTACAACCTACCAAATTTATATGTATAATTTTAGGCAGCTTCCTTGTTTGAGGAATGTATCAGTGAATACCCACATAAACGAACAATATCCCACACATCTGCAGCTGTACAAAGAAACTTAATCGATGTCACTGTAACAATCAAATATTTTAAAATATGTATATCGTTTCGGAATATTATAACCCCTGTTCGTTTCTCAACTGATCACTCAGTTTGTTTCAGTTGTTTGACATAGGTGTCAAGTCTCAACAGGGCACGCGAGGTTGGGGGGGATACAGGGTCCCCACACTGTCTTCAACTGATAAGAGCAGCAACTGTACCTGGAGTGACGGGGTTCATTTGTCACCAGCCGGACTTGACTTATTTGCACCTTGTCTGCAGTATGCTTGTAGGAAACATCTGTATAGGATAACACGGTGGGTGTACATGAGCGCGAATGGTCGTGGTTGTTGGGAAGCACATTGGTGCTTGTGGATGGGTGCTGGTGGACTGCATTACAAGTTACAATGTAACTGCTTTACAGCAGATGCTCATTTTTTGGCAATGGTACTTGCCTGGCAGCACTTGCTTAGCACGGGAGTTGCAGAGCAGCGGTCGCTGCATTGGTAAGCAACATGGGTTGCATGGCAACAGTAGTTGAAGGGCAGTGGATCCTGCATCGGTAAGCAGCATGGGTTGCTTGGCAACGGTTGTTGCAGGGCAGCAGTTGGTGCATTGGGGTTCGCTTAACAGGACTTAAGCTCATTTTCTGCAGTCCATCGGTACCTCCACATCCGCGACCATTTCATCCCCCTAATTATCTCTTGTTTTAATTTTAAGTTCCGCTATCATGCATGATAGTGGAGCCCAGCCTAATGGGGTTCATGCAGCGAGTCATCTAACTTGACTACCAAAGGTGACATGGGACAGACCTCAGAAATCATATGCTTAGGGTTAAGATTAAATAAGTTTTTTTCCACATCGCTCACTATTATCGCATATCTATAATTGGTCAGCTGCTATGGGTCAGCCGTGTTACTGCTCTATTTGCACATGTTCAAGTCGATATCATAGACACCTCGTTTAGTTTTAACTGCATTCAGGATAATTTGTTAACCCTTGATTGTACAAAGTAGCTCCACAGTTTATTATCATAGGACTGACCGTCTGTTAAAAATGATACTGATAAATATGTAAAATGTATTGGTCCCCGAGAATACTGAAATATGTTAGTTTTGATGTGGGTTACTTCCATTTGAAATTGACCATGGTTGTTATACCCCCTATAGAATTGCAGAATGTAAACACTGCAATTTAAATTCTGTTGAATATGAATGTCCAATTTTCAATGTCTGTCCTGTTTACTCTGATTTAGTTGGTACATTCAATTCTGTAAAACACTTATATACACTGTAAATTAAAAATGTGACACATTCATAAAAAAACAGTAGTAGTAGTAGTAGTAGTAGTAGTAGTAGTAGCCTATGATAGTCACCGATGTTATATGACAGAATCTTCAGTGATCTCAATTCAAACCGCTGTTTTCATCAATGGACCCTAATGGTAAATTCTGTTATGTAATGACTTGTGATCTTTTTTCACAACCCCTAGTCTCAACACTCTACACTATGTACCAATGCAGAACTCCTTCTTCCTATCACACCGTCCTCTCATGTTATACTTTATTCATTGTATCTCAACTGTCACTTATTTTTTAGTTCAATCATTATGAGTGTATTCATGCATAAACATCATTTTTATAGTTCTTGATATTTGTATGTACATTTGTATCTCGTAAGCCTTATGAAGCTGTAAATGAAACATTTCACACTTTAATAATTGAATTTAAATTATGTTGTGTTCATCGTAATTCCTGCATTCTGATTAGCTGAATTGATCACATGTTGTTGCATTGATTTCCCAATGAAGGTAAAAAATTAAGCCACGCCCACCGAGGCTGACTACTTTTATTACTACTTAATGTTGGGGAATGCCAATATTACAGCCATCATGCTCACGTGTATCATCATGCAAAGGATTTGGCGAAATTGATGCATATTCATTGTCCAAACAACTCTTTAAGACTGAAGGCCGAGAGGGAATGAAACAACAAACGTGCAAGCCCGTTCGCCTGTTTTTTCACGCTCACCTCAGTTCCACAACTTGAATGTCTTTGAGTTTCATTTCTAACCAGCATTTTTCCAAATGTGTCTTCCTGTTCTCAGGTAACTAATTTGTTAATCTGGCTGTAAGTGACCATATCATAGCGGATTCTTACAATAGTTTGCACATCAGTTTTTCGATTCATGCCTCAATGAACCGAAAAAAATACACAGTCAATCCTTAAATAAAAACAGTAGTAGTAGTAGTAGTAATAGTAGTAGTAGTAGTAGTAGTAGTAGTAGTAGTATAAATGACATCAGACAGCTTGGCCCTCACTCTATCAAATTTCATACTCCAATAAACTCACACAAACTAATAGTCAAATCTTAAATAATTTACATGACATGACTCTATGGCAGTAAATAAATGCTGAACATAAAACCAGTATTCCCATGTACTCATGTAACTATGTCAATCATTGCCAAACAATATATTATGACAGAGAGAGAGAGTGTGTGAGAGAGAGAGAGAGAGAGAGAGAGAATAAATGCCAGAGCATAACCAGTCTCAATTATCAGCTGAAACAGATTCCATTTGGCAATGTGGCGTTGAAAATTATATGAATGGATCACCGAAAATCAATGATGACCTGCTTTACTGGTAGCGCCCGTCGCCACTCACACAATTTGCATAAAAAAGTAAGTGTTTGTTGCCTGATGCCACACAGAAGTACTCCCAATTTCACTAAAATCAGATCTTAGTTCTCGCTACAGCTAAACAAAGATCTGGGGACATCCCATTACAGGTCACATCAGACAGACCTTGCGCAAACTTTGACCGACCAATGGAATGACCAATCAGAAGGCAGGTTTCTCGTGCTTTACGGCACTAATTTCAAACTGGCGACAATGCTTTGAAACATATTTTCACAAATTCTCTATTACAAATTTGAAACCTAAACAAAAGAACATTCTTGAATGGCTAATAGATGGTTTAGATTATATGGGTTCAGTCTTTTAACCCCTAACTATCGTTCGGAATACCCCGTGTTAAAGTTTTCGAGGTTGCATGATTAGAAATCACATTCCGACTGTCACTTTCATGATCCGGTAAGCAACGCTCTGATTGGTCGGATGAATGGTCGTTCTGACGTGACCCCTAATGGGATGTCTTCAGATCTTTGTTTTGCGGTAGCGAGAACTAAGGTCTGATTTTAATGACATTTCAGTACTCCTGAAAACAAACCTGACGAAGTGATGGACGAGAAAAATCCAGTGACATGATAGCACATTTACTGATTTTGTTGGAACAAAAAACAGTATGTTAATTCTGATTTACATCTGCTGTGTACAAGTGCAGAGATTCTGCTGCTTTTGAATGATGAAAAATAAAGAAATATGTTCATTTTGCAACACAGTGGACATCTTCCCGAGGCAAGGGCATTATCTGACTATAAAAGTCCAGTTTTCACCCTTGCCAAACAAGGCTGGAATTCCAGGGCCCTCAGTGGCTATTACGAGTTATGTCCCTTCCATCAGATGCCATCTCTCGTATCACTTGCATTTGTTTCAAACAAAATGGCGGCGATAATCAATATCTATATTTTGATAAGACGGGTCTTACACCGCGAAGTGCATCAAATCACATGAGCACCTTGATTAAAAACATGAGCGAGTGAGTGAGTGAGTTGGGTATTAATGCCGCTGTTAACAGTATTCCAGTTATATCGTGACGAGTCAGCTTAATGTGGGAGGAAAGCCCGAAGTGATGTAGGTCTCAGAGGTTTACCACTTCAGTGAAACCCATGGGCACTGGCATGGTGCTGACAAACCTAGAAACATTAGAATTAACCGTGCCCCCAATTAAAAACATGAAAAGATTTGGAAAAGGTGCACAAGCCTTATGCTGTTATGTTTTGTTTCTGATCATTGTCACAGAAATGTGAAATTTGACATTTTGAATAAAAAACTTAATGCAAAATTATCAAGTTTAAAAATAGCATAATGCAACATGTGCAATGAGTGTTATTTACAATGTATCCTAAAGACATCTGCATTTATAATTTTGTATAACAGCACAAAATACATTTGCCAACCAGTCTACCATTTCATTTGCTTTTACTGGACCTTCCAGAGATCTACTAGCTTGGGGATGACCGGGCAGTGTAGCTGTTGGACCCTGGGCATGTTATCACACATCTCACATTAAGAAACAGTCACTGAATTGATCCTCCCAGTTATGTTAAACTCGGCTGACAAACAGTTGCCGTATTCAACGTAATAAGCGCCCGGCTCTAATAAGCGGCGATATTTGCCTAAATATAGGCTAGTGAACAATCCACATTAGCACCCCTTCTGATTGATCAATGTACGCAAGACTTATTTATTCCCGCATAATACGCACTTGTGTGTTATATGCACCCTTAATCATGGGCAATAAAATTCTGAAGAAATATATCTGTCGTATATAAACATTTCAGGCTGTCAGCATAAACCACGAAATTTATCTTTCAACTGTTTTTTTCACCAAAATAATATTCTAATAAGAGCCCCCTATTTCTAATTTTGAGAGCGCCCTAGGCGCTTATTACGTCGAATACGGTACAAGCCTGTCGCTGAACAATTGGGAATCAAGAAAATACATAAAACAACAATCTTTGTTCACTTGTTTGTTGTTGAGCGCCTCACTGGGCAATATTTCAGCTATATAACAGCTGTCTGTAAATAATCAACTATGGACCAAACAATCCAATGATTGACATCATGAGCATAGATCTATTGAAATATGATGACATGCATCAACCAAATCAGAGAGGCTGACCACCCGATCCGGTTAGTTGCCTCATACGACAAGTACAGGTCACTGAAGACAAATTCCAAGCAGGATCTTTAAAGGGCAGAAAACAGCAGTGTCCAAGTATATTTTCATGTTTAACATTGCAGTCACTGAAATGCTCATCTTGAGTATGTCATACTCTGCTCTAAACAGCTGTACAATCTGTCTGAACTTAGCACGGGACAGTTCTTGTCCTAAAAGAAAATGGCACTTCCAATGAAAATATTCGGATAACCTGTACAGACAGTGGGGAATTTACATTTAATAACTGTCAACTAATCCTATGTACTCCAAACTACAGGGGAGGGCAAGGGACTGAAGGGAGGGGATGTTCGTTCTGATATAGAACCGATGCAATGCAGCATTTCCTACCTGGTGACCTTCACAACTGGGCCTTCCCGTATCCCGAACTGCTGAACAAGTGTGGCAGCAACCAACTGACAATCCGGACACGGAACCAATCCGAGATATCAGACACTCATGACAGGCCACTAACATGACAAGTCTGAGACTCTGACTAGTGGTCAGATAGTGGTATTAACAGTATGCATACACAGCGGAGTGAATGAGTGAGTGAATGTTGTTTGAATGCTACAGTCAGCAATATTCCAGCTACATCACAGCGGGCTGTAAAAATCTGGTCTAGGCCACACAAACCAGTGACAGAAAATAGGAGCAGTGTTTTAGGGGATGGAATGATACAAAGCAAATACAGGCATCACGAGCTGACCAGCCATTTCAAAAAGTGGCACCATCTTATCTAATTTTAACAAATTATTGAGTGAGTGTTTGGGGTTAAACGCT
Source organism: Haliotis rufescens (assembly GCF_023055435.1). Classification (NCBI taxonomy): domain Eukaryota; kingdom Metazoa; phylum Mollusca; class Gastropoda; order Lepetellida; family Haliotidae; genus Haliotis; species Haliotis rufescens. The sequence goes on along the minus strand of NW_025964146.1, from coordinate 146,760 downwards.
GCTTTGAACTTTATTCCAGTTACATCACGGTGTGTCTGCTTTATGTGAGAGGAAAGCATAAAGGAATGTAGGTCTTAGACATTTACCACTTTGGTAAAACCCATCAAATCATTGCAGTCATAAGCTGTGAATATGGTTTATTAAAAAATGTGAGTGACCTTGAGCTCCTAAGTCATTCAATCTTAAGGACAGAATAGGAGATGCAGAGAGAGAAATGTATTTGGAGTGTGTGCCATGAAGAATTCATGAAGACGTTTGTGCCTTTAGGACGTTTTGTGCCTTTTTGGTTGCCAACAAGAAGATTGCCCTTGATCCAGTGTTGAACTCGGTGACCGTTTCACCTTGAGACAGAGAATATACAGCTATTAAATAGAAGCTTTGTCCCTTCCTATTCATGGTGATTGATACCTTATTTTATTTCTGCATGTCCATTATATTCAGTGTGTTTGTCACGTCTATTTGAGTGAAAGTACACTTGCTTCAGATAATAAACATTGTCAGATGACATTGCTGTTCAAAACTGTTATTTCGAAGTGAGGTGAGGTGAAATTGGGTTTAACGTTGCATCCAATGTTATTGCACTTATATAGTGACATGCATGCACATGTGTGTGTGAGGCTGCTTTTACTTGTCCAGACTGATCACGATTTATAGTGCTAGCTCACTGAGATACCATGCTGCAGTTTAACTTGAATACCCCACTCAGACACAATATACTGACTCCAGGCCAACCAGTCCTTGTTTCAGCCCCTTAATGTCGCGCCAGACTGGAGAACAAGAAGTACGGTACCATCTTTTAACGTCTTTTGGTATGACGCGGCCAGGGATTGAACCCCCAACCTTCGCTCTCCGGTAGCTGTACCACTAGACCACGGAGATAGTCTAGTGTCTGGGCACTAAACTACAAGGATTGTCTATATGTGTCATTACAATTAAAACTATGCAGTCACTAAAATACCAGGAATTTCTAAGTCTGGAGACCATTCTCATGGGATCCACTGTCATTTATCATACAGATGAGAATCATACACATCTTCTGAATATTAGAACACAATTCCCTGACTGACCAGCAGAAGTATCAATACCAATGACATAACGTTACACTGACGAGAGCAACATGAGCTAATAATAGGTGAGGACAGTATTGAAGTTCATACCATATGGAGAGGATGATATCTACAGTCACAGGCAAGATCAGCCTAAATTATTACATAGTAGTACTGATGATGTATACACAATTTTAGCTGTAATTGAAAATGCCATGACAATGAATATCTTATATAAACTGGGACCAGACGAATCTTGTTAATCGTCACCACCATCTGAAGAGTGCTATTGTATTGGAAGAACAAGACATGTTCAATATTTGCCGTAAGCCATCAAATTAAAGTGACAGTTGAAAACAGTTGAAATCATAATTTAATGTTGCATCAGTATTGTTTCAGCTATTTAGCGACAACAGCTGGGTATAATACCAAACTAATTATGCTGATTTTGCTGTACATTTAAACAAACAACATTCCCTAAATATTGTCCAACAAAAGTGAATACGAATGTGGGTGGGAAGGAGAAGTCGTGTGACATTCATTGTCGTGTGACATTCATTGAAGTGTGACATTCATTGAAGCATGTCCGTAAAGAGCTGTTCAGCCGGAGATGGCAGACAGCAATCCAACTATAATATTTCACCATAACCAATTCATGCAATTAGTTTTTAAATGACAGCTGACTAATGGAAATATTTACCTTGAGTGTAGACTTGTATTGTCAGACGCTGACAACTTTATTTCCGGTACCGGCAAGTGGTCTTGGTGCCTCCTATTGCGGCACGTGCAGTGACGAGTTTTCTACCGTTGCTGTGAAGAGTTTTTCCGTGCCCCATTCAGCTGCAGTCGGGTACACAAACTGTATGCCCGAACACTTTTTCCAAAAGTAGGTCTAGATTATCTAGACTATCTATCATATACATGAGCTGTAACAACCGCCGAAACACAAGTGACTGAATGAAAATTAGATTCTGTGCATGTGGCGTTATTCATCGTCTGTGGTGAATTCCCATTTACTTCTGCATTGATTAAAATTACAAACCATCACTGTTCGACTATAGTTTGTAAAGGAAATATGTATTTGAGAACTATTTGCTTCACTTGCGAATAATTCTAGCGATGTCTTGGTACAGCCATGGGATTGGTAGTCACACAAACCCTAAAACACAAATATCCAATACAGCCCATGTAAGTCTATTATAGTGGGCAAGTCTAGTTCACTGCAGTTTCAGGATGAAAATGAAAATGAGTCTCTGGGCTTTTCTAGGTATTTTTTTAGATTTTGTTTTAGTCAGATAAGTTAACAACTGTGTTTATATGTAAAATGTGTTCTTTTGAAAGACTAGAGGTTAGTCTGCTGGCATGGGATGTGGGGGTCGGGTGTATTTGGTAATCTCGTTGTCAACACTATGTATTATAGCTTCAGTGAAGGTGTAATGTCTCCTATATTGAAACAATGTTTGATTGCGCTTGAAGACATAATGGTTAATCATTTTAATGTCCGCGCCAGTAAGGAGATACAGTGAAGGATTTTTATTAACATGAGATATCGATGCGTAAGAAGCAGCATTCAAACTTCCAAACTCTTTGGTTAGACAGGATGTGACTGAATCCGAGACAAAATAAAGTGCCTCTTGCTATGACGTCATTGTATAGTAAAATTACAACGTGACGTCACTTTTTGACTGACGTCAGAAGGGAACGCCGCCAGACATGTACAAACTGCGGTATATCTCAACAGACTTAACTCCTCGCCAATTTACCATTTGACACTATCACTATCACTGGCTGTGACTGTTGGCAGATTGAGTGTTACATTGTTTGCAAAGCGACCCACAGCAACGTGTCGACATGATATTATCAACACACTGTCGCAAACAATTGACTGTTCTATGACGTCACATACTGTTTTATGTCACGTCGTTCCAACCATAGATTGACTTACAAAATTAATTCACTGAGGACAGATAATACGTACTTCTTCGTAGCTTGATGATAATTCTCTTAATTGCGTTTGTATTACTTCAACAATAATTTCATGTGCTTTTTTAAGTTGTCATAAGGCATACAATCCTTATCACACTTGCTTCGTATGGATTATTATTAATTAATGATTAAGTCATGTTTGATATTTAGTATTGTGTTGATGCATATGTAGATATATATCTGTTAAATCCAGTGCGATGTACACATTATTTTACCGGACAGCAGAAGCATGCACGAGCCCGCTTTTCATTCGTCAAAGCTCGCCCCTTTCCGTAACCTGCTAGAAGACTCGCCCCCCTGTCGATGAATGTTATGTACGACAAACCAATTAGAATGCGCGTATGACTTCAAAGAATCCCACAGGAATGATTTTTTATTTTACATATGTCTTGCATTTAAAATATACCCAAGACACAGTTAAATATGTTAAACAGTTATATATACTGTAAGTCCCAATGTGTTTTCAATAGCATCTGGAATATATATGACATGGGGGAAATATACATGAATCATTGCGCCATGAGATGACAATTCTGTCAGCTATTCCCGTTTGCCCTTAGACGGAACCCAGTCGCAAAATGGCCACAAAATAAGGTGCCTCTTGCTATGACGTGCCTCTTGCTTACACCAAGGTGGTCATGTGACGCGAAAAATACAAAGCCAGGCCAAGCTGACCGGCAGAGAACATTAGGCTAGGCTGAGACCGCAGTAGCCTTAGCACAAAGAATCAATCACCATATGTTAGATTATGTAACTGAGGTGTGTGTTAGTGGACTAAGTAAACTAATTTATTTAATAAATACACTAATCCTAAAATACCTATGTTTTGGATAAGTTTATACTAAACTACTTTTAAAATAATCCCAAATATATACCACCTGCCACAGTAGCATATTGTTTACACTACTACTACTACTACTACTACTACTACTACTACTACTACTACTACTACTGCTGCTGCTGCTGCTGCTGCTGCTGCTGCTCCTACAACCATTACTACTATGACCACTAAACTACGTAAAACAACAAATAAACAACCACTTCCACTACTACTATTTCCACTACCACTTCCACTACAACCACAACCACTACTATTACTACTACTACCACTACCCCGTGAAGATCGGGATAGAATAGGTCTTCAGCAAACTATGCCTGTCCTAAGAGGCGACTAACGGGATCGGGTGGTCAGGCTCGCTGACTTGGTTGATGTATGTCATCGATCCCAACTGCGTGGATCAATGCTCATATTGTCAATCACTGGATTGTCTGATCCAGACTCGATTATTTACAGACCGCCGTCATATAGCTGGAATATTGCTGAGTGCGGCGTTAAACAACAACAACAACATAGCATGTTGACTGTGCATTAAATGACCTTCACAAAGCTTATGTATCAAATTACATAAAACTTCACTGTAACACACAGAAGCTGCACAGATCTCAAAGCTTTAGGGATCGCCTTTCGTGCGTATATTGTTCTCACAGACGGTATATTACTACTACTATCGATACTACTACTACTTCTACCACTGCTGTAGTTGTTGCTAGTACTACTACAACTACTACGACTACTATTACTCGACCCGTGAAGATCCGGGTTAGAATTGTTGTAAGAGGCGACTAACGGGATCGGGTGATCACGCTCGCTGACTTGGTTGATGCAAGAGAGAGAGAGAGAAAGAGAGAGAGAGAGAGAGAGAGAGAGAGAGAGAGAGAGAGAGAGAGAGAGAGAGAGCGAGAGAGAGAGAGATTCAACATTGTACATATTTATTTTATTCACCTTCAGTGTCTGCTTTTAAGTTTTCAATTTTTATGTTTAATTATTGGTTAATATGGATTAAATGTAGTTAATGTGTCATTCATGTTGTAAGACTTAACAAACCCAAGCCATGACGTGCTCAACTGATTGGCCAAGCTAACCCTCAAAGTTGACCCTTTGTCTCACTGCACGTTCTCAGTCTGCACACATTTCTTACACAGACAAGGAATCTCATCTAAATCAGGTTAGTTTAATATGTTTGTGTATGTTTGTATTGTATGTTATTGGATCTAAATGTTGCAGTATATTAAACCTATAATACTAAACTTAACTAAATGTGTTTAATATTATCATATTGTCAGTTAAAATCTATTTAAGTAAATGTGGTAAACAAGACATAAATTGTAAGCTTTGGTAATATACTAATATATCACTTTTCTGTCTCTTTATTCTTGTATGTATCAGGAAGAGTGTATGCGTTGTTTTACGGAATAGGCTATGTTTTAAATGCTTTTGAGATCAGTTCTGTATAATATACAGTCTGTACTAAACGGGATCCGGAGTAATTTTTAAAAGTGTATGTAAACAGTATAGTTGTATTAGTCATTGTTATAAAAGTATATGTTTTATTCAGATATCCGGAATTATAAGTTGCGGCACTTTTCGGGAAGACACCCCAGTCTCACCCACAGGGTAGGCACATGACTACTAGTATAGTCAGTTTTATATTACACCCGTAAATTCATGTATATGTATGTATTTTGAAAGAGATTTATAATCTCTTTACACGTATATATATAATATATGGATCATTATTATATTTGGTCATTACATCAGTTAGCAGATTATTGTACAATATAACAACTAATATATGAATAAGACCTGTTTGTAATGTAAAACTGTAATACTGTGATGTCGATGACTGCATTATGTGTATTGTCAATATTACTTATCATTCCTTTAACACGTGTCAGGGTGTAGATACTGGATACATATAGGAAACATCCAATGGCAAAATAAAACGTCTCTCACCCGTAGAGTGTGTTTGCTTATCACTCATTCATTCATTATCCCTGCTACAGGTGTGTGCGTGCGTGCGTGCGTGCGTGAGTTGAGGTGAAATGGGGTTTAACGTCGCGTCCAAGATTATTGCACTTATATAGCGACGTGCATGTACGTGTGTGTGTTTGTGTGGCTGCATGTACTAGTCCGGACTGATGCCGATTTATAGTGCTAGCACACTGAGATACCATGCCGCAGTTTAACATGAATACCCCACTCAGACACAGTATACTGACTCCGCGCCGACCAGTCCTTGTTTTAGCCCCTTAATGCCGAGCGCCAGACAGGGTAACAAGAATTACCCTCTTTTAACGTCTTTTGGTATGATGCGGCCGGGGATCGAACCCCGGACCTTCCGCTCTCCGGGCGGACGCTCCTCCACTAGACCACGGATGCGGTCACGTGCGTGTGTGTGTGTGTGTGTGTGTGAGCAACGTCACATAGCAATAGAATAGATAAGGGGAAAGCGGACTGCTATCTAGTAACAGTGGCATGCAGATTTCTGTTAACTTGCAGGCATTTTTATGATAATTCGATCCATTTTAGCTGGAATACTTGTTTAAAGGGTCACATTTAGTGCATTCTTTATTCCATTGTTCACGTGTTTTTTTTACATTAAAGCGTTGTATCGGAAACATATGTACTGGTCCTGTCATTTATACCGGTTGTACGTGTCAAGTCTTCATTTTGACATGACATGTCCGATACAAATACCAAATTGTGTAAACTTTTCGACATAATACATTCGTTATGGTGTCTTTTGTTGCCGTATACGGTGTCATATTAGGCTAGTAGAAAAATATTGGGCTGGTGTCACGCCTCGTCCAATTTCTTTTGCTAACATAATAAACAAAAAACAATACATGTTTCTCACATTACTTTTCAAAGTGAGGAATGAGAACTATCTACCGAGCATATATACCATCAACACATCTTGGTAGACTTTGAACTTTCCCCTTCAATGCAATGTCAGGTTGTCAAGCATGAATGGTGGAAACTTCATATTACGCGGGAAATGTGAAGACATATATTTTTTAAGGACAATTAAAATTACGCACCAATCCAGGAGAAACATTTCATGTGTTTAGCCTAACATGAGCTGAGTAATGCATGATGGGAGATTGTAATGGGTAACTGACTGCACGGGACGCTCGTGTTTGTCGCGTGACGTCGCGGTGAACACATCACATGTGTTTTGTGACAGCCCATGCAGTTGACTGTCAAATATGAATGCATTAAAAGATGACTTGCTGTGTTTACCGACAGCGACGGGAGGCTACGTCTGAGAGGTACGTGTGTCCCGAGGTGATGGGTCTGCTGTAACCAACTGCTGCACTTACGACTACTAACCAACAAACAACATGGACAAACATGGAGAGGCCTGTGTGGGAACATGTTAAATTTGGCATGGATGGGGGACAGTAAACATATTAATTTTCTTTACGGTTTAGGCAGGGGGTGGGGTGAGGGTGAGGGTGGAGTGGGGGGGGAGGATGGAGTGTGTGTGCGTGGGGGATGGGGGATGGGGGATGGGGGATGGGGATGGGGGTGGGGTGGGGTGTCCAGAGTGGGGTGGGGATGGGGGGGGGGGGGGGGGGGGGGGGATGGGTGGAGGTGTGTGTATGAAGACTAGATATTTTTTTCAGCTACTTCAGCAAAACCATATATTTTTAATTTAATATAAGAACGAATTTAAATATATTGTTACAAAAAAACAATGGATTTTTGTGAAAGAAGATAAAAATGGTCGGTCCCTGAGATCTGCACCTGAGGTATTCTGACCCATTAAGTTGACACGCCACGATAAACCTGTTGGTGAAATACTGTTTACACTGCCTGATACCCATGCAGCCCACACATTCACATACGTCCCCCATACATTCACATACGTCCCCCATACATTCACATTCGTCCCCCATACATTCACATACGTCCCCCATACATTCACATGCGTCCCCCATTCATTCACATACGTCCCCAACACCAACCTGTGTCGGAAGATTGGTAACTGGTTATGACGTCACTTAAAGCTGATTTCGTGTTTAGGACGGGTCATGTATTACATGGGGAGTGGGTCACAAGTTATTGATGCACTAATGTACTCAAAATCATGACGCTTCCCTAACGCCTGTCATATTTTGGGAAGACCCATCCCATGTCCTTGTACATTGTGTTCATTGTGTTCATTACCCTCCCAAAGAGACTGACATTTACCATCCAAAAGTGGCTCCCACAGGAGATATCGCTTGGGTGAGATATAGAGAATCTCACCCGAGTACCTTTTGATATCAAATATATCAACATAAGTTGATAAAAGTGGAAAGACTCCGAGGCTTGCAGAGCATTGTGACGTCATGGTAGCCAATAACATCACAATGGTCTGCAAAGCATTGTGATGCAATTTCATTGCAGTGATATCTACAATGTAGGTATCACTTGATCTCACCCAAGTGATAGCTCCTGTGGGAGCCAGTTTTGGAGGATAAATTTGACATCAAAAGACACTTGAGTGAGATTCTCTATTTATCCGACCCTGCTCAGAGGCTGATAAGCAGCCCTATGTCTGCAGCAAATGTCAGTAAACACTTCCAGATTGGAATTATAAATTTCCCAATTCATGTTCATATAGTTATATAGAGAATCTCACCGAGTGTCTTTTGATATCAAACATATAAACACGGGTTGATAAAAGTGGAAAATACTCCGAGGCAATGTAGACATCGCTTGTTATCATCCAAAACTGGCTCCACCACAGGAGATATCGCTTGGGTGACATTGTAGATATCACTGCAATGAAATTGCATCACAATGCTTTGCAGACCATTGTGACGTCATCGATTACTATGACGTCACAATCATATGACATCACTAGTGGCTCTGCTGCTGAAGCTGTTAGCAGTACTGTATAAACTTCAGAGACTGCTTATTACTGTTTACAAAATGAAAAGGTTGGAAGAATGATGTTGGATTATAAATAAAAGCCCTACCTCGTGTCTTTTGATGTCACAAGACGCTCTGGTAACATTATCTATATGTTTAATTTGCCTGGCCCGTGTACACTCGACTATTTACAAGATCGTCGTGATAAGGGTTTGATTAAAGGGCAAGTTCACACGGAAATGAACCTATTTTTCTTGTACTTTTTCCACATTAAAAGTGTTAACATAGAAGTGTCATAGACAAAAATATAAAAATATCACAATTAATTAACATATTTTTCGCATTAAAACGATTTATATTTTTCACATTTACCAAGTGTTCTATTTCCACAACAAAAACACCATGGCTTATGCCCCTTGCAATATGACGTCATTGGTGCCAATTGATAAACATTATGACGTCATCCTGCTTTGTTAGAGCCGCTTCACGTGGTGTAGGTCCAGATGTGTGATTCTAGCGTCTCAGATGCCAGCCAGCATAGTGTTATGCTGAGTCACCACTGCGCCGGAGTGTGTCGTAGGCCATGTTGTTTTACCGCAAACTGGTACTTGATATCTTTTGCGTTGAGAATAGACAGGGACCCAGTTGAATTGGCACCAATTACGTCATAATCTAAGGGGGTAAACTCAGGCCTGTTTAGCTCGAAAAACGAAGGCCTCATAACGGCATATCATTTTCACACTATTGTGAGCTTCCTACGTTCACTGTGAAAAAAATGAGTGTATATTTTCAAACACAGATACTAATTAATTCTAAAATTGCGTTATGTTTAGAAAAAGGAAGAAAGTGATTTTTGCGTGTACACTTCCCCTTTAATGCTGATTTAGGGGAGGGCAAGGGGGTGGTGGTGTTTTTACACTTAAGACACTGCTTACTACTGTTTACAAACTGAACAATTTGGAAGAATGTTGTTGGATGATAAATAGAATCTCACCCGTGTGTCTTTTGATGTCAAATATATCAACACTCGTCGATAAAATATTTAAGCTCTATTTTGAACACCCCTTTGGAAAAATGCACCTATCACGACCGCCGTCTTAGAAACCTCAATCATTGTCGAATGACGTCAAAATCTTCAGCTAGGGGGTCGATTCTAGTGTGACATCAATCCGACCCTTCGTAGCAATAAGATTCTAATGACGTCAACAATACAGTGGTGTGCCTGATTTGATATTTGCACCAATGCATATACAAGTTGTATGTGCCCTGTGTGCGTGCGTGCGTGCGTGCGTGCGTGGGTGATCTTGGGGATAGATAACGGTCATCATAACCCTCCGTGTAACGAAGTTATACACATATGCTCCTGGTCTAATTTTAATAAAGGTTTCAGATATCTTCGATACCGGCTGGGGAAAAAAGCCCACGATGGTCGACTAGTGCCGCACGAATCACATCATATATCATAACTGAAAAGAAAATCAAATAACTAAATTCATGATACAGGTACAAGACATACTACATACCATCGATTTCAGCTTATCTACTGCCATATGAGTCAGTTCATTACCTAACAAACTAATTCATCAGAGGATTAGTACGATTTGTAAAATGGCTTTTGTATAATCAAGATACAATAAGCGCAGCACTTTCCCACGTGTAAATGTCATCAGTATGCTGTAACATGTATGCTACATGGTTACAGGTAGGCATCTTCATGGGCACCACTTGTGCACCCTGTTTCTGCTTGCATTGGCAAAGTCTAAACAAGGGAATTGCCAATGACGTTTAACTTAATCTTCAGGTATATCGATAATATAGATACAGATAATGCCTGTCCAACATAAGGGGACACGGGTGGCCCAGTCGTCTGAGTCGCCACAATTCGCTGTGCAGAGTTGCGTCCCTTTGACACACCAGCAATCTATGATCGTGGGCTCTAATCCTGGTTCTCCTCGCTTTTGTTTCTAGGTTTATCAGCACCATACATGGGTCTCGCCGAAGTGGCAAACGTCTGAGACCTACATCACTTCGGGTTCTCCTCCCACATTAAGCTGACACGCCGTGAGAGAACTGGAATTCTGTGGATATCTTATGATTATGGAAATTGTTTTGTCGCTTTTATTGAATGAAAGATAATATTTTCATATAATTGAACTAAAGGTTCACCGTCCATTAAACTTCACTGCAGAGTCCGTAAGCCCCTGCAAAGATCACTGTACACTGACCTTATTTCCTTAACACATAGGGTGAAATTACGTTTCAGTGTCCGACCGTTGTCGACCTTTGTGGGCAGCTTTAAGCAACGTTTATAATTCACCCCTGTTAAATAATTGAAAGACTAAATGAGTATTAATGCCGAAGAGCCCTAACAGAAACTTATTGACATGGTGACATCTACACGAACAATTCCCCACCCCTTACATTCGGTTGTAAAATATCTGTTTCATGCAATTCGGTTTTGTTACAGCTAATGGTTGAGTGAAATACGATCTAGTACGCGGGTGATACAATGTTGGCAACTGCCAATCATGCAACTGTTTTATGCAATCGATTGTTCCTCAGTGAAATAGACATATGTACATTTCAATTGCAATACACGTAATGATGCCATTTTGAGAAGCTGGTCGTGATGATAATGAATGAAGCTGAGATTTAGTTTACACATTCTGCAACTTTGTAACGATTTCATCAAGTCGCAGCTCACCTATCCAGCATTTCCCATCACCCCCTCCCATCGGCCTCCCCGCGCCCTCCCCAACATAGCCCCCGTCTCGTGAGAAGTTCAAAGGCTCTGCGACCATTTCCCCACGTGACCTGTCACTGCTTGGCACTGATGGATATCCTTGGGCTATTTATAATTTTCACGTGACAGTGTTTGGTGTTTCTGGAGGATGCTTACTATTCTTCTAATGTTTCCCAAACTCATGTGCTGAATATCGGTAAGTGCATTGTTTTTCACTTCTCTCAATACGATTGATTCTCCGTGGTTCCTTGTGAGTCTTTGGCGCCTTTGGGTGATGTAAAACTAAAGCTAGTCTAAAATGTATGGAGCCTCACGTTTTGACATTGACCGATTGGACCGAATGGTACTAAGTTGAAGTCAGAAAATATAAATCTAAATAGCTTGAATTCCTGTTTATTTCACTGACTGCTTCTGACAGGTTTAGCTTTAATGAGAACACAGCCACTTCTGACAAAGTAAAGACTTCTGCTAGTTCCTTTAACCACATAAAGCATCCTGAACGTAAAAATAAACCATTGAAGATGCTGGTTAGAATTGATCTTGAGCATTGCTTGTCCAAAGAAGTGACCAAGGGTATCGGTTGGTTAGGCTTGCTGACTTGGTTGATGATCAGTGCTCATGATATCAATCACTGGACTATATACAGACCACCATCATATGGCTTGAATACTGCTGAGTGTGTCGTTAATCAACAAAAAAACAACAAACATTTATGCTCATGACGTCAATCAAATATTGGAGAAAAACAAATGTATTGTGACCTAATCTATTTCTTGTTTAGACAGTAAGTTTACTTGCCTGCAAGGTCATGGCACGTAGATCTCATAGCAGCCCATAGTTTCTAAAATTTATATGGGTCCTTACGGCCTGCAGTAAGTTTGTGTATTGATTTGTTTGTCACAAAAAGGAGCAGTTTTTTACATGAGGGCCTTAAGAGTTAAGTCAGAGTTCTAAAGTCTGTGGGTCCTGATGGCAGGCAGCCTGGTTTTATTTCAAACACTGACCCCAAACAAAGTAACAATTAATACAGCTTGGGGCCATCACTAATCCTGTCACTTTTCCTATATGTGTCATTGTCTCTGGCAATGATTACTACTACTAATTCAAAAACAAACAAAATAACAATAAGTGTTGTCAAATGGGAGACAAGGGTCTCATGTAACAATTGTATTAAGTAAGATTTATTTGGGAACCATTTTTGGGTCATTCTCTCCAAATTTTGAGTCAATTCACTACAAAAAGGGGCTGAGAGAGAGGGGGGAATGCACTGCTAAATATAACCACTCACAGACACCTGACTGCCAATGTTGCCACGTGATCAAACTCAGTGCTGTTTATAACTAGCAAAATGGATATTTTTTTAAGAGTGAACTTTGCAGGTTTTGTCTTAACTGTAATATTCCTTATTGTTGGAATGGCTTGTTGTCACTTTGTAAGTATTATCACACATGCAACTATCTTGGTTTATCATCCAAAACTGGCGATATTTCTTGGGTGAGATCAAGCGATGTCTACATTGTAGATATTGCTGCAAGGAAATTGCATCACAATGCTTTACAGACCATTCGTCACAATCAAATGACATCACTAGTGGCTCTGCCACTGAAGCTGTTAGCAGTACTTTTCACACTTAAGATACTGCTAATTTCTGTCTACAAACTGAAAATGTGGAAGAATGATGTTGGATGATAAATACAAATATAAATAAATATAATCTCACCCTCATGTCTTTTGATATCAAATATACTACTCAAAAGAAGTTAGGGAACACTGATATGTTTGCACTTAAAATAAAAAAGGAACAGAAGACGAAAACATGTGTCGTAAATAATGACCGAGTATACAGTAAGAAAGAATCATGAACAATCCACTACATTTCATAACACGAACAAGTGTTGATGTCAATAATGTCACTGTGGTCAAAACTGGAAATCCAGGCCATGAGAGAAAAGTCAGTAACGAGTGTGTCCGCCACTAGCAGCCACACATGCAACACAAAGACAGCTCATGGATGTCACTAATGTCTGTAGTGTGTTCTGTGGGATAGCATGCCACTCCAAACTCAGCCATTGAGCAAGCTGGCGCAGATCTTGAGGTGGAGGGTGGTTCTCCCTAACACGTCTCATTAACAGATCCCATACGTGTTCAATGGGTGCCATATCAGGAGAATATGCTGGCCATTCCATGCGAGTAACATTGTTTGTCCCAGAAAGTCAGTGACTATGCGTGCACGATGAGGCATTGTCATCCTGGAAAACCGCCTGTGGGCCTATTCGATGAAAACAAGGAATCACCATTGGTCTCAGAATCTCATCCCTGTAGCGAACAGCATTCAAAGTCCCATTGATGACGTACAGATTGGTTCTGTGATGAAATGAGAAGGCGGCCCACACCATGACACTATCACCACCAAAACGATTGTGCTCATGGACGTTGACGTCAGCAAAACATTCCCCACGCTGTCTGTAGACAAGAACACGACCGTCATTATGCTGCAGTGAGAACCGAGATTCGTCAGAAAAAAGAACTGCTGACCACTGTTGTCTTGTCCACTGTCAGTGTTGCCGTGCCCATTCGTCTCTGGCTGCTCTGTGACGTGGAAGAAGAAGCGGTCTAGCGGCTTGACGTCGGGGCCTGATGTTTCTTTCCCTCATACGGTTTCTTATGGTTTGATCACTGATATTTGTTCCTGTAGATGGTTTGCTGTGACTGTTCTCCTCCTCAATACTTCAACAATGATGTACCCGTCTTCTCTTCCTGTTGTCACATGAGGGCGTCCTGACCTTGGTCTATCATGTACTGTCTGTGTTTGTTGGAATCGCTGACGTAATCTGCAAATGACAGATGGACTAACATTTAACCTTCGAGCAGCTTCCTGCTGTGAAACATTCTCATTTAGCCACCCAATATCTCTGGCTTGTTCTTCAATTGGAGGTGTTGACGTTGTGGCATGTTGAACACAGTGATGCAGTTTCATAGCGACCTGCCTTTATCAACCCAAATTTCGCACAAAAATTCCTTGTGGCTCATGCTTCATGAGAATAAGTGAGCAAATGCACGATCTCCATTTTTACGGCAGCTGTGAAGAGGAGATTACAAGAATTTCCATGAAAATGAGTGCTGGTCAAAATGAACGTTGACGTGTCCAGTATGATTCAAATTCTTTGCTTTGGTCATGAAGTCACTTGCGTTAGGGTAGTCTTCAATATCAGTATGTTAGCCGCCGATTAGGAGGCCATTTACCAAATTTAAAAGGAATCGAATGAACAGTGCTACAAAATATCAGTGTTCCCTAAATTGTTTTGTAGAGCATATATCAACACTTGGCAAGCCTCAGAGTTTTTCCACTCTTATCAACTCGTGTTGATATATTTGATATCAAAAGACATTAGGTGAGATTCTCTGTAAATTAATAATTGAGATATTTTGTGATTCTGTATAAAGTGGTGAGGACACTAGACACAGACTGGGACAGGCACCAGAGTATAGTCAGACTTGTATTTCATAGGCTGACATGTTACACTGCTGTAACAATATGAAAGGTATCCTGATACCGAGAGGCATAAAGAGAGGAAAACAAAGCTTTAATCCCATTAACAAGTGTCGTTATATGAAAACTGTTTCTCTCTCTGATCATGTGGGTGGCCCTGTCATCTGAGGCAACCTAATTCACAGTGCAGAGTTGCATCCCTTGGACACACCAGTAACCTATGATTGTGGGTTTGAATTCCAGTTCATCTCCATTGTTTCTTGATTTCTCAGCACATACCCATGCTCGTGGGTTTCACCAAAGTGGTAAGTGTCTGAGACCTGCATCATGACGGGCTTTCCTCCCACATTAAACCGACAGGCAGTAATACAACTGGAATATAGAAGGCGCATTAACCCAACTCACTCACTCACTCACTCAATCATTCACTGTCTGATCGTGTATGGACATTAAGACATGTACTTACACAACACCAATAAATGGTCAGACATTATGTACAGACTTCATGCATGTATGATCAAGCCAAAATGGAGATTAGTACCAATCTTAGGCTGATCAATATCAATATGAATCAAGTTATTAATACAATCGATTTGTGAGAAAACATAATGAAGAGTATCGTGTATTGAAGAGATGAATGTATCGGTGCACTGGTGTACTTGTGTATGCTACCAATACTTCACACTGTAAAACCAGAATAACTATGCCTTGACACGAATAGGAGAAACACATGCCCACCCACTGTCGACTCAACAAGGCCTTTAATGGAAGAAATACCCGATTAGAATATGTCTTCAGCAACTCATGCTTGTCTTAAGAGGTGACTATGCTTATTATAAGTGGCTACTAACAAGATTGGGTGGTCAGACTCACTGATTTGGTTGATGCATGTCATCGTATCCCAATTGCATGGATCGATGCTCATATCATCAATCACTGGATTGTCTGGTCCAGATTTGATTATTTACAGTCTGCCCTCATAAGCCTGGATAATGCTGAGTATGGCATTAAACAACAAACAAACAAACTTTAATGGAAGAAACATTTATTGACACTTTAATTTAAAACATGAATCCTCAATGTTTTATGTTTTATGCAAGTGAGTGAAGATTGTTTTAAGCCGCAGTCATCAATATTCAAGTTATCTCATTGGCCTGTCAATAGCAGTTGGCAATATTCCAATTATTTGCATTTGGCTTTTAACAATCAATATGGAAAGGTGGTCGACAGCATGAGGTTCATTCCACACCATCATTGTTTGTTTGTTTGATGTTTAATGCCGCACTCGGCAATATTCCAGCTACATGACAACGGTCTGTAAAGATTCAAATCTGGACCAGACAATCCAGTGATTGATAAAATGAGCATCGATCCACGCAATTAGCATCGATGACATGCATCAATTAAGTCAGTGAGCCTGACCACCCGATCCCGTTGGTTGCCGCTGATGACATGCATGGGTTGCTGAAGACCTATTCTACCCCGGATCTTTCCACACCATTAGGGAATGGTGGCCTACAATTATCCAGGTCACACGTTGTAACCATTCCATTCTCATCACTCAACAGGGACGTCGGATGTCCAGTCAAACAATTACTTGTTTAGTTAATTAATTGAAGTACAACATTTGGTTGCGCATTGAGTTACATACCTTCAGAGTGCCAGAATCCAATGAAATTGGGTTTGATTCCCAGATTGGCCCTGATTATATTCCTTTGTCAGCACCATTGACATACACATTGGCTCCACTTGGGTGATAGATGGCGTTAGAACAGAATAACTGTTGAATACCGTGCTAATCCTACTCACTCATAAGTCAGCTAGAAAGACAAGCATTTGGTGCTAGGCAGCTATTCTATTCTGATTTTAATGAGATTGACAACAAGGGGTAAACATGGTGAGATAAATCCAAGTACAATGAAGCTCAATTCCAACCAAAGGTGTGTGTAATATATATATATATATATATTCACCGCCAAAAGAAACGTGAATAGCATACATGCTGGTTAATATATGAAGACTTACTCATATTCAAGAGGTATTAGATTGGATAGATGCAAAAACAAACATACTGGTATGTTGTGTGAACCGATGCTCCTGAGCGCATCACATGTGATGTCATCGATCCATGACTCGAAATGCACCATTTGTCTCGTGCAGGATTAGCGTGTAAAGTTTGGAAATCATGTGCAGCATATCATGATAAGAGTAAAGTCACTCTGTGGTAACACTTGACTGATTGTTAGTTTTGTCATTAATTCTTACACATGGAAACATCTCTACCTAGCATGCATACTTCTATATGTTTCTATGGTTCACGTTTCTTTTGATGGTGAATATACTACATACTGTATGCCCAAAAAGGAGGGGATAGTGGGAATTATCAAGACACCCTCTGATCTGTATGGTATTGCCAAATGGTAAGATGTGATCATATCTGCTGGGGAGTAGGCAATCAGGGCCTACTTGCATAAAGCGATCTTGGCGCTTAAATGATTGTAAGTCACATACCTTAACATAGGCCTACAATAGTCTTAGCGCTAAGATTGCTTTGTGCAAGTGGGCCCAGGTCTAATGGGTTTTAGTAGTTGGTGTCATGAGATGTGATGAGATGGTGACGCACTAGGTCGTTAAAGAGGTCAGTGGTCAATTTTGAAATTTGCATTTTGTCGCCAACGTCATTGCTTTCGGGTGAAACCACCTCTGTTGGCCAGACATGCACAAAGTCAGGTATGCTTCTGATGAGGCATGTTCATGGAGAGTGGTGGGTGGATTTTGACGCTAATGTACACATCTGCCAAGGACCTCCCAGACATATTCAATGGGGGAAAGGAATGAGAGCCGGCCATGGCATGACATGGATGTTTTGCTGTTACTGGAATTGGGTAACAATCCTGGCATGATGAGCATGTGCATTGTCATCAGTTGTTGTGGTACCACCCCATTCCACCCCATACCACCCCATGAAAGCGTGACAATTTGACAGTTCATCATTTTGATAAAATGTCACGTTGTCGCAATGTTACTTTGTTAAAACATTGAAAATATGTAGTAATGAATATACATATGAAACCACCACCAGTGATCACCGACTTGATCATGTTAATGTTGGTCCTGTGACAATTACACATCCCATAAACATGTGTCTGTCATCGGGGATATGGAGAATGTAAGACAGAGCAATTCATGACAAAATGACAATATTTAATGGTAGATGTGAGAAAGTAAACAAAACCATGGTTTCAGGCAAAGCATAACCCAATTTACTATTGGTCTGGCACAATAATGAAAACCTTGAAATAGGTTGACTGTTGATACCATGTCAGCACATGTCCAGAACTAGCAGAAAATGGCAGAAATGGCAATATTGGGTATTACCCTGAGGGACACGGATCACTGCTTCCAGACATCTCTGCATTCCTTGGTTCAGACTTTGGATTTGATGTTGAGAAATCCTTTGCCAATCCTGGTGTGAAGCAGTATCGAGTTCATTGATATTCTGCACTGGTGAATCTGTCGCACATATTTCTACACCCAAGAATGTTCCATAGGACCATATGTAAAGTTTTCAGATCCATCTGTCGCTGTAAAATGAATCATGCTGAATTTATGGACATGGACCATTACAACACATAATTATATTATTATTGACGTGGCATGCGAACTGTGGATATGAACAATGCAACCTATGTGCAGTTATGTTTACACAATTGTCATGATTGTGTCTGCCCAGTACTTTCCCTTTTTACTTCTTAGGGTATCATTCTTCACGTGCAAAATGTGCAGCATGTGCAATGTTCCCAACACTGTCGATACTATATGATGCGTGAAAAAGGGCACCACTGCACAGGCAAACATATTTTGGATCTAAGCATATGTACAGTAAATACATATAGTATTGCCTCAAGTAGCATGTCTACACACTATGGTCTATATGTACAGTAAATACATACCATATTGCCTCAAGTAGCATGTTTACACACTGTTGTGTATATGTACAGTAAATACATACAGTATTGCCTCAAGTAGCATGTTTACACACTGTTGTGTATATGTACAGTAAATACATACAGTATTGCCTCAAGTAGCATGTTTACACACTGTTGTCTATATGTACAGTAAATACATATAGTATTGTCTCAAGTAGCATGTTTACACACTGTTGTGTATATGTACAGTAAATACATACAGTATTGCCTCAAGTAGCATGTTTACACACTGTTGTCTATATGTACAGTAAATACATATAGTATTGTCTCAAGTAGCATGTTTACACACTGTTGTGTATATGTACAGTAAATGCATATAGTATTGCCTCAAGTAGCATGTTTACACACTGTTGTCTATATGTACAGTAAATACATACAATATTGCCTTTAGTAGCATGTTTACACACTGTTGTGTATATGTACAGTAAATACATATAGTATTGCCTCAAGTAGCATGTTTACACACTGTTGTGTATATGTACAGTAAATACATATAGTATTGCCTCAAGTAGCATGTTTACACACTGTTGTGTATATGTACAGTAAATACATATAGTATTGCCTCTAGTAGCATGTTTACACACTGTTGTGTATATGTACAGTAAATACATATAGTATTGCCTCAAGTAGCTTGTTTACACACAGGTGCTACCCATGCTCCTGGGGCATCTGAAATATACTTTGTCACTTTGGACAGTCAACCGACATCTCTAACACACTGTTTTATTAAGAAGGGTTTGACCGTAAAGGTCACTATCTTAAATGTGAACACATTAGAGCAAAATAGGGAGCTCTTGCACCATGTCTATTCTACCAGTGTGGTAGATATCTGTCCACATCATTACTCTACAAGTGTGGTAGATATCTGTCCACATCATTTCTCTACCTTTGTGGTAGACATCTGTCCACATCATTACTCTACCAGTGTAGTAGATATCTATCCACATCATTACTCTACCAGTGTGGACAATATCTGTCCACATCATTACTCTACCTTTGTGGTAGACATCTGTCCACATCATTACTCTACCAGTGTGGTAGACATCTGTCCACATCATTACTCTGCCAGTGTGGTAGGCCTCTGTCCACATCATTACTCTACCAGTGTGGTAGATATGTGTCCACATCATTACTCTACCAGTGTGGTAGACCTCTGTCCACATCATTACTCTACCAGTGTGGTAGACATCTGTCAACATCATTACTCTACCAGTGTGGTAGATATCTGTCCACATCATTACTCTACCAGTGTGAAAGACATCTATTGAAATCATTAGTCTACCATTGTGGTATACATCTGTCAAAAGTCATTACTCTTCCATTGTGGAAGACATCTGTCCACATCATTACTCTACCGTTGTGGTGGACATCTGTCCATGTCATTACTCTATGAAAGTGGTAGACTTCTGTCTACATGATTACTCTACCAGTGTGAAAGACATCTGTCTACGTCATTACTCTACCAAAGTGGTAGACATCTGTCGAAGTCATTACTCTACCATTGTGGTAGACATCTGTCCACATCATTATTCTACCAGTGTGAAAGACATCTGTCCACATCATTATTCTACCAGTGTGAAAGACATCTGTCCACATCATTTCTCTTCCAGTCTGAAAGACATCTGTCCACATCATTATCTTCCATTGTGATAGACATCTGTCCTCATCATTTCTCTACCAGTGTGAAAGACATGTGTCCACACCATTACCCTACCAGTGAGGTAGACATATGTCCACACCATTGCTCTACTGAAGTGGTAGACATCTGTCGAAGTCATTACTCTTCCATTGTGATAGACATCTGTCCACATCATTTCTCTACCAGTGAGGTAGACATGTGTCTACATCATTACTCTACCAATGTGAAAGACATCTGTCAAAGTCATTACTCTACCAAAGTGGTAGACCTCTGTCCACATCATTACTCTTCCATTGTGATAGACATCTGTCCTCATCATTTCTCTACCAGTGTGAAAGACATCTGTCCACACCATTACCCTACCAGTGAGGTAGACATATGTCCACACCATTGCTCTACCGAAGTGGTAGACATCTGTCGAAATCATTACTCTACCATTTTGTTAGACATCTGTCCACATCATTGCACGCCTCCCGATCACTTGTCAGACGCTCTGGGTTCCAAAACTCCATAAAAATCCGTACAAAGAGGGATATATATATAGATGGGTCCAGCAAATGTGCCACCAAATCCCTATCACAAAGAATAACCACAATTCTTGCAAAATACTACACCTCTATCACATCATTGCCATAAATTCCTGTTTATGCTGAGAACCACACTATAAATTTGTATAAATTTTCAACAGACGTCCACTACACTGCCAACATATCCATAGTTGTGAGGAAAACCCTATCACTTGCCATAGACGCCACCGCGCATGCGCAAGGCGGAAATCTACTCACTTCTTTTCCCGTGTGTCCTGATGACAAGAAGGAAAATTGTTTTGGTTGCACATCAGTACACGTGATTGAGTTCCACACTTACGTAGCACATTGAACTTCTCAAGAATCACAGTCTGCAAGCAGTGAACAGTTCTACTAGAACGGGGGTTTAAGAAGATCGGACGATCTCGTAAGTAATTAGTTTATGGGAAGTGTAAGTGGTTAAAAGACCTCGTGCCTCATCCCACTCAACCAAAGTTCAGGAGCAGATGTATTTTACCGAGTTCGAATATCTACCTAACTTACATCCGGCGGCGTTAGGCATGGCCGATCGTCGTAAAAACGACGTTCCCCCCTGCCTCGTCACCCCTTTAACTTAAATGAGTTCACGGACAAGATAACTAATTCAATGTCTGTTATGATTGACAATCGAATGCAATCTATGGCTCAAGAAATAGCAGAGCTAAAAGATTCTGTGTCTCAAACCCGGCATGGCCAATCAAGGGTTCATAATGAATTTAGACAAAGATCTAAAGCTGTTTATGAGAGCACACCCTCATACAGCAGAAATACACAAGGCTACGCTAAATCAGATTATGAGGACAATAGGAGAGTCATTCATAGAGACAGAGAGTATCAGAGATTATCATCCTACCATGAACATCATAGGGCACATCGTGAATCACGGACAATGCATAGAGATAAACACCAATCTCCCTCTAGCTCCTATGACAAAAGATCTGACATAGCCCGTGCATATCAGCATAGAAAACCTAGGCGTGCGCCTTCCCATACTGTATCAAAATCCAGATCAAGTGACAGAGAAAGCATGGCAAGGATTACGTCACCTTCCTCCAGTTATAGAACATGTGACTCCCACTCAGCTTATTGTAGATCCAACAGTCGGGATTACGCAACCCCCAGCCATTCGTCTCACCCCCAGCGCAATCAGAATAAGGGATGGGGGTCTTTAGGTCTTACTGACTTTTCAAGCTATGGGGACACTACTATTGATGATGAATTCAGACCTAACAATTATTCTCTTAAAGACATCGTTGCTGAACTTTATGAGCTAATGCCGTCATTAAAACCAGAAAAGGATAAGATTACTAAACCCTTGTTAGAACGTGCAGGGTAATGGGAGCCAGGCAGTGGGACTGATGAACACCATACCCTTCCCCGTCCAACCTATATGGACGACATTATCAAGAAAACAGAAAATTCTTTGAATTTTACGACGGTTGCTAGTTCTAAATTGAGGTCTATGTACAACAGATATGCGTACAAAATTCATGATGATCCTTTTGCAGAACAGATTAGCATTGATGATGAATACCATGAGTTGGTTAAGAGACCTAACCCCATGATGTGCACAGAAATGTCCAAAATCAAGCACTTAGACAAAATCAACAAACAGATGATTAATGTCAGTTCTTACATTAATTGGTAAGCAGCTGGTATTCGCCACTCTTTACCCTCGTACAACCAGACCACTGATCTATCATTAGACGCTCCCTTGGAGATGTCACATCACGAGGCTCGTTTCATACACAGTTCATTGGACCACATACTGAGGATGCAGGAGGAACTACAAACTTCACAGGTCTGGATGTCATCACAGTTTCTGACCATGCAAAGAAAACACTTAATACATCAAATTAATCATGCTATACCAGAACCGTTAAAGAACTCATTGATTGCACAGTCTATTACTTTACCTAAGATGTTCAACGGTAGATTGGAATCAGTGAAGGAAGCTATTGCCTCTTCTACTAGTCAGAAATTTCAAGAATCCACCATATCGTTAGCCTCCAGTTTGCATAGACGGCCTACAGAGATTCGTCACCAACAGAATCCTAGACGTCAACGTGTCCAGTCTGGCCGGGATTCTTTTCGTCCCTCTACGCAGAAGTACAGATCATATCAACCCCGGTACAGGAACTCCAAAGAGGATCATCCCACTTCACAGAGAGGTGTTAGCAAAGAAAGAGGCAGTCGCAGAAGGGGCTCCCTCTGGAGATGACTCAACCAAGAATCTGCAGACACGTCCAGACCCTATCGACATCCCCTGCCCAATGGACAACGATTTAGAATTACGGAAGATCAAAGACATGACCATTTTAGATCCAGTCGAGCTGGTCGGCCTCACAGATATCGACCCAAGACTGCCCAAGTTCAGCATTCATCCTTCACTGGGTACAGTAGGAGGCCGTCTTATGAAGTACGCAGAAAACTGGAAGGCCATCACAGACGACTCATGGTTACTCGAAGTTGTAAGAAGAGGCTACAAACTTCACTTCTTAAAAAGACCAAGGCTAGTCATCCATCCTACCGGACCCAGATTCCACCTATCAGGACCGAAGTTGATTGCAGCAGAAGTGGCCTTAGAAAAACTTCTTGCAAAAGGAGCTATCAGCATCCTAGAAGAATCAGACACCACTCACGGATTCTACTCCCCAGTATTCCTGATACCAAAGAAAAATACTACAGAGATGCGACTTATCATAGACCTAAAAGTCCTGAACAAAGAATATCTGGAAAGACCACCCAAGTTTCAGATGGAATCTATAAAGAAGTTGAAGAGCTCTTTAAGACAGCAGATTGGATGACAAGTATAGATCTCCAAGACGCATATCTTCACGTATCTGTCCATCCAAGTTATTGGCGGTATCTACGCTTTGCTGTCAACGGTGGGAGATACCAATTCAGGGTACTTCCATTCAGCATATCCATCGCCCCATGGCTATTCACCAGGATCACCAATCCCATCATCGGGTTCGCCCTTCTAAAGCTCATAAGACTTCACGGATACATAGACGATTTCCTATCGGCCGATCAGGAGAAATCGCAAATCAGTTTGAACACAGTGTGCATCATCCAACTTCTCACACATTTAGGATTCCTGGTTCATCCTAAAAAATCAGAGCTAGTACCCACTCAAGACATCACCTACATAGGCGCAAGATTTATACTCAACAAGGGCATAGTAGCACACCCAGAGGACAGATATGCAAGAGTAGAACACATGATAACAAGCGCTCTCGATCAGCCCATCAAGTCAAGACGCTGGTGGATGTCATGTCTAGGCACGCTCACATCTATCCAAGATCTAACCTACAGAGGCAGACTACAGTTAAGACCTCTACAGGTTTGAATGAACACCACCAAAAACCTAGAGCTGGAAGCATTAATCCATCCTCCACAAGTTCGAATATCAGAACTCCATTGGTGGCTAAATCGTCAAAATGTCATGCCAGGCATTCCACTCTATTACCCCACCCCTGTACATCAACTCTACACAGATGCGTCTGGAGAAGGTTGGGGTGCCCATATGGACGATGTTACCATTCAGGGAAAATGGTCCTCCCAAGAAAAGGAGTTACACATCAATTGTCTAGGAATGAGAGCGATATATCTAGCATTAACAGCATGGCTAGATCGACTACACCATTCGTCAGTAAAAATCGCCACAGACAACTCGACCGTGGTCGCTTACATTCAGCACCTAGGAGGCACAAGATCCCTACCTTTACTGAAGGAGGTTACACGTTTATATGCCTTGGTAGACTCAGTGAGTTGCAAGATCGAAGCAAGACCGGGCAAGCTAAACATCCTAGCAGATTATCTATTCTGGCAGAACAAGATAGTACCCACGGAATGGTCACTACATCACGAGGTGTTCAAGTGGATAACCCATCTATGGGATACTCCGAACCTAGATCTATTCGCCACATGTCTCAACAACAAACTACCAGTCTACGTAGGCCCAGTACCAGATCCACTAGCTCTCCAGGTCGATGCGCTCTCCATGTTATGGGAGGGGATGTTCGCGTACGCATTTCCCTAGGTTTGTCAGCACCATACATGTGCTCGTGGGTTTCACCGAAGTGGTAATGATCTGAGACCTGCATCACTTCGAGCTTTCCTCCCACGTTAAGCTGACATGTCGCGATATAACTAGAATAAACATCAAAGTACCTTGTACTTTCCCTAAATGGGATCTGTCCATAGTATTATCAGCATTAATGAAAGCACCATATGAACCCATGAGTAGTGCATCATTACTATTAGTTTCCGAGAAAACTGCCTTTCTCTTAGCCATGGCTACGGCGGCTAGCATGTCTGAATTACATGCTATTGACATCTCAACTGTATCCCATACCCAGGAATGGAAATCAGTGTCGTTCAGATCGCTCCCAGAATTAATTGCCAAAAACCAGTCGTCAGCCTTTGGCCCACTCGGACACAGACAATATACAATTCCAGCCTTGAGTAAAAGTGTGGACTTCCCGGACAGATTACTTTGTCCCATAAGAGCCTTGAGATATTTCATTACAGCAACTCAACCCTACAGAAAGCAGAGAAAACGACTATTTATCTCTTGCAAGCCCTCATCAGAAAAAGACATCACTAAGGGCACTTTAGCGGGATGGCTAAAATCAGTTATGAAGGTGAAGATTTCAGAAGTACCTCATGAACTCAGGGTAAGTTGACCTTTCTTACTGTGCGAAGCTCAGGGCAGGCAACACTGAAATCATAGATCGTAGGATTAAGTGATATACGGTAGCCAAATATGATTGCTATCACCGGAAGTGACGTCATAGGAGACAACCCACCGGTCTAACGTCAGGATACGTTAATATCACTACCCAAAAAGGGAATAACGGTAAATTACATCATTGTGATACGAGAATGGAAGACACATACCACAAGAACTTGGTATGACACCGGAAGTGACATCACAGATGACGTCATCACAGGGAATGACGTCATTATATGTCTGAGTATCACAATGGAGTATGTATATATATACCCTTCATATGACGAAATTTGAAAATTATATATGTCTAGTCTTGTAAGTAGACCATTAGACACAGCCGTTTACCCCTTTTTTGGCATATAATCCTTAAGTTTTACCACTTCACTAGCCAAATATCTAAACGATGCTAGATACCAGAACTCACCGGTCCCTCTGGTGTATACTGGCAATGATGTGATAGAGGTGTAGTATTTTGCAAGAATTATCAAACAATAGTTCTCATTGTGAATAATTCTAAGAAATACCACCTCTATCACATCATAATAATCCCTCCCACCTCCCCAAATATCTGCATCTAGTTGATGAGAGTAATGGGTTGAAAAGAAGTGACTAGATTCCTCCCTTGCGCATGCGCGGTGGCGTCCATGGCAAGTGATAGGGTTTTCCTCAAAACTATGGATATGTTGGCAGTGTAGTGGACGTCTGTTGAAAATTTATACAAATTTATAGTGTGGTTCTCAGCATAAACAGGAATTTATGGCAATGATGTGATAGAGGTGGTATTTCTTAGAATTATTCACAATGATAACTATTGTTTGATGATCTTTAATACAATCAAGGAAGGACTTTCTTTATATTCGCAGAGTATAGTGGAAATGATGACATGTAGATTATTAATACCTCAAAGGATTTGCTTGACTGTTTTCAATCACAGAAAAGAACCAAGTTCAATTTTGTCAAACTTTTAATTTTTTATCTAGGTACAACACTATCTCACATGACAAACTTAAGAAAACACTTCACTCCTTGATCAGGGGCACGGTTTCAAATCCCAGTTCACCTCGATTATGTTTCTAGGTTTGTCAGCACCATATACGTGCTCGTGGGTTTCACCGAAGTGGTCATGATCTGAGACCTGCATCACTTAGGGCTTTCCTCCCATGTTAAGCTGACATGTCGCGATATAACTGGAATAATGTTAAAAGCGGCATTAAAACCCAACTCAACTCACTGAAAAACAATGTGTGAAATGCTGGACTTCCTCTTAGATAACATCTATATGAAA
This sequence comes from Haliotis rufescens, assembly GCF_023055435.1. Taxonomy (NCBI): domain Eukaryota; kingdom Metazoa; phylum Mollusca; class Gastropoda; order Lepetellida; family Haliotidae; genus Haliotis; species Haliotis rufescens. Next base: position 119,574 of record NW_025964146.1, on the reverse strand, counting down.
TTAGGGGGTAAGGCATTTAGGGATAAAGCCAATGGGCACCAATTGTCCCCCCCCTTCAGCCCTCTAAGAAGCGACCATTTTCGTCGCCAATGTGACTTAAAATCTATGATTGTGACCTAACTGAAAGGAAACATAACTGGCGACAATATCTGTTTTAGATGTCATGAGGCAGCAATTGGAAATGTTGTTTACAAACTCATGTTTGCAGGGCCAATGTCATGTACATAATTAATTATAGAGGTTTCATATCATGATGTTTATTTATTTACTGTTAGGACAATTACAGGCATCACTCAAGTTTGTTTTGTACCTTGTTGCAATTTGCATAAATGTAAGAATATTGTACCCAAAGGAAGTATTATTTAGGAAAAACATCATTATTAATTTATTTTCTTTCCTTCTTTGTTCATCTGATAGTCTATGAGCAGGTACAGCATGTATATATACATGTCATGTCAATGGAATTGTGGTACATGGTATTCAAGAAGTGTACAGCTGTTCATACATATTAATTCTAGCCTATAAATTCAACATGACTGTATCAGTGTGTATTACATATTTCTCCTATATATCACCTTCCAATACAACAAATAACAGAACACTTTCTGGATTGCTATGCAGTGCACCACAACTCACCGTTTAATTCAACATTAATATCACATTTACATATATCTCAGTCATTTGACATCCATGATATACACAATATCTAACATATGACATTGAATAAATTGACAATATACAAATACTGACGACTAGTCTTGATTAACGCGACGAGCTTCAAATATACGTGGCAACGAGCCCTACAAAAGGCAACAAGCCATAATCAGTGATAATAAAATATCATGAGCAACGAGCTACTGTTTACATGCGACAGGCATCAGTTTCTCAGCGCGACAAGCCTCCATGTTTGCGACATTCTCAGGGCGACAAGCCTCCATCTTTTGCGACATACCTCGTCGTGGGCAACGGGCCATCATGGTTAACACCGTTAACCGCACATACTGCAACTTAGAAACAATCATTAATAAAAGTAAAGTTTTCAGTGGCGCACTGCAAGCGAGAATGACCACTCTATACATGCTTAACCTTATATAGCCCCTTATAAGCGCCCCCTACTATTACACAACACCATGTTGTATTTTCCTACGGTAGGAGAAAGTAATTTCTTTCTTATTCGTACCTCAAACGAAAGAAATAATATTTAAGTGTGGAAGTGTGGAAGGAAGATCAGAAACTAAAAAGGTTTGCAGAGTTACAATTTGTAAATGACATTACCTTTGTGGCATTGTAATAACTAATTATCTCCTGCTGTATGTGTTCAAAATGTGGCATTAGTCATTTCCAACATCGTCTGTATATTACTTGATTCGTTATTAAAATTACAATATTCAATGGGTTGTTATGTTTGTGTGGCCATGTAGTTTTTGTATGTATTTGTTTTACATATATTTATTATATATAACTAGTTGTTAGTTTCAGTCACCTATAACAAAGTGTATCTGACCTGTTTTACCTTCTAATTGCCCCATGGCCAGTAGCTTCATATGCTGATTTTCTCCGTTCAAATCAATGGTTCCTTCCACAATGGTTTTTATCCGCAATCTTTCTTACATGTTCACAATCATATAACATATCGATTATAGTTTCAGGTTGAATTGTACAGAAAGTACACAAAGGAGAGTCAACATATCCAATTGTATATAAGTATTTGTTAGTTGTACGAACGTAGTGAATGATCTTAAACTGAAACCATCTAATGTCCTCACTTTGAGTGCATCTTTTTGCCATCAATATATGTTCTTGCCAATCCGTCTCACAAACCCTTATTTAGTATACTTTCCCATTTTTCAATGCCATGAAATTTAACAAACTCAGATGCTGATAAAGTCTTGTAAAATTCATTACTACTTATATTTTGGTTTAGCAGATTGATATATTGAATGTTATGGTTGGTCGAGGAAATACAGAATTGAAAACATTGTGTTCCTTTACCTCACAAAATTATTTAACTGCATTTTCAACTCCATAATATTCTAAATAATTTGTTTCAATTCCGTACATATGCACAAAAGTATCACATCTAAAAAATTTACCTTTGTCATTGGCTAAATCCCTAATGAAGGTTACACCACTGATTGGTCAATGTTTTTTAAAGATTGGACTATTTCCTAGTTGTATCCTTCTATAAAACCATATATCTTGACCAGGTTCCATTTTCTTTTTGGACAAGTATGTTGCCGAAGCTTCCAAAACATCCTTCCATAGTAAATTCATGGTATTTGGAGTAATACCTACATCAACATAGGATGCATATGCCAACCATAATCCTTCTCTATTTGGAATACAGCAAGAAACTAAATCAGTCCATTTTGAGTGATTACCATTTAATCTTCTGATCCATGAAAGTTTTTGTGCTACAATCACATCCTTTATAATTGGCATGTTAATTCCGCCATGTTTTGGGGGTTAAGACATTATTTGTCTTTTCACTTTATCCGGTTTTCGCTTCCATACAAATTAAAAACATCTTTTCTGAAAAGTATCTATCACATCTTTTGGAAGGTTGGGTATCAAGGAAAAAACATGATTCAATTTTGACAATCAGAGGCTTTTTAGGACTACATTTCTACCTATTGGAGTCAAATTTCTTACCGTCCATGGGTTTTTATTTCTCTCTCAATTTTTTTCAAGGTTTATTTTATATTATCCTCCACAATATTATCAAAATCAACATAAAAGTTTATTCCTAATAGTTTAAACTTTGTATTAGACCAGTCTAGATGCCAATCCTAACATAGTTTATATCTTGGTTCTCTTTTTTGAACCAATCAAAATTAATTTAGTTTTCTCCGCATTAACCTTAAGACCAGAAAATCGAGCAAAAAACTGTATTGTGCGCAATACAGCATAAAGGTCTTTTTCTGTCCGTCCAAACTTAGTGATATGTGTCACCTGCAAATTGTGACAGCAAGTGTTCAAGTTTTCCTATCTTAATTCCTTTTATTTTAGGATGACTTCTTGTCATAATTGCCAAAATTTCTGCACAAATCATAAAAATATATGGCGACACTGGGTCACCTTGATGACAGCCTTGTTACAACCCTTAATGTAAAAATTAGTCTTAGTGTAAAAATATTTTACATTAAGGGTTGCGGGTTCACCCTTGTTACAATGCTTAATGTAAAAAATACCCTTAATGTAAAACTTTTTACATTAAGGGTTGAAGTGATAGATATATTTTTTTTTACATTAAGGGTTATCACTATGAAATAATATTTATTGAACTTTCATGAAACTTCGCAGATTTAATTGATCGTTACTTTGTCAAATGACCAATCATTTTTAGATCCCCTCTCTACAACGACCACCTGGTTGTTATATTCAGGCTTCATAAAAGGGTTCATGACCCCTAACCCCTTAAACCAATTTTTATAAAGCTTACTGTTTTACAAAGGTTAGTTTTCGATACTCTGCAAGGTAACCTCGTTACTATCCTAATACCGTAACGACGGAAAGGAGGACTCGGCCAAAGCAGATCAGACCAAGTTGTAGATGATGATGGGTTGCTAGAATGATCCATTAACAGAGTTTTAGGCATAAAATAATGGACATTTTGTTGCAGTATCACGGATATGACAGTTAAGCATGCACCAGGATCATATGCTTTTACAAACGAAAGGAATTGCAATGCAATGATGTTTGGTTAAAAAACCCTGTAGGTTTCCCAAGTACAGTTGCCAAGTCAAATATAGCCACTTAAAGTTTAAATTTTCCGGATATGAAGTCTATACCTTTTCTATAGCAGTTTAGCATATCCTGTAGTAAGACCATTGTTGATTGAAAAAGAACATAAGGCATACGGCCTGTAGAGTATTTCATGTCAGTTAGGAACTGACCATTCGATCTCCTGTGGGAGCTGACTTAAGCTCACAACGGAACTTCGTATCAAGTGAGTGAGCTGTAAATGCTATCTTTCGACATATGTTAGGTATAAATCGTATTGTGCATAGATTTCGCATGACGGATGACGCACGCCGTACAAAGACGGATAGCAATTTGTCAAATGAGCCTTTAGGACATATCTTACAATGCGACAATGCAACAATTGGCCAAAATGTCGCGTTGTCACATTGTTGCAATGTGGCGCTTTGGCTAATTTTGACACTCTTTGCTTGGTTTTGCAAGGGTGACAATGCAACAAGGAGACAGTGTCCCTTCAAGTATTCCATATACAACCGCAACATATTATAACATTTTTTAGGGTAAACGAGATTCCTGCATATTATAAAGAGACAGCCAATATTTAACACATTTCAAAACAGCGAGCGACTGAATAGAACATCTGCCAGACTCGGCTCTATGTCACTGAACCCAAAATTTCAGCCCCGTATAAAAGTATTGGTGTTACCTTTGTATCCAAACATTTGAAGTAAAAGTGAGGCGAGTATGGTTTCAAGGAATTTATACGAATTAACAGGACCATGAACACCTTTCTTGCCTGAATTGCAATATTATTAAAGCATTCGACCTCAGTAATCCCTTGCTAAAATTGTTGTTGACAGTATTGCCATACAAAATATTGCAAATAGAAGTACAAAAATATAAATAAATTCTGATTGTAACTCAACACCAAAATGACAATTTTGTTCCATTTCAGTAACCAATTCGTTTATTAAAAACAACTGAAACAAAAAGTGACAAAGCATACACCCTTGCCTCACACCCATGAAGCAGCAAATATACCAGATACTCTGTTGTAAGTCTTTACATTACTGTACATTGATTGTAACATTTTACCCATTTTAGCACTCAAACCATTTTTGTACAATGGCTTCCATAGATGTTGTCAAGGCCAGCTGATTTATTATGTTTCTTGGCACTGATGCTTTCAAAAAGTTTGGATCTGGTGATTGGAGATTCTAATATGTCAATTGTCAGTTCTTGCACATAACCTTGACATGTCACTATGTCATCCACCTCACCAAGATTATCCTGAATACCCATTGGTTCAGAATTCAGTGACGAGAAATAGTCCCCCCCAGTCTTATATATCAATAGGGTTTTGTCGTTATCTGTATTCTTGCAAACTTTGTTATACTTCAAAAGGTAGGAGTTATCTTTAGATTCTTCTGAACGCATTTAAATAATGGCACTGTTCATGTTTTTTTAGAGAGACAATCATCATCATCAGGGAACATGTCACTCGATGCTTAACAATAATCTATCACACTACACCCAAAATGTCCAATAGGGGCCACGGGTGGCCCAGTCGTCTAAGGAGCAGCGATTCGCTGTGCAGAATTGCATCCCTTGGGCACGCCAGAAACCTATGATTGTAGGTTGGAATCCCGGTTCGCCCCGGATATGTTCCTAGGTTTGTCAGCACCATACACGTACTCGTGCATCATTTCGGGCTTTCCTCCCACAATAAGCTGACACACCATGATATAACTGGAATACTGTTAAAAGCGGAGTTAAACCCAACTCACTCACTCACTCACTAAATGCCTAATAAATGTACAGTCACCAATTCGATAGTCAGTTCCAAATCTTCCATTCACAATATATTGTAACCTTAGGTTCCGGGTACTCTACCCTTCTACCTATGGTCACTTCTACTTATCAACTACTCCTTGGTTCTAGGGATGATGTAGCTCTCTTGAAAATCAGCCTCTTTTTATTTATGATAGAATTAATCATAAATATGTACACATGGTCCTCAGATTAGTTCTTGTTGTTGCCTGATATAAATACAACACATACCTAGATGATGGTTGAAGAGCCTGATGGTTTTTCTGATGAACGTTACCTGTACTTCTTTTCTGACTCGGGATCCCAAAACCACAGTGAACCTTTCTGTTCAGCTGTCTCCTCCCGACTCCCCGCACCACTCTCGGACAACTCCCTAAATACTATCCATGATAATTTTTGCTCCTCACCCCGAAATAGTATTTGACGTCATGTGAAAATGAGTCCTAACGCTCACCTCCATATGAACCCCAATTTCCGTTCCAATCAGTTCTTCTATCAAGCCCTTCTAAACCAAACCTTCAGCTAATTTCCTAACTCATTGGTCAACCGATAAACTCTTAATAACATACTCATAATTCAACCTCTTTATGACAAAAATCCAACACTCTGTCAGACTGGAAAGCGTCTTAAAGATGCTTAATCATGTTAATCAGACATTCCAATCAAGCAGTAGTAGTGAGAAATATTCGATCATTTCAAGACTGACAGTTTGTTCCATCCATTCATTTCCCCTCTGATACTTATATTGCAAGACCAGATTCTGCTAATTTCATTGTACTAATGAAAATGTTATCTCTATCACTCAATTTAGTAAAACTACATTTAAGTAAATATAAAAACCCTTTTCCAAAATACCCTGGTTATACATGCCCTTCCCGTTGTAGAGCATGTCCCATGCGATTGACCAATGATAATAAAATATAAGATGTAAATACCATAGGACAATATCACTATGTAACAATATGTGTGTGTATGTATCTGAGGACCAGATAAATCAATACAATAAAATTTTACAAAGTAATGTCTCAGATAGGATCTGTCTTGGGTTGTACCTATCTGAGAATAACATCTGAAGCTTATTAAGATATAATCAAATTATCATTCTATGTAAAGGTTTCAGGTTTACAAAAAGAAATTTATTTTTTTTCTTCGGTAGATGCAGATAATCAGATTGGTAATAATAAAACATCTTCTCAACGCTTAAACTTCATGTATATATATATATAGACATATGAGCATTTTTTTCTTCAGGCACAAAAAAAATCACAACACCAACTAACAACTTATCATCAATTCATAAGTACACACATTTGTATACCATATATTCATGTATACAACATCTATAATATAATCAACATCTGGTATAATCAACATCTTTGAATACAATATAACATCAACATTTGTACAAGAGGACACTAGTATGTCTGAGATCACTTAGATTTCTAAAACTGTGACATTTCAATGTTCTCTGGTCTCTGCGGAACTGACGGATAAATTAATCTTACATCGCTAACAGCAGCTGTTTGAGTAGCGGTGGTGCAAGGTAGTGGAGCAGAAGGTCTACCCGATTCGTTAACAACTATGGGATATTGTACGTTCCCATGTATCAGAGAAACACTTGCTATGTATTCCTCATCCATCATTCTGGTCAGTCTACCTGCCTTAACCCATGATAGAGATACCTTCCTGGGTAGCTCTATACGTTCATTAGTGATGGTATTTACCAAACTCGGTTTGTTAGAGCCCCATGACAAAATCATGTCAAATTTCACCAATCGTCTTGTAATGGAGATTGATTGTGGAATCATGTTTGTTCCCAAGCTTCTAATATATAATGGGCTAACTGGAATCGTGGCCAAGGTAACGTGAGTACATTTAGTTCTGGAAGCCAGTTCTATTTCCAAATAAGTCTTAGAATTTCTCATTCTTTTCATGATAATATACACTGCTATGGCAAAGATAACCAAAACTCCTGCATAGAATAGAATATTGATATCAAACATTGCTTTGATATTCGCCAGGTTATTATCGGTTGAAGCCTTTGTGGGGGATGGAGTTGGTGGAAGCCATCTAAAACGCCTATCTGAGTTTCGGTTCAGAACTGAAGCTGAAGCTTTCTCAAGATGACAAGCCAAAATTAGTACACTTAGCCTTCTTGACAGAATTCCCATGTAGACAGTTAAAAGTATGAGTCCAAAGAAGCATCCATAAAGCATATATGATGTTCCTGATAGCCATTGAGTCCCTCCTACTGGAGTCCAGTTATTCATAAAAATAGGATCGGTTGGGTGAGTGTAAATTATTTTATTTTGTTTTGCGAGTTTCACAGCTCTACGAAGACTAATTCTTATCTTTTTATCATCACCCATTATTTTTGAAAAGGTATGGTTAGCCACTTGAAATTCTGGAATATCATAGCTAGCAGGTTCATCCGTTAGGAAATTTTCCACTTCTGCTCTGAGATCATCTGCCGAAAAGTAGTGTCTCAGTAGCCCTACATTCAGAGGATATTTGAAATTAGTTTTTGTGGTTGCTTCATGACATCCTGTCAGTCTAGGTGGTATTGTCATTCCATCTCCATCCACTCTACAGTTGCACAACAATGGTATAACGCACAAACTACAGCCTTTCATCGTCTTGGTCTTATCTTCACAAGAGTAGACAATTTTGGAAATTCCAGATAACAACAGGTCGCCAGAATTCAGTTCAAACATGAAATGACCTGCACCATTTGGAACAAGTCCAATTTCACAAACTTCATGAACCAAGTCAATATCATTAAAGAACAAAGCCAAATTGCATGAAGGATTTTGAAATGATCTTTGAGCTGGTAGATTGTGGCATTTTATAAGCATTTGATTTTGAGTGCAAAGTTCATATTGATCACTTGTGAATTCCAAAAACGTCTCATCAACTGTAGAAATGGCAATATATGGTATGGTCTCACCAACCACTGTGGCATCACCAGAAGTGTGATTTAGGGGAACTGGGAATAACTTAACTTGATAAAGTTGTGTTTCTCTATCTTTTGATGTTACTGGTAACATCATAGTGACATAAACAGTACTGTCATGTCTTACATAATGTACCTTGGTAGCTGTGTAATAATATGGCAAATCCTTATGAGCCAGATGGAAATTTGGATATTTATCCTTCAATGCTCTCCTTATTTTTGATAGAGCACGCCTTAAATGTCGGAAAGGTATCAGTTCGGGTGATAGTACATTTTCTAACAACTTATATAATCCTGTGCTCAACCGATTAATCTTCCTTTCAACCATAGTAGCAAAATGTAACTCCTTTGCAATAAGTTGTATCCAATGTGCATACATGGCCTGAAACCATCGTATCTTACCATCCTCTACATTTATCAGTTCAGTCAGTTCATTATGATTTGCAATTATACCTTGCTTCAAACCGTCCATTCTATCGTTGGCCTTAGACATGTAAGAACCCATGTAATCTTGTGACATGTTAAAAGCTGCTTCTTCCGCTCTCATTCTATGTGATAAGATATTGATATGTTGTCGTATTATGTTCACGTCGCTGTCACGGGCGGTTCCGAATAAATTATGTGAGAATTCACCAATAAAAGGTAGCAATGCTCTCTTGGAGCGAGTCTGAGAACCAGGAATTGGACCTTGAGGAATAATGTTTTTGATCAAAGTGACCCCTTCAACCAAGTCGTTTAAAGTGTCGTCATGTATGCGATAAGTAAAATTCAATACAGCCCTCATGTTCTCATCACAAGATGAGCGATTTCTTAGAAGACTAGCATTCTTGCAAATATCTCGAGGCAGAGTCGGATAGTTAGAGATCTTGGGCAATTCAATAGCAAACGTATGATACCACGTCTGCTCATACGTTAAGAGTCTCCCCATGTGACTGAAGGTAGTACCCCAGTGAAGACGATAGATATCTGGAACGCATGACGCCAATGGTACCGAGTTCCACATCACCAGTAGTGTCATCATCACCTTAAGTGCGAAGCCGAAGGGTCCTGTAGAACACAAATATCCAAGTAAACTCTCAGATTTCTAGATCTGATCTCAGTCGTTGTTTTTATTCTATCCCTATGAAACCATAGCGTTCCTATTTGTAAAACAATATCCAACAATCCCAATTGATCGTCATCAATGTACCATACAACATATTAACTTCCCATAAATAATGTTTACCAACATTAAGGAAACCGCAGAACACAGCGCTATGCTCATACAGTCTCAATTCATGTGTCAACAATATGTTGTACTTGTGGGTCAGTTGAATATCGATAGAGCTAAAGGCCTTGTCATGTAACTACCTTAAATTCTAGCGTCAATTAAGTCCCTTTAATTAGCAGTCGTATTTTCTTTCTAACTCACATGGTTGAATCCTTGTCAACCGTCTTTGCGCAATACTGTATCATTTGTCTGAATCATTCACAACACATCTCTTCTCCTCAACAGGAGGTACACAATAGCCTTCTGACTAGGCAAAACTTTCTGAACATATTACCGGTATGATTGGCCAATCATCTACACACCACGACCGATTTATAGGTCTTCACCCAGGCTACGAGACAAATCGACCCTCTGTCCTTCGTCCTGAAGTGAATTCGTCGTTAGTCTTTCGACTGTCCTCAATATACTCAGCAACTTGAGGTAGAAACATATCTACCTCACCACTAGAGACTTGTCAGGCATCTCTAGACTTGATCTTTCAAGCTTTGAAACAGCATAGGCATTTCCTCATCTATGTGTTTATATTCAAATAACGTAGGCATAAATTATGTGAGAATTCACCAATAAAAGGTAGCAATGCTCTCTTGGAGCGAGTCTGAGAACCAGGAATTGGACCTTGAGGAATAATGTTTTTGATCAAAGTGACCCCTTCAACCAAGTCGTTTAAAGTGTCGTCATGTATGCGATAAGTAAAATTCAATACAGCCCTCATGTTCTCATCACAAGATGAGCGATTTCTTAGAAGACTAGCATTCTTGCAAATATCTCGAGGCAGAGTCGGATAGTTAGAGATCTTGGGCAATTCAATAGCAAACGTATGATACCACGTCTGCTCATACGTTAAGAGTCTCCCCATGTGACTGAAGGTAGTACCCCAGTGAAGACGATAGATATCTGGAACGCATGACGCCAATGGTACCGAGTTCCACATCACCAGTAGTGTCATCATCACCTTAAGTGCGAAGCCGAAGGGTCCTGTAGAACACAAATATCCAAGTAAACTCTCAGATTTCTAGATCTGATCTCAGTCGTTGTTTTTATTCTATCCCTATGAAACCATAGCGTTCCTATTTGTAAAACAATATCCAACAATCCCAATTGATCGTCATCAATGTACCATACAACATATTAACTTCCCATAAATAATGTTTACCAACATTAAGGAAACCGCAGAACACAGCGCTATGCTCATACAGTCTCAATTCATGTGTCAACAATATGTTGTACTTGTGGGTCAGTTGAATATCGATAGAGCTAAAGGCCTTGTCATGTAACTACCTTAAATTCTAGCGTCAATTAAGTCCCTTTAATTAGCAGTCGTATTTTCTTTCTAACTCACATGGTTGAATCCTTGTCAACCGTCTTTGCGCAATACTGTATCATTTGTCTGAATCATTCACAACACATCTCTTCTCCTCAACAGGAGGTACACAATAGCCTTCTGACTAGGCAAAACTTTCTGAACATATTACCGGTATGATTGGCCAATCATCTACACACCACGACCGATTTATAGGTCTTCACCCAGGCTACGAGACAAATCGACCCTCTGTCCTTCGTCCTGAAGTGAATTCGTCGTTAGTCTTTCGACTGTCCTCAATATACTCAGCAACTTGAGGTAGAAACATATCTACCTCACCACTAGAGACTTGTCAGGCATCTCTAGACTTGATCTTTCAAGCTTTGAAACAGCATAGGCATTTCCTCATCTATGTGTTTATATTCAAATAACGTAGGCATGTCTCCTCTACGTCCCTGTCGACATTATTACTACGTGGGCATGTCTCCTCCACGGCTTGACAGCGTAGGCATGTGACCTCTACGACTTACTATCATTTCATATCTGCGTAGGCATGTTACCTCTACGACCTTGTTCATCATCTCATATCTGCGTAGGCATGTTACCTCTACGACCTTGTTCATCATCTCATATCTGTGTAGGCATGTTACCTCTACATCTTTTATTTTATTTGATGCATCTCTCAATACAGTGGGACTACAAATTACTTATTGTATAAACTACTGTCCATTACTGTGTGTTAACAACCTAACACTCCATAATACGTAACTGAACACATGTCTGCTACTTCCATCATCTTCAAACCTATTGTTTACTTTTGTGTTTCCGCTTCGCCTTACCTTTCATTGTCCTCCTGATGTGGAAGTCCTCCACAACCTCTGATGGGAGAAATTCTCTTAGAACCCATTCTCTTTTTGAGATTCCGGCATATCGGACCTTATACCATTTACCTCGGCGGTCCGACATACATTTCTCTAAGGCTTCGATCTGCCTGTCCTCCATTTCAGGAGGAGTCTCCATCTCAGCAGTGGCGTCTTCGTTTGCCGCGCCTGCCGTTTCATGTGCATCAGTATCCCCTTCGTCTGATGTCAACTCATCAGCTGATGAAGGACATGCCTCCTGTTCTGACACAACAACCTCATTGTCAGGTATCATGTCAGGATCTAGTTCCTCATCGTCAGATAAGTCTAACGGTATTGCCAAAGGGCGAGCGTCTGGACTGATATACGGTTTCAGTCTATTTGCATGAATGGGTGATCTGATCAGTTTGTCATCACCACATCTGCGTAACTGAAATGTGTGAGATGGATATTTCCATACCACATAAAATGGTCCTTGCCACGACTTGTAGAGTTTCCTACTAAACCCTATTGGCACTTTAGAACAGTAAAGCCATACCCTGTCTCCCACACGGTATGGAGGTTCAGCTGACTTCTTGTCAAACTGTTGTTTGTATGCTTCCTGAGCAATCTGTACATTCTCACGTGCAATCTCTCTGGTAATCTCGATATCACCAAGCAACTGCCTTAAGTCAGTACGTGTTTTTACTGAAAGACCTTGCGTGCGAGGCTCTAGTACATTGTCGATTGGTAACCTAGGTTCCCTGCCAAACACCATGAAGTATGGTGAGAAACCCGTCGAACTGACTGCAGGACTCATCCTGTAACCCGCTAGAATACTTGGTAACAGCTTCGGCCAGTTTTCCTGTGCCTTGTCACCATAGATCCTGAGTGATTGACCAATAACACTGTTCATGCGCTCAGCATGACTGTTTGTCTCCGGATGAAAGGGGCTGGTCTTCAGTCTACCTATGTCCAATAACCTGCATATTTCATTCAGCAGTTTGGAGGTAAACTCCATGCCTCTGTCAGTGAGTATACTCCGTGGGCAAGAATATCTGCTTATGATTTGATCATACAATACTCTCGCCACTTCAAAAGACTCCTTGCTTTTCAGTGGAAAGCATTCTGGCCATTTTGAAGCTGCATCAATGCAAAGCATGATGTATTTGAATCCGTCAGGGGATTCCTTCAATGGACCTACAAGGTCAACATGCCACCTCTGAAAAACATCTACCACCGGTAGAGGCTTCAAGGGTGCCGGTTTTGCGTGGATTTGTCTCTTTGCTGACTGACAATCCACACCAGTAGCAACCCAGGCACGTACTCTTTCATACATCCCATACCAGAAATATCTTTGTCTGATAAAGGCATAACATCTTTCTACACCCATGTGAGCTGCTAACAGGTCATCATGATAGGCATGTAGGATGGTGTCATACAATTGTTGAGGTACGGCCAGTTGTTTCACATAACGAAGTTCCTTAGGGCCTTTCCCCCTTGGAGCATAGAGATGATAGAGTATACCATCCTCCATCATAAAATCATCAGCCTCCAACAAGACTCGTCGTGCCTTCTCATCATCATCTGGCAACACATCTGATTCCAGATAATCAATGATGCGTTTGAACTTCTCATCAGCCAACTGTAGGCTGCGCAGTTTGTCTACTGTCAGACCAGTTTTCTCCTGGACATGGGTTATCACAGACACCTGAGACACTCCATTGACATATGCAGGTGAGTGTTTGTCATCATCAGACAGTGACAATATCCAATCCTCATCCTCTATATCATCATAATCATTAGCAGGTGAGGGTTCATATTCTCGCCGGCTCAAGGCATCTGCATTGCCATGCTTAGCACCTGGACGGTATATCACCTCATAGTCATACTGAGTAAGCATCAATGACCACCTTGCCAGTTTACCTGTAGGGTCTTTGATGCTCTTCAGGTATCTCAGAGCGGCATGATCCGTAATAACCTGAAACTTATTCGGAGCCAGATAGAGGTGGAAGTGCTTGACACCTGTGACCAATGCCAAACATTCCTTCAATGTGATGTGGTATTGTCTTTGTGTTTTGTTCAGGCTCTTGCCACCATAGGCTACCACTCTTTCTCTACCTTCAGAGTCTTTCTGGCCTAGGACAAATCCTATGGCAAAAGAGCTACTGTCTGTGTACAGAATGAAGGGTTTGTTGAAGTCAGGAAAAAACAGAATTGGAGATGATATAAGTGCCTGTTTCAAGGTCTGAAATGCCTTGTCAGCATCATCTGACCAAACAAATGGTACGTCCTTACCAAGTAATTTATTCAATGGAGCCACAATGTGGGCATAGTCCTTGACAAACTTTCTGTAGTAACCACACAACCCTAAGTAGCTTCTCAAGTCACCTACATTCTTAGGTCTGGGAAAAGACTTAACAGCCTCTATTTTACCTGGATCAGTCTTTATACCTTCTTTGGTAATGACATGTCCAAGGAATCCCACTTGTTTGACAGCAAATTTGCATTTAGAGGGCTTCAATTTCAAGTTAGCCTCCCTTAGCTTGTCAAACACTGCCTTCAGGTGTACCAAATGTTCGTCGAACGTCTTGCTATACACCAAAATGTCATCCAAGTACACTAACGTGAATTTGAACGACATAGACGAAAACAGGTTCGACATGAGAAATGCAAATGAGCTAGGTGCTGAAACCAAGCCCATGGGCATAACGAGCCACTTATAACTTTTACCTGACGGCACCGTGAAACTGGTGACGTCTTGACTGTCCTCGTCAACAGGTAACTGCCAAAAACCTTTGAACAAATCCAGGGAACTATATACCTGTGCGTGTTGACTACCTAACGAAGCTAAACTCTCGTCAATCACAGGTAGAGGCCAAATTTGAGGAACCGTCAATGCATTCACGCGGCGATAATCAATTACAAAGCGGTAGGTGCTATCAGCCTTCTTAACGAGCAAGCAAGGTGAGCTCCATTGAGAAAAGGTAGGTGTTATCATGTCATACTCAAGTAATTGATTTACCTGTCTATCAATCTCCTCCTTGGCCGCAGGTGAGCATGGGTATGCTCTTTGATATACTGGGCTGTGATCACCTGTATTGATTTTGTGTGAGAACAGGTGTGTTCTACCTATCTCTGACATATCTACTGCAAAGACGTCCCTATGGAGACCCAAGAATAATTCAAATTCCTTTTTCTGTTCATCAGTCATGTCAGCATCAGCTAAAGAGACCTTTAACTCCCTTGCCTTAGCCCTCAGATTCTCAGGTAAAGCACCTCTAAGCTCAGGTGTCACTACACCTATGATACCACCTATACTCATCCCGTCTGCCTCACCCTCTGTTACACCTGGGGTGCCTGACAACTCACCTGTATTCCCACCTGTGGCACCTAATGACTCACCTACATACTTACCTGTGGTACCTGATGACTCACCTATAGTCACACCTTTGGCACCTAATGACTCGCCTTCAGCGACATCCGTATGTAAGCAAACAACCTCATCAATTCGACCTGGCAAAACATCATTGCCAACTTCCAACCCACCTGATGAATTAATTCTCAACTCACCTGTGTGTACACCTGCCTGGTAACATCTACTATCATCCATGGACTCACCTGACACATCACCTGTCAAGTCTGTCCCATGTACACCTACCACACCTAACTCACTACCTATGGGATCATATCCAGGTAAGGTGTGAGTGAGCATGTCACTAGACAATCTCAAGTTGACACCTTCACCAGCATCAATATGCACTGAAGGGCTCTCAACAGGTGAGCATCCCTGTGACAACAAGTCACCCTGTGTACTGACATCTAAACAAGACTCAATGGTATCACCTGGTATACCTGTGTGTATATCAGAACCTATACATGTCATATCATCCTTGTCATCTACATGTGTAAAGATATCCTTGACACCTAACTCCTGAGTCCTGTCAATGTCAACATGGTTGAATGGTTTGTCACCTGTGGTATTATCAAAGGTATGAGTGGCATCCCCATTACCTAACTCCCCAAACACGTTGGCAACATCAACTTCTTCAATGACACCTATCGCTACTTGCGCAGGTAACTTAATCTCTGAGCTGGTAGGGTTCATCATCCTAAACAAAGCTATCTGATTGACAGGTGAGGTGAGACATCTAGCACCTAACACATGCAATGTTTCTGCAACAGACTCAATTGGCTCCACAATGCCCAACTTTATATCTGGGTCATGAACATATACAGGTAACAAGGTCTCGGTGTGAGGTGGTAGCACCACATCATGTATACATGTAACAATGTTGGAATTTTCTGAATAGGCAATGAACTTGGCCTCTGTAAGTCCATCCCACAAGGTCAACCTATTGCGGCTAACATCAATGTTAGCCTTCTGGCTTTTCAGAAAATCTAAGCCTAACAACACATCAACTGATAAAGTTGAAACTACATGAAATTCCTGTACAACACAGAGCTGACCCACTGTAAGAGGAATTGTAGATACACCTAACACATCTAATGGTTTCCCATCTGCACCAACCAATGTCCTTGCACCCTGCTTTGTTATAGGAAATCTACTCTCTCCTCCAATAGATGAGAAAACATTTGAATTTACACAGCTCAAACTCGCACCTGAGTCACATAGGGCACTGTATGACTTCCCAGATATTTTAACCCTAATACTGCTGTGGGATAAACCCACACTGCATGTCAAAACAACAACACTGTTCAAATCCCTGTCATTACTGTGATTTGGTTCCGAATCACCCCTCATGGTAAAAGCGTGCCCACCGCTATAATCCACATTATCAAAATCAATATTTGCTACATCGGCGGCAGGCCCAAATCCTCATTTAGCAATGCCCCTGTTACCCTGGTACGTATTTGGCTGGGAAAAGCAGAATCTGCTTAGATGGCCTACCCTTCCGCATCTAAAACATTGCAGAGATCTAGCAAAACACTCAGACATACTAAAATGTGTCCTACCACAACTTCTGCATGGCTTCCTCTGCTGTGACATCTGCTGTCCATTCCTAGGGTGGAACCTCTCCTCCTGTCCATAGCGCCCTGTCCTGTCCATGGAATTAGACCTCCGGTACGACACCAGCTGTCTCTGTCCCTGAGGACAGTGAAAAGTTTGTGTTCCACCACGCCCTTGGCGTTGAAACCCCTCACGTCCCCCAATGTCATTCTGGAATGTCACCCTATTTGGGGAAACACCCCGTTGTCCATATGAAACTAGCCTATTGTCTCGCGCATTCTCTGCTGCCGTTAAGGTCGAAATCTGACCCTTCAAGTCCTCCATGACTGACACAAGCTTATCAGTCGAGGGAGCAGCACTACCAAAAGCAGCATCTGCCATCCTCGCACTCTCAAGGACCTGATCCATTGTATCATGTGGCCTAGTCAAGATGAATTGTTTCACCTGAGGCCTAGAGTTCCTGATCACAGCGTCCTTAACAAAATTGTCATCTAAACGTTCAAGGCTCCTTGCCTCATGCTCAAGGTCTTGCAGGAAATCCTCAAAGTTCTCACAATCCTTCTGCTTTCTAAGATATAGCTTATCCAATCTATCATAAATCTTAACAGAGTTTTGCTTGTACCTAGCTAGGAAAGCAGATCTCACCTCGTCCCAAGAATCTGTCTCAAAATCCTTTGCCTCAAACCATTTAAATGCCTTCCCCTCTAACCAAAGGCTAAAGGCCTCTTTCTTCCCTTCCTCTGAGTAATTATTCAGAGATGTGAATTTTTCATACTTCTTCAACCAAGCATAGGCACTAACAGAGTCGCTACCATCGAACTTCTCAACATTGATGTGGCTCAGTGCAAAGGAATTAGCCAATGCACAAACACTCCTGTCTAACCCCTCTGAACGGTCATCCCGATAAGTAGAAAAGAAACTAGTCCTCCCCTCTTTCTTTATGTTAGATGCCCCGCCTTCTTCATTCTCAAACGGCATTTTGAAGTTAACAGTAGTATCAGCAATAGACTCGTTAAAAGAATCAAACCCCCTCTCGTAGGTAGGTAAAATAAATGACGACCCTCTCTCTCTAATTGGAGATCTAACCACTGGATCTACCAAGGTTGCAAAATTTGGAGGCAATTCATTCAAATCAATAGAGGCGCGATTAACAGGGGTAGAATACTTCACTACTGTACCCTCATCATCAGATGACATGCTGCAGACCACATAATTGATACAAGCAATAAATAAGAGTTATACAACAAAATTCTCACAATACACACAAAGTAACACCAGTCAAACAGTCTTATAACACCGCAGAAAGTTCCTAAGCACTCAAGCGTACAGCGAGGGTCCTCCTTCAGTGTAGCTGTCCCACACCAGAAAATCAATATCACTGTTGTGGTAGTAGCCGCACCACCAAAAAAAAATCAATAACACCGTCTCTTCACTGGAACTGACCACCCCACGGCTCTCAATCAGTCAACAATAGTCTCGCCGGTGAGCGCAGTTCACAAATACAAGCACATCCCTCACAATTAATTCACGCTTTACAGGACATCACCTACCGTGAATGGCAAATAGCATCGGCTCGTTTCAGGCTAACAACCAACAAGTGTCCATCAACTCCGCTGCAGATGCAAACCGTTCAAACTTGTGATGAGCATGGTACGGCGATCTTAAAGCATTTCCGCCATATGTAACCTTAGGTTCCGGGTACTCTACCCTTCTACCTATGGTCACTTCTACTTATCAACTACTCCTTGGTTCTAGGGATGATGTAGCTCTCTTGAAAATCACAAGTCCGATGGTTTGCTCCAGCCTCTTTTTATTTATGATAGAATTAATCATAAATATGTACACATGGTCCTCAGATTAGTTCTTGTTGTTGCCTGATATAAATACAACACATACCTAGATGATGGTTGAAGAGCCTGATGGTTTTTCTGATGAACGTTACCTGTACTTCTTTTCTGACTCGGGATCCCAAAACCACAGTGAACCTTTCTGTTCAGCTGTCTCCTCCCGACTCCCCGCACCACTCTCGGACAACTCCCTAAATACTATCCATGATAATTTTTGCTCCTCACCCCGAAATAGTATTTGACGTCATGTGAAAATGAGTCCTAACGCTCACCTCCATATGAACCCCAATTTCCGTTCCAATCAGTTCTTCTATCAAGCCCTTCTAAACCAAACCTTCAGCTAATTTCCTAACTCATTGGTCAACCGATAAACTCTTAATAACATACTCATAATTCAACCTCTTTATGACAAAAATCCAACACTCTGTCAGACTGGAAAGCGTCTTAAAGATGCTTAATCATGTTAATCAGACATTCCAATCAAGCAGTAGTAGTGAGAAATATTCGATCATTTCAAGACTGACAGTTTGTTCCATCCATTCATTTCCCCTCTGATACTTATATTGCAAGACCAGATTCTGCTAATTTCATTGTACTAATGAAAATGTTATCTCTATCACTCAATTTAGTAAAACTACATTTAAGTAAATATAAAAACCCTTTTCCAAAATACCCTGGTTATAATATATGTTAAAATTTGAACACATTTCCAAAAGAGTTTTTCCAAAGCTATTTAGTAATTTATCACATGAATATTTCCATCTCAAATTTTGTAAAAATTACATCAAATAAATAGTACTTTCAACATGGTGAATAACATCGTTCTCCACATAGTCCCGCATCACACCAGTTCTACTGTTCATGTACAATGGACCCATGAAGATCCGGGGTAGAACAGATCTTCAGCAACCCATTCTTGCCGTAAAAGGCGACTATACTTGTCGTAAGAGGCGGCTAACAGGATTGGGTGGTCAGACTCGCTGACTTGGCTGATGCATGTCATCATATCGTAAATGCGTGGATCGATGCTTATGATGTCGACCACTGGATTGTCTGGTCCAGACTCGATTATTTACAGACCGCCGTTATATAGCCGGAATATTGTTGCTTGCGATGTTAAACAACAAACAAATTAACAAACAAATCCAAGTACAATGATAGAAACAGCTGGGTACTCTTTCAGTATACTCAATAATAAATACAGCCAAATCTCTACCCAATTTTGTCTATGTTTGTTGTCACACCAGATCCATTTCTCCAGCTGGATATATGTAAACACACATAATGTAGCTCTACGAGAAACTAATCATACTTTTATCCAATAGAATAATAATCGCATGTTCAATGTATCGAACATCATTAACATGTCTTACCAGTGAATGTTTCATCAAAAGTATACGTCCCAAATACCTCCCGAACTTGAACCTTTTTGTGGCTGGTAATTTTCTATTGACATAGAAAGCCACGATGTCAGGTTCAGGTACAAAAGAAACGAAGCCAATGTCGGACAGTTTGATGATTAAATCTTCTATATTCCTTGCAATGGAAGATAGGCTTTTGCATAACCTTCGACCTTGACGGCAGCACCCGCTCCTAATCTACAGTTGACCATGTTCCACATGAGTCGCGATCTGTGTCTGGAGCCGACAACTGATGCTCATCACCTTCCAGAGCAGAACCTGGCAGGTCCTCAATAACGAGCCTGACATTCTTATAATAGCCCCTCTTGATCTCAGAAGTCATTTTCTCACGGTGTGGCTTATTTCGAATAATTGCAAGAAACCGAGCAAAAACAATAAAAAAACATGAAAACAGCAAAATGTATCCTATATTTTCAATCAAACTTTGTTTATAAGAATATTTTTCATTAAGGGAAGATATGTATGATATTAACCCTTAATGTAAAAGTTTTTACATTAAGAGTAATTTTTACATTAAGGGTTGTAACACAGCCTCTCAATATCTTGAAAAAGTGACTCGCAAACCCATTAACATTCAATGCCATGAAAAAATGTTGACACCTATTTTTTAATACTTGGTCCAAATTGAAAGAATTTTAGTGCATTAATGATAAAAGTTCTATTTAGCATGTCTTAAGCTTTCTCAAAATCTATTAACATCAGTAGACATGGGACTTGATAACTTTCTGTATATTTCATTAAATCATAAGTCTAGTCACCTCTCCAATATATCTCCCAGGAACAAATCCCTTTTGGTCCTCATATATTATCATAGGTAAGACAGTTTTAATTCTATTTGCTGTCGCTGCTGATGCAAGTTTATAAGATGGATTTAACATGAGATTGGGTGCTAATTTTTTAAGGAAAGGTTTGTCTTATTTTCTTTTGGTAAGCAAGTAATAAGCCCCTGTTCCTGTGTTATGGATAATGAATCATTTCTCTATCCATAATTTAGTGAATTTATTAAATATTTTCCAAGGTCATTCCAAAAGAATTTCAAAAATTCTGTAGTAAATCCATCTGGTCCTGGGCTTTTTTCATTTTTCATTTTCTTTAGTGCATCTAAGGCTTCTTTGGCGGATGTGTCCCCTTCTAAGTCTAATGACATTTGGTGAGATAGCCTTGCAATATCTCGATCAGAAAAAAGCACTTCTAAATTTATTTTTAATTCACAATCTTCCTTGCTATACATTTTTTGATAGAATTGTTTTGTTTCTGCTAACAATTCATCCTGTTTATTTAACAGTTCCATTATTTTTCCACCAATTCTTTAATATACTTATTTAAAATTTTTTGATATTCTAATTTTAAAAAGTAACTACTAAGTTTTTTTCACCGTGTTCTATCCATTTCACCTTTGATGTAATAAAAGCCCCTTTTCTCCTTAATTTATTTAATTCTTCCTATTCATTTTAAATCTCAATATTTTGTACAATTGTTTTCTTTACTTCTTCAAAGTTTGTTGAGTCTAATTTGTTTTCAAGCTCATTGAGATATGAAAATAAAGTTTTTTCTTTAGTCTCATTTTCTCTTGCTTAGTTGATGAATAATAAATAGATTGTCCTCTTATGGCTAATAATATTTCCCATAATAATTGATCATCAATCAAATATTTCTTTTCCTCAGTAGATGGCATATTGATGTAATGTTTTGCATTGTTTCTTTTTGTATTAGTTCCATATAATTATTATCTTGTAATAAAGATTTTTTTAATTTCCCAAACCCTCTTCTTGATAAGTGTATTGTCACTGAAATCAAAGAATGGTCTGAATTTATACTTGGATGAATTTCACTATTATTCACTGACTACATGAGGTTTTGTGAAATCAGAAAGTAATCTAATCTTGCCTGTTTTAATGGAATGGAAATGCCATGTGTATGGATTAGACTCTCTCAAAGGATCCTTTAAATCTAATAAATCAATTATTTCGAATACTGTCTTTCGTGCCTTAGGATTGTTCATATGCTTAAAATTAAATGTATCTAGATCCATATCCATCAAATTCCAATCACCACATACACTACTGCCTAGAAGTTCATTCCCCTTACACGCATGGGCAACACGTTACGCAACCAGTGTGCATCGGGTTGGTCACGCGTGTGATACCCGTGTGCAACGCGTTGCACACGGGTGTGCACCCCGTCCGCCACTCGTGTGCAACGCGTGACACACTCATTAGAGGGGGAAGAAACTTTTGACCAAAGGAGGACCCGTCATAAGCTGAACCTGGAGGTGGTAACAAGGAGAGAAAATTTTGTTATCCTGACGAAAAATGATAATACACATGTATTTGCTAATGTCTCCTTTCTTTCTGTGATTTTGTTGGAATAACATGAATACTGTGGTGTTTAAATAGATCTGTCTTGTTTTATACGACCATTGCTTCAAAATCCGATGGTGTTAAGAGAATACATGGTCCTGGAACATGTTATTGCAATTGAAATGCTTTTATTATGATTTGACATTAACCGTCTGTAGTACGACTTTCAGTGATAATATGTATGAGGTTTGGCGGCGCATTGTTTTTATTGGACCCTAATTACTTTATGATGACTTGGACTCTTTATCTCAGCTCCATAGCCGTGAGGCTGGGAAAGAGCAGCATGTAATTAATGAGGGTGGGTTATATCATTGAGGATACACTTGAGGGAGAGAATACTAATTACCGTACTACAGGAAGAGACCTGTAGACGTAAGCGCGGGGTTGTGTTTTAGCTGGCCGTTCGATAATGGCCGCCAGGAGAAGTGAGCTTTGACTGCGTCATCTAAAATAAATAGTAAGAAACAGCAGTGTTATTTTCACGGGTCTGTTGAATAAACTCCCAGCGCTACTGTCAATGTATCTTCTACTTGATCCTTGATAAATCATTTTGGCATTCACAATATATAGTAATTCAACGTACAAAGGAGCACTGATCTAAAGCAATTCCGCGGGAGTAGTTGTTACCTGTGCATTTCTGTATTTTCCCAGTGAGTACCCGGATGATATAGCAGAAATCTAGACTTGTTCGCGACCTGTGCTCGCCATTCGTAAGCGCATTTTTATTGAAAGTAGAAGGACGTATGGTCACATTGATCAACAAAAATGAAATACAGTTTTGGAAATGTAGGTATATTTGTGGGGAGCATCGGTAATTGTGCGATCTTTGTGTACACTATTTTGACTTGCAACACAAAGTAAATATTTCATCTGAACATTGGTTATTTTACCGTGTGTATATGTTTACATTCAAAATGTAAACATATTTCACTAAGGAAATTTATTAAACGCCTAAATATTCAGTTTATTTTACAAATTAACTGAAAAATATTTCCATCTTTATTAATATGATAACGAATTCCAAATATTTGTTTATGTTTAATATCATCACCAAGTACAGTTCTGTATTGTTGGGCTTCTTTTCTTAGCATAATTAATATATTGTGATGTGTTTAAGCTCTTTTGATCGTCTTTATCATTTTTAGTCTGTCGGTTAAATAAATGAATGGATTATTCAGTCAATTTGTAAAATGACTGAAATATTTAGATATTTAATAAATTGCCTGAGTGAATCATATTTTACACACTGACTGTAACATATACACGCTTACAAAAGAAAATACTTGTGAAAACAACGTCTATCGCGCATCGAAAAACTTCCCAACCAAACGGAAAGGAACAAGAATGATTCTGTTCAAAGCTGCAGCGAATGAATTAAAACAAAATGCAAATATAATTATTACAACCTACCAAAGTTATAATGTATCCGGGAATATCAACATAAAGGAACAATATCCATTGGGTCTGCAGCTGTACAAAAATACTTATTCGATGTCAAATGTCTATGTGAGAATCAAATACTTTAATAATAATTATTTGGAAACAATATTTGGAATATATATGAAATATATTAAAATATTTAAATATATCGTTTTAAACGTTATTTAAATGTATCGAATATTATAACCCGTGTTTGTTTCTTAACTGATCACTTAGTTTGTTTCAATTGTTTCACATAGCTGCCAAGTTAGCTGAGAAAGCCCACGTGACAACTATTTTTATAATGTCCTCGGTTCTTAAAAAACATACATTGAGTTAGATAACAATGAACAACCAGTCAGTGTATTATCGGTTACCCTTTGAACAAAGTATGTTGTTTTTACATCTGTACTTCACGCCATGATATGAGTGTATTGCCTAGGTTTAGTAAACCTACCTTCACATGTAAACACTTACTTTTGACATATCCACTGTGCAAGATAACAGTAATTAATCAATCAACGTATTTCCTGTTGATCCTTTGATGTCTGGGAATGATCAGTTGATTTACAAAAAAAGTAAAGCAACTGACCATACATCTCTTGCTGGGCTGCCACGTGCGTATCACATAACTCACATTCCACCTCACTTCAAACCTGGATTGAGATTGAATAATTACCCCAGGTACAAGAAAGACCAAATTTGAACCTTTATAATCTGAGTGGTGCTACAACTAAGTATACATGTTATAAATTCATTAACTGAGCAGCAAGTGAATTACGACAAATACACAAGTGTAGGGTTATACCAGAAAATGTGGATGACAACAAGGGAGTTGTAATTGTATCATCCACGCAATCCGAAATCCGCAAATGCTTTCACTCAGGGATACTTTTTTATTATTAAACTGTAACCATCAGGGGTATTTCCAAATAACGACATCCGATGAGCTTTCGCCGTTATTTGTCTGTTTGTTTAGGCTGAAGAAATTAATTACCATGCGCCCTTTGTTGAAATCTTCAAAGATCACGGGTAACCAATCACTTTTCAAAAATGCGTAAGCTTATTTAGCCGTCCTTGCAGACTGGTAGCCCAGTCTCTTGTCACGCTCGGTTGCGTTAACGAGCAAATTGACTCACGGCAGCTAGAAAGCCCAAGCGGAAATCCAAAGGTTGTATTACCTGAAGAATCAACCTTCATTTGCGAAATATCTACTGCTCTCAAAATTAAAGTCAGAACTTTCTAACCAAGGATTACCAGTTGAAACAGGTCGATGGCTGAACATTCCCAGGGAAGACAGCCAGTGTCCACTCTGTGAATCTATCGCTATGGGAGATGAATTGCATTATTTATTCCAATGTGAAGCTTTTCACCAACGGCGATATGAACTCTTAAATAAGCAATATCTTATGTTTCCAAACATTTAAGAAAATTATGACCACTAACAGTGTAAGAAATCTAAAAGGCCTATCTAAATTCCTTAACAATGTGTACAATACAATTGGTAAATTGTATTAGTATCCATGTATCCTATTTTTATTATTTTTGTTAAATTGTACATAATAAAAATTGTAGATAATTGTATGTCATGTTATTCTAAGAATAAATGAGTTTGAGTTTGAGTCCGACACCCGAGAAGAAGCCAGAGATTAGTGCCCCTTTTTGAATAGTTTACAATCATGTGTTTTAGGGTTAGCTGTGTTGGCTTAAACGTATTTTTATTTCAAAAGAAATCTGGATCGGTAAACAAGCAAAACTTGCTTATGTAATACCACTCCAGGTAACAACTTAACAACAGCTGGATATATATAAGAGAGTGATGAACATAAACATACAAAATGCACAAATGAAATACATGAAGCCAATACACTGAAGCAAGTGGTGTCTGTGAAATAAGGTAATGCAGTTTTCCTTTACTACATGCATAAAATTAAGCTACTCAAACCTTTTGCTTTTGACAATGATGTCGTGAACTGATTTAAGAAGAGTCATGTTTGTAGAACTGCTTAACTACTGCCACGTAATATCATTTTTAGACCATACCCATGTGTGTAGAAACACACAGTGTTTCTGATATTATCGTATTTTTTGACAGTTATAGAAAATGTGAATTGCATCTTCAAGGTGATATCCACAAGTGCAGTCTGGTATGTCTGATACATGTCGTCTAAACTTATCAGCATTAAGTCACTGCAGCCGAGCCTAAGGCGACAGTGGACAATTTGGCATGATCTATGAAAATATTTGAAGTCAAAATTATTAGTAATTGCATCAGAACGATTAATTAAGGATTTGATTTCTTTTAATGAGCGAGCATTAGTTACTTCATCGGATAGAGGGTTCATATCCAGAAGAAATTATTATTAAGCATAGGTCTGTGTTCTACATTTGATTGTTTGTATGTTGAATCTATTTCTAAGGTTATATTTGCTGTCATCAGAGAATTGAATATACACTTTTCAAATATTTTGGCTGAGCAACTTGTGAGTGCTACAGGTCTATAATTTGAGCATTCATGTTCATCGCTGACACTGACACCGCATCAGCCCGGCAGTGGACTTGACACAGTTATTTGCGCACCGATTATATAACTCCTACAGACAGGGTGGGGTGGTTGTTTAAAGCGAAACGGACGACCCCGTCTGTTATCTAATAAATGCTGTGCGGCGCCTTTGATCTTGCCTCAAAACATACACCTTATAGTAGTAAACGACGATCAGGATGGCCTGGAAATAAACACAATTCTGTCTGCCCAGTGTATCCACAATTAACTAGAATGCTTCATATCCACAAATATATATATAGAAAATAGATATTTGCCCACAGCAAATATTCATTTGCTTAATTGCATCAGTATGGTTTATCAGAACATGTACAATGCTTTCTTACGCTTGGTGAGGCAGACTGAAATTGAACATTAGGATAACGTCAGCAGGGATAAAAGAGGTCATACCAAAGAACTTTAATTACTAGTGGAAAAGTCAGACATTCCGATCAACCACTACCAGGCCCGGCCGGATCTCAAGGTTGACCAGATCAACACCCCAAAGGAACATCTCTACGCCAAACAAGGAGTCCCTTTCGTCATGGTGCACAAGAAGGGGGGACAGGACATCGAGTACGACATCACAAACTACACAGACTTGTACCACTTCTTCCAGAGTAGTGGCGTACCAACCTCAAACCACTTCGTCGCCAATACCGCCGCCCTCCTTGCCAAGAGTCTCTACCAGAATCCCAACCCCCAGGATGAGAAGCTGACCAAGAGACTACTAGAAGGATACCGCCGCTAGACTTCTAGCCACACATGCTTGCCAGCCGACGCCGTGCCTTCCCACGCTTGCCCCCCGCTTGGGGGGGGGGGTGCACTTCTTTATTTAATCATTACGCTTTTTCACCCTAATAGTATAAGTGCTTCCCCGTGTGCGAGATAGGCTTAAGTCGGAAAGCGCACGTTAAATCTCCGAGGTACCTATCTACCAGAACTTTATTTGCTGTTCTGGTCATACATAAATATATGTAAGTTACGTACATGGGGAGGCTAGATTATTTACAGCTAACAGCAATATAATGCAAATATTATGTTCAATAAAAGAAAACGTTGATAGATCTATAACACACTTTTTGTACTATTAAACAAACTGTGGACTTTTAAGACATTTTCGCTTATTGTAATAACATCTAGCTAACAAATCATGTCTATCTCTGAAATCAACAAGCATAGTTGCTGTCAAACCTAAAAAACATATTCAGGGAGGTCAGTTTTGACTTGCCAAGCACCTTAAGGTGAGTTTATTTTTAAACTGTCAAAAGCGATTGTCCCTTCAATACTAGTATATGGCTGGAAGCTGTTTCTCGGACTGTTATGAGTTATGATGTATTTTATGATTTTACTGGGGAATGTTCAAATTAGTTACTGTCATTTAATCCAACGTTCTAACTGTCAGCTGTCTCAACAGGACCATAGGTTTGGTTATATATCTCCTCCCTGTCTCTATGTCTTAAGTTGTTAATCGGTAACTGCGGTCCAAATGTATCAACTTATTCATCTATTGTTGCAAACTTGACTGATTTAAACATATCTAATTGATCATGAACTACTCAGTCAGTCAAGCACCTGTATCAGAAATGTAAAACCAGCCATGTTTCATGTAGTCCCAATATCACTGAAAAATGCCGATGAAACGTGACATATAAATTTACTCACAGACAATATATTTTTCGTGAGAGTGAAGCACAATTTTATTAAAGTTTTATTAACAATTTCATAAACTATAATAATATTAATATTAAAATTCCTCATCACTTGCCAAGTTTATGAACATGTCCCCATTTGGGAGATGTCACATATAAACAAGGATTCGAACTAAGTTTGATCGTCTTTGACACTGAGGTTTATCCCCACTTTGCCAGCAAACTGCAGAAGATTAACAGTGAGTGAGCACCGTTTCTATGTTTATACAAGAAAAGATGTTATGTCAAAAACGCTCACAGTAGTTAGTGAGTAAACTCACGACCTGTCATGACCTGGTTGAGTGACTTCCTCCAATCAACGTGAAAGGATTACCCACAGAGAAAGAAAGGATTAAAGTCACCCATAAATCTTATCCTAACGTAGTACTCCAACTTCTAAATGCCTCTCAAAGAAGGATTAAAATCCTAAATATATCCTATCTACGTGGTATAGGTACTCACAACCTCTAATAATAAACTGTTACGTTTGGTATCCCCAGCAATACTCACTATGGTCATTGGGCAAATGTAAAAATCACAAACCCTAACGAGATTCTGTCTACATGGTCACACCCGGTGATTGTGAAGATCTCAAATTCTATCAACAGTCAGACAGCATGGCTGTTCATATTCATTTACAACATCCTCTTATAATTAGTATAAAAGTGTCCCACACAAAACCTTCTTTTATTTATTCTTTCAAAATACAAAACAGAAAGTGGGGTGTGGGGACATATTCCTACGTGAAATAATGAGACATTAGTAGTGGTGACGGCTATATCATAATTGTACTGTCTAAAGCATAAATTTGGCGAACGAAAAACGTTATATTTGCAATCAAATGGAATGACTCGTGTGGGCAAATGAATATGTTCGCAAATCCACAAACAATCATTTTATTAATGGCGAACATTTACCAACCCGCGACAATCGTGTCAACACGGGGGTTCCCCTAGCAATAAACTCGCATCTAAATTCACTACTGTTCTACTGTCGGCTAGCCACAATGGCTAGACGGGACCCTAGTGGAATGGTTCATGCCATAAAAGTCTAACAACCGAACACTAATTAAGACGGGCCGACCTTGTATTTACGGTCTGGTGAACACAGCTCAATGGCCGCTCATTAACTCAAATTTCACATCTCCCTGTTTTGTTTTATCTCACTATTCATTTGATAATTTTGTCAACTTCAACTGGTACCCGGTCCCGTGTTACACGCGTGTGCAACGGGTTGCACACGCGCTGCACACCCGTTGCACACCCCGTGTGCAACCCGTTGAGCACCCGTGTCACATGCGTGTTACACGCGTTCTCAACGCGTGTTAGGGGAATGAACTTTTAGGCAGTAGTGTAAAATAATCCTTTCACTTTCTAATTTTAATATAATTTCTTTTATTTTCTGAAAAAAGTCAGGGTTATCTATACTTGAGCCGTATAAATTTACTATTGTTTACACATGTTCTTGAATTTCCATGTTTAAAATCACAAAGTTGCCTTCATTTTCATCTCTAATGAATTGTTTTACTTAAAATTCAGAAATATTTTTTTAGTTCCCCTTGCATTACTCCTATTAGGACTTCTATAACATTCTTGATAACCCCATTGCTGCTTTATTAACTGTTCCTGATCAGCTGTGAAATGCTCATCCTGTAAATAGAAGATTTGGGCCTTTTTACTTCTTAAAAATCTGAACATTTGTTTTCTTTTGAATGCATTACTTAGACCTCTACATTTCAGGGACATAATTTTTAACTTATATTTATACATCACATTGCATAGGCATTATGTGCAATATGCCAGTACATAATAACAAAAGCCGAGCGCAGCAGAGACATGGACACAGGCTGGGATGGGTAACTCGGGTACCTGGGTCGGGTGGATACTGAATATGACACGGGTACCCACAGGACTACCCGGACCAGTGGTTAGTCACGTGATATATTGTTTAATGACAAAAGTTCACTATATAACTACATGGTTACACGACAATTTTAAGTCTCTAATGTTGGCATTTTTACATGACTATGAACACATTCCTTCTGACTTAAACATGTTTGAACAAAGCTAAAACTTTAGTCAACTTCAGTGTATGCATAAGCACATCATTTTATACGCGTATCTAAATACATTTTGCCAGGGCTACTATCAAGCTATTCCCAATCGGACATTTTGTACCTATCTCTTAACACAAACAGCGGGTACCCAGGTAGGGTCGGGTAATAGGGGTGTGGGTACCCGGGTAGTAAATTTGGACTCATCCCAGCCCTAATGGACACAGCATCCCCGTATACCACCACATTTGCATATTGTTTTTGCACTATTAACATGTTGAGGTGCTCATTGTCCACCCGTGCATTGACCCAAATATTCTTGTAAATATACATACCAGAGCTCCAGATAACTTTTTGAGCAATTGAGTTTTTACTCGAAGGTTTCTATTTTAATTGGGTTCTTACATTTCTAACTATAGGCTTGACTCGGAAGTACATTAGCTCATAATTGTGTTTCAGAAATTAGCTCCGTTGTATGCATGCTTCGTTGGGTATTTACGCACACTGTTTTCAAACAATTGAATTTTTCATTTAATGCATACCTTTTTGTAATTGGGTTTTGAATAGTTTTGGCAGGTATTTTACATAAATATGTAGCTAATCTGTAGCTCTGCATACTGCATACAGAGAAGGGTTTATTATAAAATGAATAGAAATAAACAACACTTGACAAGTAAAATAGGATGACAATTTGGACTCCGTCACTGGTTTCATCCCTCACTGTACCATCTTTAGTGTGTGACATACCGTTAAACCAACACCTAGTGGTTAGATAGGTGTGTCAATATTATACATATCAATAAAATATATACACAAAGTTGTGTTAAATTTTATGAAAAAAGTGTGCTGGTGATCAAGGCTAGGATTTCACTTCTACTTATCTAATGTGCTGTAATCTCAATAGAGAAATGCTCATTTACTCTAGTAGAAAAAAATACATCTCTTTTTGGTACACAACAACCATGACAGAGCGCTCGTATATCACTGGTATGTATTATGTCACAGCCAGTATACTAACTACACTCAATCATACCAGATTCAGTTGATACCAATTGTGGTAATTTTCCACCATGTCAATCATCACAGTCACAGAATACATACACACTGTTACACACCAAAGCTCCGACTAGTAGTCAGACTGCTTCACTGCCATGACTGTTCAAGTCACTTCAGTGTCACATCTTTTTATCATTTACACCAGTAAATACAGCATATTAAATAGCCATCTGATAAATTGTCAGTTTCATACCTTTGAAAAAATGCAGCAAACATTCCAGCAAAGATCCATGTTAGTGCACCACAGGGAAATCCCGGATGTAAACAAAAGTCTTATTAGGACTGTCATCATGTCTGCTCCAGATGATGGTCCTCTTAAATTGAATCCTTTTGCCATTGCAAAGGGCATTGAAGGTTTAGCTGGCATCGTGAGGGATGTTAAAAAGCTTCAATCTGGTTCCATACAGATTGAATGCAAAAAACAAGTTCAATCTCAAATTTTACTTTCAGCCAAATCATTCGCAAATGTTCCTGTTGAGGTTTCTCCTCACAGGACTCTCAACAATAGTAAAGGCAGTGTCGGTGATGTAGGACGTTGCATGACGTTGCATTGCAGACATCTCTGAGACTGACATAGTGTCAGTGTTTCACTCACAAGGAGTTACTGATGCTAAACGTTTCACTTCTAAGAGAGACAATCAAATTATACAGACAAACACATATCTGTTTACCTTTTGTCTTCCATCACATCCAGAATCACTAAAAGCTGGCTACTGTAACTTCAGGGTGGATGCTTACATCCCAAGTCCCCTGAGGTGTTACTGTTGCCAAAAGTATGGCCATGGCTTATAATCATGCCACGACCTAGCTGCCTGTCATCGATGTGGTGGAAAATGTGAAGATGATAGACTGTGACAAACCTCCTTCCTGTATAAAGTGCTCCTGCAACCATCCCTCATCTTCCAAAGATTGCCCTACGTGGAAGCTACAATCTAAGATTTTACGTATGAGTGTAACATCTCTTGTTAGAAAATTGTTCTTGCTCAAGAACAGTCAGGCCCAAGTTAGGCTGCAGCTGTTTCTGTTTAAAGGCCATCTCCTGTTGTCATTCCAAAGACTGTTTCATGCCATTAAGTTGGTTGCCAGACCGAATACACATGGGCCAAAGCTTCTGCTCCTACCTTGTTGTCTGCTGCAGTCAAGGGGCTGATGGGCGGTGTCAAATAGGGGGAATTTGGCTATATTGCTTTAAGCAACTCCTTCTCTGGAACTAAGAGAAAAATATGAACCATATATTGTTGGAAGCATTCTCTGGTGGTGAGAATTCAAAA
The DNA here is from genome assembly GCF_023055435.1 of Haliotis rufescens. Lineage (NCBI taxonomy): Eukaryota > Metazoa > Mollusca > Gastropoda > Lepetellida > Haliotidae > Haliotis > Haliotis rufescens. The sequence continues at coordinate 87,048 of NW_025964146.1, read as the reverse complement.
TTGTACAGATGGAAGGGCTGATCACTCCCGAAGGGAAATAGGGGTAATTTGGCGTTATTGCCATCTTCTCTGGAACTTAGAGAACTTAAAGATAGTTATCAACCATATTTGGTTGGAAGCATTCTCCAATGGTGGGGATTCCAACTGGAGAAATGGAGGGGCTGAACCCTAGCTCCACCTCCGGGGGACTAAGGGGCGGGGCTAAAAGAGTTTATGACTTGGACACAGTTAAGATCCCTACCCTATAACTATATGTTGGTTCGTTGGTTTGTTGTTTAATGCCGCACTCAGCAATATTCCAGCTATATGACGTCTGTCTGTAAATAGTCAAGTCTTGACCAGACAATCCAGTGATTGATATCATGAGCATCGATCCACTCAATTTGGATCGATTACGTGCATCAACCAAGTCAGAGAGCCTGACCACCTGATCTTACGACAAGCATAGTCGCCTTTTACGGCAAGCATGGGTTGCTGAAGACCTATTTTACCCCTGATCTTCACGGTTCTATAACCATATGTACAATTGAGAGTATAGAATGCACATATGCTACCAAGACTGGCCCTCCTGTTCATCTGTCTGGCACTCCCAAAGGAGTTAGAACCTTGACCATAACCTGCAAACCGATATTATCCCCACCCTATAATAAACAGATACATTGTATACATTTGTTTGTTATGAAGAGAGTAATACCTTTGATATGATTTATCCTGGATCATAACATGGAAAAGGTTCAGGTCTTTATTCTACATATGTATGTATACAGATTTGCCATCCACCCATTTTAAATGCTGACAGAGTCAAAATTACGAAATATTTGCAATATGTACAATGCAAATGTATATTATGTCATGATTGTGTAAATAGCCAGGTGAGCGATACAGGCCCTATGGGCCTCTTGTTCAGTATGAATCCCTTGAAGATATTGAGGTGACTGACAACAGTCATCATTGTTATCATAGGACACACAGCTTGTCGTCTTCAAGGAAGGTGAGGGGTAGATATCCCGTCAATCCTCTGAAGAGATAGCTTCTTCACATACAGTACAATGAAATAGTAGGGGACTGAGAACTAATTTTAACAAATTACAGCTCTTAGTTCAGGATTTTAAGCCTTCAGCATTCTGTCTGCAGGAAAAGTATCTTAAGCAGACAGATAATTTTAATTTACGTCAGTTTAATGCATATCATCATTTTTGTCTTTTGTGTGAAAGGGCCACTGAAGGATCTTCAATCATTGTTAAGAATGATGTTATCCACAGCCCTCTTATACTTAACACCAATTGTACTAGCAGAACACTTACTCTAATGTTTCAAATTATTAAAAGTATAAGAAAAGTATTAAATATCAATATAAGTCCATGAGTGTCCTTGTTTGAATGAGTAAATCGCTTGCACTGATAATTTAATCATGTGTTACTACTGAGGTACAGGGTTCAAACCCAGCCAGCTGCCTAAACTTTTGCAGTTTTTATATTTAATCTACATCCTGGCTCCTGATCACCTGATCACAAGCACATTTTGTGGGTAGGACAGAAGGCCTCCATGTTGTCAAGAGTTCATGGGTGGTTTATGGCAGAACACAGATGTGAGTTTGTGTTTCCTTACCTTTATATTGTCTTTATGTACAAATAAATCATTTGATTTAAGTAATTATTATTATGCAACTTGGAATTAGAATATTTGGATACTTTGAATGGTTCAGGTTTGTGTTTAAAACTTAGCAAGTGTTTTGTTTCTCATTGTAGTTTTTTTAACCTGAACATCAACGTATGTATTTGGTAAAGATAACGCTGCAACATTATGAAAACGAAAATGTGAATAATATTTAGGTGAGAGTATCATACTGTGTTTCTTGCCGCTACACCAATCTCCAAGCTGTTGCAGTGCGACTTACTTTGAACATTGTTTTTACTTTGTGCTCACTGTATATTTCGACTTCGTCAGCTCTTCAGCTGACTGATCTTCAAGCTCTCTATGATCAACTCCCCAAACCTTGTATAATGATGGGTGATCTTAATGGCCACAACCCTCCCTGGGGTGGTACAAACACAAACACTAAAGGTAAAATACTTGAAGATTTCATCTCCAATAATGACCTAAATATCATGATGACTCTGCACCCTGCAACTGGGACCTACTCTGCTCTCCATTTGTCACTGATTCTATCCTTCTCAACGAATTTGAATGGTAGGTCCACAATGACCTTTGTGGAAGTGACCATTTCCCAACTATCATTAAAACAATATATCCATCTGATATTCCACCTTCAACGAGATGGAATTTTACAAAGGCAAACTGGCCTTTATTTCAAACATTATGCACAAACAAAATAAATCCTGATTGTTTCAGTGATGTTGGTGATGCAGCTTTTTTCTGACGTTTTGAATTGCCAATGAATGCAGTCCTCTACAAATCCACATATTCGTAAACTGATTGTAAACAAGCTAGGAAAGCTAGGAAAAAGGCAGAAAAATATTTCCGAAACCACCCAACTGTCCAAAACTTAATTTTTTTTAAGATATTAAACACAAAAGGTTGTTTTACACTTAAACAGAATAAACGCCAATCTTGGCAAAACTATATTTCGAAAATAAATTCCAGAACAACTATGTCTAAGGTTTGGAATAGGGGGCAAAGGATGAAAGGTAAAGGTTATAAATCTAGTGTTCTAGTGTTCTAGTGTTCAAGTGAAAATGTCAGGACAACGGGTAAATTGCCTTCGTGGTGAAATGCTGTCATAATTCCAATACCAAAACCTGGCCGAGATCATACTGATCCTTCTAATTATAGACCAGTATCACTTACCAGCTGTGTTTGCAAGGAAAGAATAGTAAATAACAGACTTATATGGTATTTAGAAACTAATCATTTTTTATCAAATATTCAATATTGTTTAAGAAAAAATAGAAGTACCATTGACCACTTGATAAGCATTTTTCACAAATGTCTCAAGTATATCATTAATAAACAACATGCGGTTTCAATATCTTTTGATTTAGAAAAAGTGTACCGGGTATGATACAACCTGGAAACATGGAATTTTAAAAGATTTTCATGAAATGGAATTGAGGGGGCTTTTGCCTAATTTTGTATCTTTTTTCAACAGATAGACATTTCCAGGTTTGTGTGGGATCCATCTTGTCTGATTTTAAGATCAAGAGGTGTCCCATAATGTAGCATATTATCGGTAACTTTATTTAGCATAAAAATTAATAGTTTATCTAAGGTTTTAAATGACGCTGTTGACAGGTCTTTGTTTATCGATGACTTTAATGTATCATGTCGAGGTAAAAACATGCACATGATTGAGAGACAGTTGCAACTTTGTCTAGATAAGATCAGTGATTGGGCAGAGCAGAACAGCTTTAAGTTTTCTAAATCTAAAACTAATTGTATTCATTTCTAATGCATGTCGAAAATATAAACCTCATAGGGACCCAGAATCACATCTAGGTGGAACTCCAATTAAAGTTGTAAAAGAAGTTAAATTTTAAGGAATAAATTTTTATCATCATCTTACTTTCTTACCACATATGAAATATCTGAAAGCTTAATGTCTGAAGGCACTAGATTTACTAAAAGTTGTTTCTAATTCCAAGTGGGGAGGAGACCAGTCAACTCTCCTTCACTAATATAGATCACTTGTCCATTCTAGACTCGATTATGGCTCCATCATCTATGGTGGAGCTTGTAAAAGTAACCTTAAATTACTCTATCCAATACATCATCAAGGTCTAAGGCTTTGTTTGGGATCTTTCAGAACTTCTCCCATTGACAGCTGAGGCCAATGAGACATCACTTAAACAACACCATAATAAACTATCTATACAGTATATCACAAAGTTACATTCCAGTGAGTCCAATCCTGCACACAGCTGTGTTTAATCCCCTTTATGAGGATTTCTATAGTAAAAGTCATCTCTTTTTCCACCTCTTGGAATAAGAATTAAACTTTATAGTTATGCTGCTAACATTGAACTTGAAACTATATCTCCTTTCCGGTTGCTGTCTTCTCCTCCTTGGAAATTGGTAAAGCTTCAAGAAGATCTGTCATTGACCAAACTAAAGAAATCAGAAACAAATCAATTACAGTACAACCAGAATATAATCAATTAAGAAATACATACGATACTTATAAATCAATATTTACAGATGGATCCAAGGATGGTGACGCTGTTGCCAGTGCCATTGTTGTTGGATCAAAAACTATATCAACAGCAATTATAAACCTGTGATCAGATGTTACATCCGAGATCTAATGCAAAAGAAGTGGGAAACCCAAATAGGTATCACTAAATTACATAAAATTAAATCAACTATTGGTTGCACCTACTTGGTTTGTCAGTCCAGATTTGAAGAGGTCGTAATGTGGCGATGTCCTATTGGCTACAGCAGATACTCATGAATATTTATTGAAAGGTGACGATCCTCCATTTTGTATCCCTTGTGATGAGAGAATCATGGTCCAGCATGTTCTGCTTGACCGTGTTGATTTTGCCATCACGAGAGATAAATATTTCAAATCATCATCTGTCAAGGATCTTTTTCATTGTATCAATTCCCATTTAATATAACAAAAAACAAATCGTGTCGTTGCTTTGCATGCCGGAACCTGTGCTCTGGGGCTTTATGATTGATGTGGGCTCGTTTCAAAGGCAAAAATGAAAACTGGTGATTATCGTAAGGAAATGAAAGGGATGTGTTCATAGACACAGACCAGATACTGTTGCGCCAACCGTCTTGCAATGTCGACTTAAGACCATTGGAAAAAGAAAGTTCAACTTATGGAGTATATTTGCCCAAAAAAGAAACCAGTAAAGTCCAAGACAGATATCCTGGCGGAACAACATGGTAAAAAATTGTAGGTTTATCTGGGCTAACTGTAAAGGGTTCTTGGCAAAACATAACACAACATTAAAACTGACACATGTTAATCACTGCAGAGGTATGGCAAAAGGGTGAAGATCATATTTTGAAATAGAACGTAGGTTCCACCTACTTGAAGGCGTAGTAGACATCAACCTAGTTGCACAAGTTCCCATACCTTTTGGTGATAGTACAGATTCAGATACGTACATCATCACTTGAGTCAGATTCTGGCTAAAGAAATCATCTGTAGAACAACATATACTTATTGCTTTAATAGCCCAAACTTTCCAAGCAAGCAAATATAATGCATTACATACCTTAATTACTACCCCCTTGAATGCATATCTAGACTAAGTACAGTAACAGCTATATTTTGAGACCACCGTCAACCACATTGACCTTTGCACCTGTGAGAATGCAAGAGCCCGTCATCACCTCCAGACATGACGTGAAAGATAATTACCTCAGGCTATAGGCCGTTTCATAAATGCATGACAACACACAAATTTACCTGCAAAAGTACCTATTTAGGATAATCAGATTGTAAGCTGGGATATGCCAGATTATTCTGATGTATGCTTATTTTCATAGTTCTATGATTCGCATTTATTAAATGAAGCCAGAAAAGCATTTTTGTAGCATTTCTGACATTACTTTAGCAACACTTTCATGACTGGGACCGGATATGTGCTTCACCTGAGATAAATGCTCATGGCCCTTCAGGTGATGTTGTTGGCAGTGGTATTGATGATCTTGATCAAGTGACCAACACTCTATTGCCTGACAAGGAGGCCAAGCTTTCTGGTGTGGTACTCCATTATTATAAGGACAGTTAAGTCTTGGTTCAAGGGTCCAGTACCCGTCATGTGGTGTTTCTTTAGGAACCTCGACATCAATGAACTGACTTGGCAAAAAAGCAGTTTGATAGGTTGGAGCCTAAAGCAGAAATGCCTGCCATCAGCCTGGTGAAACTTTTGAGAGGCACTAGTGACAGGGAGATGGATGGCACTAGTGACAGGGAGATGGATGGCACTGGTGATAGGGAGATGGATGGCACTAGTGACAGGGAGATGGATGGCACTAGTGACAGGGAGATGGATGGCACTAGTGATAGGGAGATGGATGGCACTAAGTTGCATATTCTTCTGTGCAGCTGTTCTCCATAGATGTTGGAGAACAATTTCATCGTCATCCAGCAGGCCATGTTATAGGTCTTTTTGCCACATGTGAATTCTTCGGCAAGAAAGGGTGCAAAATGCCACTGTTTTGGCGCACAATTTTGAGCCATGTATTTGTTCTAAAAAGAGGGTATGTCACATGCATTCCTGTTCATCACAATCTTGACCTGAGTTAGATCAGCACTGCCACCAGGCCAATGAACAACATTAATCTCTCAAAAGCTCCAGTACTTTTGGGGGTTGAGTTCCATCTGGGATTCGAACCAACACTCCCAGACTGAGGCACCAGTGTTAGATCACTGACTTTGTGTGCTGGCAATATGCTGCCGCATTAGTCCGAACTAGTACAAGCTGCCACACACACACACGTATGTGCATGCACGTTGCTATATAAGTGCAATAATCTTGGACACGACATTAAACCCAATTTGACCTCACCTGAAGAGGAAACCCCTAACTGGGCAGCGTTGGCAGGTTCTCGGTTCTCTGGTGTACACTCTCTGCCCAAAAATTCCCACAAATGATCTTTAGCGGATACTATGTGATGACCTGAGCATGAAGTGATCTGGCACTGTCATCATGGTGTTCAAAATTTCTATTGATAATTCTTGCGAATGGAACAATGACAGGACTCCAGATTTCCTCAACATATTGCTGGCCAGTCAAACGTCCATTCACAACCAATTGAGTTCACCTGTCATGTGTGATACCCCCCCAAAACCATGAACTACAGCCCCCATAACGATCATAGTCAAGCCCATAACATAAAGCACAACTTATCAGTACATTTTAGATTTTTTTTACGGATATCAAACAATAGTTATCATTGTGTATAATTCTAAGAATACTACCTCTATTACATCATAGCCACTAATTCCCATTTTGGCAATAATCACACTATAAAATCTTTAGATTTTTCAACAGACGTCCTCTTCACGGCCAATTATCCAATAGTCTTGAGGTAAACCCTATCCCTTGTCAAACTGCATCTGCGCATGCGCAAGGCGGGAAAACATCACTTCTTTCCAATAACCTTTATCGACTAGATGTAAGATATATTGGGGAGGTGGGAGGGACTATTTCCTGATGTAATAGAGGTAGTGTTCTTAGAATTATACACAATGATAACTATTGTTTGATAATTCCTACGAATATCCTACTTCTATTACATCATTGCCAGTATTTACCAGAGGGACAGGTGGGATCTGTCATCTAGTACTCCCGGATAATTGGCAGCATTAAAGTAAGGGAGTCACATAGGCACAATGGGGTATGAATCAATGCCAGACTTCCTGATTTCACCCTTGGCAAACCTGCAGAAGACTTGGCACTTGTGGCGTCCTTCCTGTTTTATGATGTCATGATTGTTACCTGTTTTTGGTGGATATTTGACCTCATTTTATATGTTTTCCTCTCCGGTTTGATGACCTTTCTGACGTCACTTCCGGTTCTGAGGTCATCTATGACGTCACGTCCGGTTCATTTGTCATTGTGACGTATCTATATACTTGTTGCTCTATAGCCAACAAGCATATATACTTATCTCACCTCAGGTATGATAATGACATACTTTTACGCTGATGACGTGTTTCCCTTTATATATTGGTGATAAAACGTACCCTTTTACGTAATTCTGGTTCTGAAGTCTTCCCCGACAACACCTCCGGTAGTTATACATGTTACGCCGAGCGACTAACAATGTAATAACCCTATAACCTTATGATCTATGATCTCAGATGTTAGCCAATGATCTGTCCAACCTAGTTGACATAATGTAAAGGCTAACTTACCTTATTTTGAGGTACTTCTGGGGATCTTCACAGAAATGGGGGTGGATAGGCTACTGAGTGACTATAGCCTGGGCCGCCACCAAGGCCCCCAGGGAGTATAGCCCCTCTAGATCGTGTTGTACGTCTCGTAGGTAGAAATGAGTAAACGTTTTGTGGGATCTCCATTGACAGCTTGATACCACTTGTTCGATGGAAACTGAATTCCATGAGGCCAGAATTGTTGCTAGAGCACGGATTTCATGATCCTTGCAACTTTCCCATTTTGGTGTAAAGAGCTGGGCTTGACGATAACTATCAGATATAGTGTTCTTAAGCCATCCGGCCACAGTAGCCTTAGTAATGTCCTTTTCTGACGAAGGCTTGCAAGAGATAAAGAGCAGTTTTCTTTTCTTCCTGTGGTTCTGAGTAGCTGAAATGTAGTATCTCAGAGCTCTGATGGCGCATAATAGTCTATCTGGATGATCAACTGTTTTACTCAATGATGGGATAGAGTATTGTCTATGTCCTAGAGGCCCAAACGCTGATGCCTGGTTTTGGGCGATAAATTCTGGTAGTGATTTGAAAGATATTTTGCTCCAATCTTGTGAATGTGTAATAGATGAGATATCAATAGCGTGAAGCTCAGACACTCTAGCAGCTGTAGCTAACGCTAAGAGGAAGGCAGTCTTTTTAGAAACTGTTAAAAGTGTAGCCTCTGTCATTGGTTCATATGGAGCTTCCATCAGTGCAGACAGAACGATGGATAAATTCCATTTAGGGAAAGTGCGTGGGATTTTAATGTCTTCCAGGGAAAACGATTTCATGAGTCGATTTAATAATACTGGGTGACATCCTATGGATAAACCATCATGTTGTAGAACTGAGGCTAATGCTAATCTATAGCCTTCAATTGTACCATGTCTGAACCCTTTCTCATTTCTCAGGTGAAGAAGAAAATCAGCCACTATGGCTCTCTTTCTATTCGCCACTGGCAGAACTTTCTCCATCTGACGTTATAGATAGCTGAGGAAGCTGGTCTCCATGAGCAAGCAACCGCGTCTGAAGCTGATTTAGAAAAAACGGAAACTTGCATCTTTGTCGCAATAGTTTCCAGGCGTGAAGGTGGAGATGTTTCAGGTTGCCGTAAAATATGTCCGATTTTGGTTGGCGGAGGAGATCGTGACAGTCTGGCAGTTTGAGCGGCTCTTCTATGAGAAGTGGAATCAGTCTTGGAAACCACGCTCTGTTGGGCCACGCTGGGGCTATCAGAATTATGACGCAATCTGTGTCCTCGATCTTCCTTATTACTCTGTCCAGGAGAGACCAAGGAGGGAAAGCGTAGGCAAACATCCCTTGCCAACTCATGGATAGGGCGTCGACCTGAAAGGCTAATCGATCTGGGACTGGGCTGACGTAAACAGGAAGTCGATGGTTTAGGCATGTGGCAAACAAATCCAGGTGAGGGGTATCCCACGTCAAGGTTATCCACTTGAATACCTCGGGGTGGAGAGTCCATTCCGTGGGTACAATCTTGTTTTTCCGGGATAGGCAGTCTGCCAGTATGTTCACTTTTCCCGGTATGTGCCGTGCTTCTATCCTGCAACTCACTGAGTCTGCCAAGGCAAATAATGGCGTAACCTCCTTCAACAAAAGTGCTGACCTCGTGCCCCCTTGATGTTGTATGTACGCTACCACCGTGGTGTTGTCTGTAGCTATCAGTACCGACGTGTGGTGTAGTAGGTGGGCCCATGCCTTCATTGCTTGGACAATAGCTCTCATTTCCAGGCAATTTATGTGTAATTTTTTGTCTTGATCTGACCACATTCCTTGGATTGTGACGTCGTCCATATGTGCACCCCAACCTTCGCCTGATGCTTCTGTATATAGATGGTGTAACGGTTGGGGGAACTTGAGAGGGATGCCTGGCATGACGTTTTGACACCGAAACCACCATCATAATTCCGATAGTTGGCTGTGAGGAGGTTGTATTGTCTCTTCCAGATCCATATTTCTGGTGGTGTTCATCCACACTTTTAGTTGACGTAACTGGAGTCTCCCTCTGTAAGTAAGATCTTGGATTGATGTCAGTGTGCCTAGGCAAGACATCCACCAACGACGTGACCTGCTGGGTTGGTCCAGAGCACTCTGAATCTTTTCTATAGCTCTCAGATATCTGTCCTCTGGAGGTTGTAAAATGCCTTTTGAAAGTTGAAACCTCGCCCCTATGTACACATGTCTTAGGGTTGGTATTAATTCTGACTTGACAGGATGTACCAGGAAACCCAAGTGAGATAGAAGTTGGATCAGAAATATTGCGTTCTGCTTTATCTGCATTTAGATCGGCTGAGAGGAAATCATGTATATAGCTGTGGAGTCTAACAAGATTTAGATGAGCAAAGCCGATGATGGAGGTGATAATCCGAGTAAAAAGCCATGGTGCTATTGATATTCAGAATGGAAGCACGTTGAATTCGAACCTTTGACCATTTACTGCAAAGCGTAGGTAGGGTTGACAACTCAGGTGAATAGGTACATGCAGGTAGGCATCCTATAGGTCCAGACTGACTAGCCAATCTCCTAGTTTGAGGGAATTTTGTAACTTCTTTACTGATTCCATTTGAACTTTGGTTGACGTACTAGGTAATCTCTGTTGAGTACCTTTAGGTCTATTATCATGCGCATCTTTTTAGAGTTCTTTTTGGGGACCAGAAAAACTGGAGAGTAAAACCCCTTTGTAGTATCTGCCTTTTGTAAGATGCTGATGGCCCCTTTGTCTAGTAGTTCTTGTATTGCCAGAGTTGCGGTCGCTAACTTGGTCCCTACTAGATAAAAACGTTGTCCTTTGGGGTGGACTACAAGCTCCGGATGCTGTTGGAAATGGAGTTTGTACCCTCTTTTTACCACTTTGATCAGCCAAGGGTCGTCCGTAATTGACTTCCAATTTTTGGCGTATAGTGACAGACGACCACCGACTGGTCCCACGGTAGGCGTTAAGGTGAACTCGGGTAACCGGTAATCGAGGTCCATTAACATCGCAAGGTTGACAGGATTTGGCTGAGATTTTTGGGTGTAGAGAGTCACAAACGGCGGTTACCTCTACCTCTGGTATAGGATAGACCATGACCTCTGCTTCTTTGGGACTCATGTCTCCCTCGGCTTGGTCTGGAACGGGATGAGTTTTTCCAAGTGGAGGCACGAAAAGACTCACGTCCTGACATAACACGTCTGCGTTTAGGCGGATCCGTGTGACTCTGGGTGTTGGCCGACCGATTTTCAAGTTTAGATGCCAATGATATAGTGGAGTTTTGGAAATCTCTGATTAGTGGTGCGAGAAATTTCATCAATTACAGAGGTTAGTCTGCGGTTGAAGAACTGGGGCGCCAATATCGACTGAGACATCAAACTTCGTCTTAGTGGATCTGAGATATTGTGTCTAACCTGTTGAATAAGATGATTCCGTTGAGTAAGCAGGAATTGTGTGGACATCCATACCTGCGCAGTTTGCAGATCTTCGTGCATCTTCAGTATGTTATCCAGCGCACTATGAATGAAACCAACTTGTTCCAAATTCATCTCAACTTTTGTGTCACAAGGTTGGCCAGTAAATTCCTCACAGTTAACAGGGGGAAGGACATGTCTGATGCCTGCTGCAAACCAGTTCATATATGTGCTAATATTTAACATCTGCTTGTTAACACTGTCAAAATCTTTGAATTTGCTCATCTCAACATTCATCCTGGTATTAGGGTGTCTGACCAGTTCAAAATATTCATCATCAATGGTAGGAGATGTGGGGAATGGACAATTGTGAGTCTTATAACAATGTCTCCCTTTGTAAGGAACAGGCATGCTAAAAGCTCTACTGGTAGAGGCATTTAAATCCGCATTCACATTTGTGACCACATTTTCAGTGAAAGATGGATATGGAAATGTATGAAAACCTTCCCTTTTTTCAACAGGATTTTCAATAACCAGACCTTTCAATAAGCACCGGATCTTCTGCCTCATTGCTTGGGGGCTTTACAGATGGGATCAATTGATGGATTTCATAGATGATATCTTTAAACGAGTAGTTGTTTGGTTTGAACGTGAGCGTACTATTAGCATCCTCCTGAGAAGAGTACATACAATCTTGAGAAGCGCCAGTAATATCCTCTCGGTCGTACCCCCGGCCCCGGGCTCTTGCCACTGGGGTGAAATGGCTATGAAATCACGTGGTGTATGGCTATTTCTCTGCTGCGATTTCTGGCTCGAGCTTCATGAGGATTGTGCTGTATAACTGTAATAGCTAGGTGATGCATAACTGTCCGAGCTATAGACACGATTCTCGCGTGTGACTGTAGCTGAAGGAGCACGCTTTGTATAATAGGAACTCTTAGCACGATTTTCCTCACTGTAGGGCGTGTAAGATTGATATGTCCCTCTGGAAGAAAGGTGTTTATTTCTGTGAGATTCTCGTGCTACATGTTTCTTTTCCCGGAAAGCAGGGGATGAGCTAGTGCTATCGTGACTACTTTCCCTAGATACAACGTGTCTTTTGTCCTGTGAACTTTCTGACCTGTGATGATGTAAATAGGACTTTTGTTTGCTATCTGAATCATGTGACCTAGATCTTGTCATATTCTTCAGATCTGCATGTTGTTTTAGTTTATTTATATCCTGTGATATAGCTTGGAAACGTTTGTCAAACATTTCAGACATGGATGTTGTCAGCGATTTAGACCATTCAGTCATACTCAAGGGGGAGAACGGAATACATTTGGGCTCCAATGTTTCTTTAAAACCATGAGTGACCAAACTACCCGTAGCACCCGGGCATAAGGCTGTGGTCCCAAGACCAGAGCTGGATGCCTGCTCCTTAGTTTTGGGCGGGTGGGTTGAGCAACGTGATTTTCCCTCAAAAGGAAAAACTGGGTTCTCTTTATTCATCACCCCTTTTGAGCCTGTGTGCTTCTCTGAGGAAGTCAATTTACCTGAGAGACAGCACTTTTCCACATTTGATTTAGATTTAGTTTTGGTTTTGGGAGAGAACCATGCATACTTTTGTCCGATGATCTTGACTTCCTCCTGGATTTTGATTTTGGACAATTTAAAGCTTTATAAAGCTTGTCAAATTTTTCTTTTGACAAGTCCTTGCAGTACGTGTATCTTGATCTTGGAGTGCACGTGCTCTTTCTACAAGTACTACATCTAGGGTGAGGGTCCCCGATCGCTTGATCAATTCCACACCCCGAGCAGACTCCCGATGACGGTAGTGGGGAGGCATCCATACCCCACAATACATAAACTAAATCTACCTACTTACATCAACGATCTTGCTTATACCACCGTTTCAGCAATCTTGACTGACGAAGGTCGTCTGCTGCAAAACTTGACGATCGTAGATTGTCTGCTATATCCAATGATGATCGTAGGTTGACTATTGTAATCTTTTTAGATTTATACTAGCTGTGAATTATTAACGTGTTTGGATTGATGAGCAAAACCTTTTGCTGGTTGATCCAACACACACGGGAAAGAAGTGATGTTTTCCCACGTTGCGCATGCGCAGATGCAGTTTGACAAGGGATAGGGTTTACCTCAAGACTATGGGATAATTGGCAGTGAAGAGGAAGTCTGTCGAAAAATCTAAAGATTTTATAGTGTGATTATTGCCAAAATGGGAATTTGTGGCTATGATGTAATAGAGGTAGGATATTCGTAGGAATTATAACATACCTCTCACTCACTCACTCTAGTAATACAAATATACTGCCTATATCAAGTATACATAAACTATTACAGCTTATATATCATATTGCAGTGCAGGAAAGTACATGGTCTCTAACATTAATGTCTTCAGTACAAAACCAAAATTCTAATGAAGCTGCTCCTCAATTTCGAAAAGATAATGATGCAGCATCCAAGCTTCATAGAAATTCTGGGGCGGTCGGGTAGCCTAGTGGTTAAAGCGTTCGCTCGTCACGCCGAAGACCCGGGTTCGATTCCCGACATGGGTACAATGTGTGAAGCCCATTTCTGGTGTCCCCCGCCGTGATATTGCTGGAATATTGCTAAAAGCGGCGTAAAATCATACTCACTCACTCATAGAAATTCTACTGGTTTCCTTGAAAGCAATATATTTTTCAATGTTGTATCGTGAAAGAGCTTCCTTTTTATAAACATCAAAATAAGGTTTTACATTTTGAAGTTTGCATCTATAAATATAGAATACTCTTTAACTCAAAATAGTATCAATTCTGCATAAAATGTCATTTTATAAACATGAACACTTTGGTCTATCCACACTGACACTTCATCACAAAATTGGTATATTACATCACAGTCCCAAACAAGTGAGTAATTGTTTCCTTTTCATTGTAACAGAAGGAGCACATATCATTTTGAACATAATTTTGTATAAATAGAAAAGAATTTGTGGTGAGAATTCTTTGAATAATTTTTGTATTGAAACCAATGCAGTTTTACATCCTGTGTTGTACTACATATTTTATTACAGATATTGTCCCACTTAGGTTTTCAAATTGTAATTCCTACTTTCCCTGCCCTGTAGGTTTTACTTCTGTAGAGACAAATGAAAAATATATATGCTTTGAACCTGACTTGGAATTACAAATAATCTTAACCACACAGCACTGGTCCTCCTCCACAGAATCTGTAGGAACTTTAACTAAACTAAGAGATTTATAGTATTTTTTAATGCTGTTGATAACAGCATAAAATTTTAAATTGGATGAACAAATATTATACATTTCATTAAATTACTCATATGATAGAAACTCCTTATTTGCCTTGACCAAGTCTTTGATTTGGGAGATGCCCTTCTCAAACCAGTATTTCAAGAAAAATGACTTCCTGTTAATTTTAACATCAGGGTTATGAGAAATAGGTTCAGTTAAAAAACTACTGAAAGAATCTGGCTTGATTTTTGTTATCAAGCACTATAAATGACTGAAAACAACTTTTCCAAAATTCATTACTTATCAAAGATAAATTTCTCTCAAAGAACGTCACACCAAATTCACCAAGATTACACAAATAAGGACATGTAGATTTAGAGAGGTGCTTCCTTTTTTGATCACCTGAGGACACAAGTCTCCTTATCCACGTGGCTTTAATAGATGTTACGTATGAAAAAATATTCACCATACCTAAGCCCCCTTGCTTAACAGTCTGACAAACTTTAATTCTCTTTACCTTGTCTCGTTTATCACTCCAAAGAAAATTAAAAAGCATGTCATTTAAAATAACAAGAAAACCATTTGGTGGATCAGGCAGTGATAACAATAAATAATTGAGTTTTCATTTCAACAAGGATTTAATGATTGCCACCCTACTAATTGGTGTAACTATCTGCTTCATCCATCTATTAATAATCTGTTTTAGCTTAAATAATTTGTCTTTAAAGTCCTGCTGAACCATATTTTCCAGATTTGTGCAAAATGTGATTCTAAACTCTTCTGAATTCCAACTAATAGGCAAATCATCTTTGAATTTTTTCTTTCAATCTCTTTTGGAGCCTAGCCAGATAACTTGAGTTTTATTATAGTTAATCCTAAGACCAGATATTTTGGCAAAACAATCAAGGGAATTATTACACGATAAAAGGAGGATTGACTACCATCGAGTAGTAATTCCATATCGTCAGCATACTGACTGAGAAGATACCCGTTACCGTACACCAGGATACCTTACACATCTTTGTTAGAACAGATCATATTGGCTAGTATTTCTCCAGAGAGAATAAATATATACTCAACAACAAAAGTTCCTGTGACACCAATATTTTAGTGTATTTTTCAAACAAGTAAAGTTTGGTTTTCAGTATTGTAGTATATGTATGGAATCAAGTCACAAATACGCAACTGCTACAGAAAAGCCTGCATTCCATGCAAAAGTTGACTTTTATGCAAGCCCCATGCGTTTCACTACCCAAGAATGGGTATAAAAACATGTGTGTTAACAGGATTCCATATGCATTGTTTAGCATCGTGCTAACAACAACCACTCAGAAAAACAACAAAATTAAGCAAATTATTCAACATTACGAAATGCCATGCCTGCCCGAAAATGAGCGTCTGCGAGTCATTGGTATGCTTGAAGCAGGATCGAGTCAATGTGATGTTGCAAGACAATTTAACACCATTTGGGATTTATGGCAATGTTGGCAACAGACGAATGCAGTCAGAGACCATCCTCGGAGTGGCAGGCCACTCATAACCAATAATCGACAAGACAACTGGATTCGAACAACACACCTACGAAATCGATATGAATTCTTACATATTTGTACATATTCTTAATCATTTCTTAAGAATCTTTAATATATCTTATCTGATTCCCAAACATTCTTGTAGTTCTTGGGATTTGTGAGAAAAAATTTGTTTATCAAAGAATTTCTAGGAATCGCCTACGAATTTCAGGTTCGTGCTTTGTAGTACATGTCATAATCGGATCTTGTCCACTTTGTGCATTTCTTGGCTCAGAATTTGATTCTCTTTCACCTAAAACAGCCCCGAAAGTCTCGAATCATCTACGAAAATATTAAAATATTTTCTTCAAAACCATAAAGCAATGATTTGTCTAAATGAATAATTACGTATTATATATTACACCTAATAACATGATGCATGAAATATGATAATGTGGCAAGGAATGATACATTCAAGTCAATAACACTGACCTGAAAAAGAATGCAAAAATTATTGGATAAATATTATTAAATAACTGCTTGAGACGCCAAACGCTAACACCATATTCGTGCGTGTGTGCATGCATGATTCCCGTGCAACCTTTCGAGTTGAGTTGATTGGTTCAACTGTGTCATATGGCCTTGATCATATGGTAGCATTATGCAGATGGTAGCATTATGCAGATGGCTGTTACAATGAATGCTTGTTCCACCCGTGACGAACAGGTCTGGTTGTTGATGAAATATAGTGATAGCTAAATAGACAGATTTTTATCCCCCCGGCATATAATGCAGGGGGATATAGCGATCAGCCAGTCCGTCTGTTCGTCCGAAATCATTTCCTTTTCCGGGGCAGAATTCGAAAACCATTCAGTGTATTTGATCGAAACTTGGCAAAGCTATCAGGCACATACTGAAGTGGTGCCTTTTGATATTTTGGAATTTTTCTAATTTTTATTTTTTTAAATTTTTATGGAATGAAGTTGGACATAGACTCAATTGGGGATGGGGTTCGTTTCCGGAGCAGAATTCGAAAACCATTCTGTGTATTTGATCAAAACTTGGCAAAGCTATCAGGCACATACTGAAGTGGTGCCTTTTGATATTTTGGGATTTTTCTAATTTTTATTTTTAAATTTTTTTATGGAATGAAGTTGGACATAGACTCCATTGGGGATTGGGTTCGTTTCCGGGGCAGAATTCGAAAACCATTCAGTGTATTTGATCGAAACTTAGCGAATCTATCAGTCTCATACTGAAGTGGTGCCTTTTGCCATTTAGGAATTTTATAAATTTTTAATTTTTACGTTTCCATGGCAACAAGTTGGACTTAGGTTCTATAGGGTAGAGTTCGTTTCCGGAGCATAATTCAAAACCTATTCAAAACTTTCTTACAAAACTTTGCATGTCTATCAGACTCTTGCTGAACTGGTGCCTTTTGCTATTTAGGAATATAATACATTTTTTATTTTGTACGTTCCCATGGCAACAAGTTTTAATATAGGGTGGGTTCACTTATGGAGTAAAACAAATAAACTTTTAAATATTTCCTTGCCAAACATTGCATGTCTATATATATATATATATATATATATATATATATATATATATATATATAAAGCACATACTGAACTGGTGCCATTTGATATTAAGGAAGTTAATAAGTTTTAGAAATGCTTATTTTAGAATTTCCATTGCAGCTATTTTGAAATGGGCTAAAAGAAAGGTTGGGTCACTTACCTGGTTTGGGACCATAACGTGTTAAAATGGGTGGGGGATATAGATGACTTCGTGACTGTACGCTTGTTTAGTCATTGTTTCTTGTAATTTGTTATTTGTTTGCATAAAAAAAACCTCAGAATACAGAATAGCACATTTACTTGTGGTTACTTTACAGACAGCTGCCGGGGGGATATGTCATTTTTCTGATGACTCTTGTTTATTCATGCACCGATGGTCTTTAAATGTAATATCCAGTTATGTATGACTGTTTAATAATCTCATACCAACTTTGACTGGAGAAGGTCCAATAGTTTTTCAGATATTGTAGTAAACGTCGGTACCTTAAATTACCTTCCGGACTATAGTACTCACCGGTCTTTACACACATACAAACTTTGAACAAAATCGAGCTAGTGGTTATTTTGCTAGTTCTGGTACAAAAATTGGCGGAATAATAAATAATAAATAATAATAATAAATTGAACGATTACAATTGGGCTCTACAGCTTTTTGGCTTGGAGCCCTAATAAAGAAGTTGTTTGTTCATTTGTCTCATTCTTACTCATTCCAAATACAGTTACATATTCTATCATAAACTGCAGATGGGAAACAACACCAGTAACAACCCTTTCATCCCCCCGCATATAATGTGGGGGGATATAGCGATCAACCAGTCTGTCTGTCCGTCCGTCCCTCCGTCCATAATCATTTCCTTTTCCGGGGCAGAACTCAAACAATTCAATGTATTTGATTGAAACTTGGCAAATCTATCAGTCACATACTCAAGTTGTGCCTTTTGCTATTAATTTTTAATAGAATTTTTATTTTTTACATTTCCATGGCAACAAGTTGGACTTAGGTTCTTTTGGGTAGACTTTGTTTCCGGAGCATAACTCAAAACCCATTCAAAACTTTCTTACAAAACTTTGCATGTCTATCAGACTCATGCTTAACTGGTACCTTTTGCTATTTAGGAATTTTATAAATTTGTATTTTTTACATTTCCATGGCAACAAGTTGGACTTAGGTTCTATAAGGGTGGTGTTTGTTTCCGGAGCGTAATTCAAAAACTGTTAAATACTTTCTTACAAAATTTTGCATGTGTACCAGGCACATACTTAACTGGTGCCTTTTGCTATTTAGGAATTCTAGAAATTTTTATTTTTTTACGTTTCCATGGCAACAAGTTGGATTTAAGTTTTAATATAGGGTGGGTTCACTAATGGAGTATAACAAATAAACTGTTAAATATTTCCTTGCCAAACATTGCATGTCTATAAATAAAGCACATACTGAACTGGTGCCATTTGATATTGAGGAGTTTTAGAAATGTTTATTTTAGAATTTCCATTGCAGCTATTTTGACATGGGCTAAGAGAAATATTGGGTCAGTTACCTGGTTTGGGACCATAATGTGTTAAAACGGGCGGGGGATATAGATGAGGGCTGAGGGCAGGCGACTGCATGGCTCTGATGCCATTCTGCTGGAGGAATTCTCTTGTTGCTCTCGCAGTGTGGGCACGGGCGTTATATTGCTGAAACTCGTGGTTGCGGTCACGTGCCAAATGAGGTATGGTGTGTGGTCTCAAAACTTAATCAATGTACCGAGTTTCTGTGACACCATTGCCTCTCCCTGGACCGATGTTCTGGAAGACCACAGGGCCAACCCTCTGTGCAAGACCAATTCCACCCCACACCATGATGCTCGGACCACCCCACGAGTGTCTCTCAACAACACAAGCATTCGAATAACTTTTCCCACGGTGTCGCCAGACTCTCTCTCTGCCATCTGCTGTTGAGATACAGTAACGGCTGTCATCTGAGAAGAGGAGTCTTCTCCACTGCTGGTGGTGCCAATGCTGGTGCTGTGTTGCCCACTGAAGACGGTACCGGCCATGACGTGTCAGAATGGGTCCTCAGTGTGGTCTTTGACAGCGGAGGTGTCTGCTCATCAATCGTTAAAGCACAGTGTCCGAAGTAATGTGTTCCTGGTGTGTCCCCATGGTCTGTCGAGCAGTTTCCGCAGCCGTAACAAAGCGATCTTGAAGATGCTGTCTCACAGTCTCACGATCCTGATGTCAGGTGGTGACCCCTTGGTCTTCCACTACGTGGTCGGTCATCGGTAGTGTTGGAGGTCTGGTACCATTGCTGGAAACTCTATATGGTCCTTACATTGACTTAAAATGCATTGGCTACTTGCCGGGCAGTTTGTCCAGCTTGTTGTTGCTGATTTCTTTTCAATCTTGGCATGTGGTAGCAATTCAATAACGAATGAATGTTATCCAATTTGCATGGATTTTTAGGGCAAAAAATGGGGGAATGCATGTTGATTTCAATTGGCACGGAACTCGCGTGCATCAGGTTACCAGGTTACAAGGCAAAAATTTATTTGCTTTATTGCATCAGTACATTTTTTACCAACACATGGATAATGATTATTTATGCTTGGTGTGGCAGATTGAAATGAAACATTGATGGCATCAGCAGGGGTTATACAGGTCATAAGGTCAGTGGCATATAAAGATTATACATAGGTATATTGAAGTTACATGGCAGCAGGGTAGATTCTTTACATTTTACCACAATTTACAGCAATGCAGTGCATGGATTGTGTTAAATAAAACAAAACACAGATGGATATTTAACACACTTATGTTTGTACTATTAAACAAAGTGTGGAATTTTAAGACATTTAACTTTTTGTGATAACATAAGGGTAACAAATACCTAGCGCTGAAATCAATAAGCTGGAAATGCTGTATGCTTCATGTCCAGTCACCATCAACATGTCTAATGGTCTAATCACTATCCAGAACCTTGCACGTAACCATTGTTGTTGTTGCTTTAAGTGTTTAAGAGGTTGCCTCCATTTCAGCAGTGAATACTGACTGACCATCAGGCAAGCGAACCAAACATGCTTTGGGGTTTGGAGCTGTTGATATGGGTCCAGTAACCAGCTCTGCTGTTGATAGGACTTTTGGATCCATCAGTGTATACATGGGCCCATCAGTGTATATATGGGCCCATCAGTGTATATATGGGCCCATCAGTGTATATATGGGCCCATCAGTGTATATATAGGCCCATCAGTGTATGTACATGTCCATCAGTGTATATATGGGCCCATCAGTGTATGTACATGTCCATCAGTGTATATATGGGCCCATCAGTGTATATATAGGCCCATCAGTGTATGTACATGTCCATCAGTGTATATATGGGCCCATCAGTGTATATGAAAATGTTATAGCCGCTACATTGGCGCCCAACGTTTGACTGAGCATGTTCATATTAAATTTGAACAAAATAAGCCTCAGTACCCTACTATGCATCCCGGGACGTGCCTTCTGTTGACGGGGGAGTATGTAGCAGGGCGTGGAGTCATCCTACAGATGACATCCTTACCTTGTCAGCTTGCTGACGGGGTTAACCTCTTTGGTCATGTGGACAAGGCGTCCGACCTCGGATCAGAAGGTCCGTGGTTCGAATCCCATCACGGGACTTGGAAATTTTATGGCCGCTACATATATATGGGCCCATCAGTGTATATATGGGCCCATCAGTGTATATATAGGCCCATCAGTGTATATATGGGCCCAGCTGTCCCAGGTTGTTTGAATTTTCGTGATAGCAACTGATCATAGTTGGGCTGGGTTTTTCTTTAAAGTGACTTCTGGTGTTAAAGCGGTGTTTTTAATTTTTAATGTCCAGGGAGGATGTAAACTATAACCAGGGTATTTTGGAGAAAGGCTTTAGTATCAACCTGTTTAGCAGAATGAAAATATTGTTAATTTTAACTTACATATTTTAAACTTAGGAAAATAATTTAGTTGAGTCTGGTAGTAGCTCCTTAAACTAACCTGCTAATCCTTAGGTAGAGTAGTTATGTAAGGTCTTTAGTGATCTGGTCCAGCCACAGCTTGGCCAGTGATTGCCTATTCTATTGTTCCTGTAGCATGTGACCAGGCTTTTAGATTCAAACACTTCAACATTTCTCTTCTCTGGTCACTGCTGCTTTTCAACTCATGGCACTGATTGGGGTAAGTTAATTTAGACTTCTTTTGTACCTTTATTTATCATAAGGAGGTTAGGATCTGATATTTTAGTCTTGATGAATATACTTTTATCATTTTAAGTGCATATCTGTTATAAAGTATAACTTGCAGTATCATCCACATGTTATGCAATGTTGTAAGTATATTACTTATTCCTCAAAGACATGATACATTAGCATGTATTGTGATAAGTCATTGCTAGAGTAACCAATTAGAATATTTTGTAATTAGTGTGTTAAACAACCATATTGTTATAAGGTGCTTTCAGTAATTTATATAATGCATAGCTTGTATAGAGCAATATAAATTATGGTATTAAGTATTCACACAACCAATTTCCTCTAATAATAAACTGTTATGTTCGGTATCCCCAAGGTACCATCTAAAGCATAAATTTTGCATGCGAACATTGTTATATTTGCAATCACCTTATTTTACTCAAATAGGCAATATAAAAATGAAAATTTTCTGAATCCACAAACACAATCACTTAATTAATTGCAAACATTTGCCAATCCACCACATTTGACTAGGGGGTTCCGTAGTAATGAATGTATATCTAGATTCACTACTGTTCTGCTGTCGGCAAACCACGATGGCTAGACTGGACCCTAGTGAAATGGTTCACACATTATGTCCAGCAAGCAAACACTAATTAAGATGGGCCAAATGTGTCTTTCTGGTCTGGTGAACACAGCTCAATGGCTGCTGATTCACTCATGATTCACGTCTCATTGTTTTGTTTTATCTCACTGTTCATTTGATCTGTGTGTCAAATTGAACTTAAACCTGGGCCTGTAATACACGCAAGGCCTACCTGCCGCACACTTCTTGCACATGCCTGTAAGGGGAAACAAACTTGTAGGAAGTAGTGTAGTGGTACTGTATGGAGGGAGGTAGTATGGTAGTATACTGCATGGGGGGATGTAGTGTACTGCATGGGGGGATGTAGTGTACTGCATGGTGGATGTAGTGGTACTGTATGGAGGGAGGTAGTATGGTAGTATACTGCATGGGGGATGTAGTGGTACTGCATGGAGGGAGGTAGTATGGTAGTATACTGCATGGGGGATGTAGTGGTACTGCATGGAGGGAGGTAGTATGGTAGTATACTGCATGGGGGATGTAGTGGTACTGCATGGAGGGAGGTAGTATGGTAGTATACTGCATGGGGGATGTAGTGGTACTGCATGGAGGGAGGTAGTATGGTAGTATACTGCATGGGGGATGTAGTGGTACTGCATGGAGGGAGGTAGTATGGTAGTATACTGCATGGGGGATGTAGTAGTGGTGTAACGATACGGCGATACAGTATTGTATCCCGATGCACAGCCCACGATACGATGCATCGATACATACAATATTTTCATAACACAGTTTTACCTACCGTATTTTCTTGAGTATAGTGCACACTTTTTTTTCCAAAAAACACAGCTGTGTAGAAGGAGTTGCGCATTATACACGAATTAATGAGTTTTTATGTTTTTCCCCCATGGAAAGACATTACCGTGAGCACCGGAAATACCATGTCAACAAATCCATACTGAAGTTCGCAAATTATTCATGTACTTACACTGGCTATAAAAAAAAGTGTTCTTTGTATATCTGGACTCATGTTTGTAACTTATTTCATTAATTTTATTCAAAATTCCTTTTAATATTGTTTTAATTAATTTCGGCGAAATCGTGTGTGAAGCGATCGGATGATCACACAACTCACCGTTATTAACAGAAACCACTGTCAGATTACCGCTATTGACGCCTTGAAAGGAATTTTAGTTGACAGAGAATGGATACATATATCATAAATGCCATACTTTGATTCGTTAAAAGTCAGATTTTTTTTGTTGGACGATTCTATGTCAACACGTAATTCTCGCGATCACGTGCACGGGAGCCTTGACGGTGACTGGTCAGACTGGTTCCATGTAAAAAATAATACCCGGCAATAGCGATCAGCTGCTTCGCTTAGGGTTATTATTATTTTAAATATGTTTAGTAAAAGCTGCATCTAAATTAACAATATATTGGAATATATTATTCCTGATAAAAAATAGTTTCAGATACAACTTTTGCCGATCCTTGCATTAAAATACTGTGAAGTTATATCATTGGGTGTGTCTTGACCGAATCACCGGTAGATTCCAAGAAAACGTGTGGACATGTACAGCTGATTGCTGTGTCCGGCTTAGTTTACGAGAAAATACACAAGGTAATCTTAATCCCTGGATATAAAACAATGCCTAGCTGAACAAAAAATACAATTTAAACGGTAAACCAACATGTCTGGTGATTTTTTATCTCAAATTTCGAATTTGTACTGACGAAGTTTCTCATCACGCGTTCGTTTGCCGGACTTCGCTGTAGGGCTACGGTGTAAAATTTGTCTGCGCATAATATTCAATTATGTAGTTGTACTGTATGGGGGATGTAGTTGTACTTTTGGAGGGATGTAGTGGTGCTGTATTGGGGATGTAGTGGTACTGTATGGGGGATGTAGTGGTACTGTATGAGGGATGTAGTGGTACTGTATGGGGGGATGTAGTGTATTGTATGGGGGATGTAGTGGTGCTGCATGGAGGGGATGTAGTGTACTGTATGGAGGGATGTAGTGGTGCTGTATGGGGGGGATGTAGTGGTACTGTAAGGGGGATGTAGTGGTACTGTATGGGGGGATGTAGTGTACTGCATGGAGGGGATGTAATGGTACTGTATGGGAGTGGAATTGGTACTGCATGGAGGGGATGTAGTGTACCCGAATGGGGGATGTAATGGTACTGTATGGGGGGGATGTAGTGGTACTGTAAGGGGGATGTAGTGGTACTGCATGGAGGGGATGTAGTGGTGCTGTATGGGGGGGATGTAGTGGTACTGCATGGAGGGGATGTAGTGTACTGCATGGGGGATGTAATGGTACTGTATGGGGGGGATGTAGTGGTACTGCATGGAGAGGATGTAGTGGTGCTGTATGGGGGGGATGTAGTGGTACTGCATGGGGGATGTAGTGGTACTGTATGGGGGGATGTAGTGGTGCTGCATGGAGGGGATGTAGTGGTGCTACATGGGGGATGTAGTGGTACTGTATGGGGGGATGTAGTGGTGCTTCATGGAGGGGATGTAGTGGTGCTGCATGGAGGGGATGTAGTGGTGCTACATGGGGGATGTAGTGGTACTGTATGGGGGGATGTAGTGGTGCTGTATGGGGGGATGTAGTGTACTGTATGGGGGGATGTAGTGTACTGTATGGGGGATGTAGTGGTACTGTATGGGGGATGTAGTTGTACTTTTGGAGGGATGTAGTTGTGCTGTATTGGGGATGTAGTGGTACTGTATGGGGGATGTAGTGGTACTGTATGGGGGATGTAGTGGTACTGCATGGGGGATGTAGTGGTACTGTATGGGGGGATGTAGTGGTGCTGTATGGGGGGATGTAGTGGTGCTGTATGGGGGATGTAGTGGTACTGTATGGGGGGATGTAGTGGTACTGTATGGGGGATGTAGTTGTACTTTTGGAGGGATGTAGTTGTGCTGTATTGGGGATGTAGTGGTACTGTATGGGGGGATGTAGTGGTACTGTATGGGGGATGTAGTGGTACTGTATGGGGGATGTAGTGGTACTGTATGGGGGATGTAGTGGTACTGTATGGGGGGATGTAGTGGTACTGTATGGGGGGATGTAGTGTACTGTATGGGGGGATGTAGTGTACTGTATGGGGGATGTAGTGGTACTGTATGGGGGATGTAGTTGTACTTTTGGAGGGATGTAGTTGTGCTGTATTGGGGATGTAGTGGTACTGTATGGGGGGATGTAGTGGTACTGTATGGGGGATGTAGTGGTACTGTATGGGGGATGTAGTGGTACTGTATGGGGGATGTAGTTGTACTTTTGGAGGGATGTAGTTGTACTGTATTGGGGATGTAGTGTGCTGTATGGGGGGATGTAGTGGTACTGTATGGGGGATGTAGTGGTACTGTATGGGGGATGTAGTGGTACTGTATGGGGGATGTAGTTGTGCTGTATGGGGGATGTAGTTGTACTTTTGGAGGGATGTAGTTGTGCTGTATTGGGGATGTATTGGTGCTACATGGGGGATGTAGTGGTACTGTATGGGGGGATGTAGTTGTGCTGTATTGGGGATGTAGTGGTGCTGTATGGGGGGATGTAGTGGTACTGTATGGGGGATGTAGTGGTACTGTATGGGGGATGTAGTTGTACTTTTGGAGGGATGTAGTTGTGCTGTATTGGGGATGTAGTGGTGCTGTATGGGGGGATGTAGTGGTACTGTATGGGGGGATGTAGTGGTACTGCATGGGGGATGTAGTGGTACTGTATGGGGGATGTAGTTGTACTTTTGGAGGGATGTAGTTGTGCTGTATTGGGGATGTAGTGGTGCTGTATGGGGGATGTAGTGGTACTGTATGGGGGGATGTAGTGGTGCTGTATGGGGGATGTAGTGGTACTGTATGGGGGATGTAGTTGTACTTTTGGAGGGATGTAGTTGTGCTGTATTGGGGATGTAGTGGTACTGTATGGGGGGATGTAGTGGTACTGTATGGGGGATGTAGTGGTACTGTATGGGGGATGTAGTGGTACTGTATGGGGGATGTAGTTGTACTTTTGGAGGGATGTAGTTGTACTGTATTGGGGATGTAGTGTGCTGTATGGGGGGATGTAGTGGTACTGTATGGGGGATGTAGTGGTACTGTATGGGGGATGTAGTGGTACTGTATGGGGGATGTAGTTGTGCTGTATGGGGGATGTAGTTGTACTTTTGGAGGGATGTAGTTGTGCTGTATTGGGGATGTATTGGTGCTACATGGGGGATGTAGTGGTACTGTATGGGGGGATGTAGTTGTGCTGTATTGGGGATGTAGTGGTGCTGTATGGGGGGATGTAGTGGTACTGTATGGGGGATGTAGTGGTACTGTATGGGGGATGTAGTTGTACTTTTGGAGGGATGTAGTTGTGCTGTATTGGGGATGTAGTGGTGCTGTATGGGGGGATGTAGTGTACTGTATGGGGGGATGTAGTGTACTGTATGGGGGATGTAGTGGTACTGTATGGGGGATGTAGTTGTACTTTTGGAGGGATGTAGTTGTGCTGTATTGGGGATGTAGTGGTACTGTATGGGGGGATGTAGTTGTGCTGTATTGGGGATGTAGTGGTGCTGTATGGGGGGATGTAGTGGTACTGTATGGGGGGATGTAGTGGTACTGTATGGGGGGATGTAGTGGTGCTGTATGGGGGGATGTAGTGGTGCTGTATGGGGGGATGTAGTGGTACTGC
This sequence comes from Haliotis rufescens, assembly GCF_023055435.1. Taxonomy (NCBI): domain Eukaryota; kingdom Metazoa; phylum Mollusca; class Gastropoda; order Lepetellida; family Haliotidae; genus Haliotis; species Haliotis rufescens. Next base: position 59,974 of record NW_025964146.1, on the reverse strand, counting down.
ATGGGGGATGTAGTGGTACTGTATGGGGGATGTAGTTGTACTTTTGGAGGGATGTAGTTGTGCTGTATTGGGGATGTAGTGGTACTGTATGGGGGGATGTAGTGGTACTGTATGGGGGATGTAGTGGTACTGTATGGGGGATGTAGTGGTACTGTATGGGGGATGTAGTTGTACTGTATTGGGGATGTAGTGGTACTGTATGGGGGATGTAGTTGTGCTGTATTGGGGATGTAGTGGTGCTACATGGGGGATGTAGTTGTGCTGTATTGGGGATGTAGTGGTACTGTATGGGGGATGTAGTGGTACTGTATGGGGGATGTAGTGGTACTGTATGGGGGATGTAGTTGTACTGTATTGGGGATGTAGTTGTACTGTATTGGGGATGTAGTTGTGCTGTATTGGGGATGTAGTGGTGCTACATGGGGGATGTAGTTGTGCTGTATTGGGGATGTAGTGGTACTGTATTGGGGATGTAGTGGTACTGTATGGGGGATGTAGTGGTACTGTATGGGGGGATGTAGTGGTGCTGTATGGGGGGGATGTAGTGGTACTGTAAGGGGGATGTAGTGGTACTGTATGGGGGGATGTAGTGTACTGCATGGAGGGGATGTAATGGTACTGTATGGGAGTGGAATTGGTACTGCATGGAGGGGATGTAGTGTACCCGAATGGGGGATGTAATGGTACTGTATGGGGGGGATGTAGTGGTACTGTAAGGGGGATGTAGTGGTACTGCATGGAGGGGATGTAGTGGTGCTGTATGGGGGGGATGTAGTGGTACTGCATGGAGGGGATGTAGTGTACTGCATGGGGGATGTAATGGTACTGTATGGGGGGGATGTAGTGGTACTGCATGGAGAGGATGTAGTGGTGCTGTATGGGGGGGATGTAGTGGTACTGCATGGGGGATGTAGTGGTACTGTATGGGGGGATGTAGTGGTGCTGCATGGAGGGGATGTAGTGGTGCTACATGGGGGATGTAGTGGTACTGTATGGGGGGATGTAGTGGTGCTTCATGGAGGGGATGTAGTGGTGCTGCATGGAGGGGATGTAGTGGTGCTACATGGGGGATGTAGTGGTACTGTATGGGGGGATGTAGTGGTGCTGTATGGGGGGATGTAGTGTACTGTATGGGGGGATGTAGTGTACTGTATGGGGGATGTAGTGGTACTGTATGGGGGATGTAGTTGTACTTTTGGAGGGATGTAGTTGTGCTGTATTGGGGATGTAGTGGTACTGTATGGGGGATGTAGTGGTACTGTATGGGGGATGTAGTGGTACTGCATGGGGGATGTAGTGGTACTGTATGGGGGGATGTAGTGGTGCTGTATGGGGGGATGTAGTGGTGCTGTATGGGGGATGTAGTGGTACTGTATGGGGGGATGTAGTGGTACTGTATGGGGGATGTAGTTGTACTTTTGGAGGGATGTAGTTGTGCTGTATTGGGGATGTAGTGGTACTGTATGGGGGGATGTAGTGGTACTGTATGGGGGATGTAGTGGTACTGTATGGGGGATGTAGTGGTACTGTATGGGGGATGTAGTGGTACTGTATGGGGGGATGTAGTGGTACTGTATGGGGGGATGTAGTGTACTGTATGGGGGGATGTAGTGTACTGTATGGGGGATGTAGTGGTACTGTATGGGGGATGTAGTTGTACTTTTGGAGGGATGTAGTTGTGCTGTATTGGGGATGTAGTGGTACTGTATGGGGGGATGTAGTGGTACTGTATGGGGGATGTAGTGGTACTGTATGGGGGATGTAGTGGTACTGTATGGGGGATGTAGTTGTACTTTTGGAGGGATGTAGTTGTACTGTATTGGGGATGTAGTGTGCTGTATGGGGGGATGTAGTGGTACTGTATGGGGGATGTAGTGGTACTGTATGGGGGATGTAGTGGTACTGTATGGGGGATGTAGTTGTGCTGTATGGGGGATGTAGTTGTACTTTTGGAGGGATGTAGTTGTGCTGTATTGGGGATGTATTGGTGCTACATGGGGGATGTAGTGGTACTGTATCGGGGGATGTAGTTGTGCTGTATTGGGGATGTAGTGGTGCTGTATGGGGGGATGTAGTGGTACTGTATGGGGGATGTAGTGGTACTGTATGGGGGATGTAGTTGTACTTTTGGAGGGATGTAGTTGTGCTGTATTGGGGATGTAGTGGTGCTGTATGGGGGGATGTAGTGGTACTGTATGGGGGGATGTAGTGGTACTGCATGGGGGATGTAGTGGTACTGTATGGGGGATGTAGTTGTACTTTTGGAGGGATGTAGTTGTGCTGTATTGGGGATGTAGTGGTGCTGTATGGGGGATGTAGTGGTACTGTATGGGGGGATGTAGTGGTGCTGTATGGGGGATGTAGTGGTACTGTATGGGGGATGTAGTTGTACTTTTGGAGGGATGTAGTTGTGCTGTATTGGGGATGTAGTGGTACTGTATGGGGGGATGTAGTGGTACTGTATGGGGGATGTAGTGGTACTGTATGGGGGATGTAGTGGTACTGTATGGGGGATGTAGTTGTACTTTTGGAGGGATGTAGTTGTACTGTATTGGGGATGTAGTGTGCTGTATGGGGGGATGTAGTGGTACTGTATGGGGGATGTAGTGGTACTGTATGGGGGATGTAGTGGTACTGTATGGGGGATGTAGTTGTGCTGTATGGGGGATGTAGTTGTACTTTTGGAGGGATGTAGTTGTGCTGTATTGGGGATGTAGTGGTGCTACATGGGGGATGTAGTGGTACTGTATGGGGGGATGTAGTTGTGCTGTATTGGGGATGTAGTGGTGCTGTATGGGGGGATGTAGTGGTACTGTATGGGGGATGTAGTGGTACTGTATGGGGGATGTAGTTGTACTTTTGGAGGGATGTAGTTGTGCTGTATTGGGGATGTAGTGGTGCTGTATGGGGGGATGTAGTGTACTGTATGGGGGGATGTAGTGTACTGTATGGGGGATGTAGTGGTACTGTATGGGGGATGTAGTTGTACTTTTGGAGGGATGTAGTTGTGCTGTATTGGGGATGTAGTGGTACTGTATGGGGGGATGTAGTTGTGCTGTATTGGGGATGTAGTGGTGCTGTATGGGGGGATGTAGTGGTACTGTATGGGGGGATGTAGTGGTACTGTATGGGGGGATGTAGTGGTGCTGTATGGGGGGATGTAGTGGTGCTGTATGGGGGGATGTAGTGGTACTGCATGGGGGATGTAGTGGTACTGTATGGGGGATGTAGTTGTACTTTTGGAGGGATGTAGTTGTGCTGTATTGGGGATGTAGTGGTACTGTATGGGGGGATGTAGTGGTACTGTATGGGGGATGTAGTGGTACTGTATGGGGGATGTAGTGGTACTGTATGGGGGATGTAGTTGTACTGTATTGGGGATGTAGTGGTACTGTATGGGGGATGTAGTTGTGCTGTATTGGGGATGTAGTGGTGCTACATGGGGGATGTAGTTGTGCTGTATTGGGGATGTAGTGGTACTGTATGGGGGATGTAGTGGTACTGTATGGGGGATGTAGTGGTACTGTATGGGGGATGTAGTTGTACTGTATTGGGGATGTAGTTGTACTGTATTGGGGATGTAGTTGTGCTGTATTGGGGATGTAGTGGTGCTACATGGGGGATGTAGTTGTGCTGTATTGGGGATGTAGTGGTACTGTATTGGGGATGTAGTGGTACTGTATGGGGGATGTAGTTGTGCTGTATTGGGGATGTAGTGGTGCTACATGGGGGATGTAGTTGTGCTGTATTGGGGATGTAGTGGTACTGTATTGGGGATGTAGTGGTACTGTATGGGGGATGTAGTTGTGCTGTATTGGGGATGTAGTGGTACTGTATGGGGGATGTAGTGGTACTGTATGGGGGATGTAGTTGTACTGTATGGGGGATGTAGTGGTACTGTATGGGGGATGTAGTTGTGCTGTATTGGGGATGTAGTGGTACTGTATGGGGGATGTAGTGGTACTGTATGGGGGATGTAGTGGTACTGTATGAGGGATGTAGTGGTACTGTATGGGGGGATGTAGTGGTACTGTATGGGGGATGTAGTGGTGCAGCATGGGGGATGTAGTGGTGCTGCATGGGGGATGTAGTGGTACTGTATGAGGGATGTAGTGGTACTGCATGGGGGATGTAGTGGTACTGCATGGGGGGATGTAGTGGTACTGCATGGGGGATGTAGTGGTACTGCATGGGGGATGTAGTGGTACTGCATGGGGGATGTAGTGGTACTGCATGGGGGATGTAGTGGTACTGCATGGGGGGATGTAGTGGTACTGCATGGGGGGATGTAGTGGTACTGTATGGGAGGATGTAGTGGTACTGTATGAGGGATGTAGTGGTACTGTATGGGGGGATGTAGTGGTACTGTATGGGGGATGTAGTGGTGCAGCATGGGGGATGTAGTGGTGCTGCATGGGGGATGTAGTGGTACTGCATGAGGGATGTAGTGGTACTGCATGGGGGATGTAGTGGTACTGCATGGAGGGGATGTTGTGGTACTGCATGAGGTATGTAGTGGTGCTGTATGAGGGATGTAGTGGTACTGCATGAGGGATGTAGTGGTACTGCATGGGGGATGTTGTGGTGCTGCATGGGGGATGTAGTGGTACTGCATGAGGGATGTAGTGGTACTGCATGAGGGATGTAGTGGTGCTGTATGAGGGATGTAGTAGTACTGTATGGGGGATGTAGTGGTGCTGCATGGGGGATGTTGTGGTGCTGCATGGGGGATGTAGTGGTACTGTATGGGGGATGTAGTGGTGCTGCATGGGGGATGTTGTGGTACTGTCTGGGGGGGGGGGGGATGTGTGTACTGCATGGGGTGTGGGGGGGATGTAGTGGTACTGTATGGGGGATGTAGTGGTACTGTATGGGGGGATGTAGTGGTACTGTATGGGGGATGTAGTGGTACTGCATGGGGGATGTAGTGGTACTGTATGGGGGGATGTAGTGGTGCTGCATGGGGGATGTAGTGGTACTGCATGGGGGATGTAGTGGTGCTGCATTGGGGATGTAGTGGTACTGTATGGGGGATGTAGTGGTACTGTATGGGGGGGATGTGTGTACTGCATGGGATGTGGGGGGGGGGGGATGTAGTGGTACTGCATGGAGGGGATGTAGTGGTACTGTATGGGGGTATGTTGTGTACTGCTACAGGTGGGGGTGGGGGGGTATGTAGTGTACTGTATTGGGAGATATTGTATTGTACCCTTTTTCTATTTTTTGACTTTCAACATTTTTTTTGTATTTTCAGTCCCTTGATGGGTCTTCCCAGTGGTGTGCGGCATTGACCCTGACATTGCCTCAGCCAGCCATGGTGAATCTGAAGTACTACTAGGAAGGAGACACCCAGGAATAACCATTTGTTGCTGTATGGTAGTATGGATTGTGTTGGGTATCCTGTGTTTGTGACTCTGTATGATATATATGTATATCTGCAATAGTGGGAAGTCATGATGTCATGTATCATTAGACACATATTGTATGTATTCTTATGTTGGAAAAACTGACTCAATAAAAAGTTGTCATGTTCAAGAAAATTTCTCCACTTTAAAGTTGTCTGAAGTATTGACGTAAACTTGTAGTATGAAAGTTAAACCTATAAGTTCTTGGGACATTAACATTGTCAAGTGTGTATGCTACACCTCAATAAACCAGACACAGCAAGTTGGTTGTCTTCCCTCCAGTATTGGAATCAGTATTTCCAGTGGTTGTGAATTGCAGATATCTTATTAATGATCAAATGTTATAGGTCTGAGAAACCTACTCTACCCTGTAGTGTCAGCTGGGAGCCTGCAGTGTGCTGGACCACAACTCAACACGCCAAACTTACCTTCAACCTTCAGGTATGCAGTGACCTTAAATATAGCCAATCCTTGTGTAGGGACTGTATGCGAGTATTTAGTGTACTGTATTGGGGTATGTAGTCGAATGTATTGGGGTATGTAGTCGAATGTATTGGGGTATGTAGTCTAATGTATTGGGGTATGTAGTCTAATGTTTTGGTGAATGTAGTCTAATGTATTGGTGGTTGTAGTGTACTGTATTTGTGGATGTATTGTACTGTATTGGGGTATGTAGTCTAATGTATTGGTGGTTGTAGTGTACTGTATTTGTGGATGTATTGTACTGTATTGGGGTATGTAGTCTAATGTATTGGTGGTTGTAGTGTACTGTATTTGTGGATGTATTGTACTGTATTGGGGTATGTAGTCTAATGTATTGGTGGTTGTAGCGTACTGTATTTGTGGATGTATTGTACTGTATTGGGGTATGTAGTCTAATGTATTGGTGGTTGTAGTGTACTGTATTTGTGCATGTATTGTACTGTATTGGGGTATGTAGTCTAATGTGGTGGATGTAGTGTAATGTATTGGGGTATGTAGTCTAATGTATTTGTGGATGTATCATAATGTATGGGTGGATGTAGTGGACTGTGTATTGGTGTACTGTACTGATATGAATCTATCATGGTAAGTTTGAACCAGTGCTACCTCTGTAGGTCATGTATTGTGTCATACTCTTTGACTACTTTTACAAATTTTTATCGTTTCAGTCCTTTGTTGGTTGCTCTTATGCCCTCCTTGGTGTGGTACATTGACTCTGACATTGCATCGGCCAGCCACGCTCACACTGAAGTACAATGCAGAATTAGACACCCAGGAACAACAATTCATTACTGTATCGTTGTATGGATTGTGTTGAGTATCGTATGCTTGTGAATATGTATACATAATACACATATTGTTTACATTCTTATTTTGGAAAAATGTATTCACTTTTGTAGAAGAAAAGTAATCAACCTATTATTGTTTTGTAACTTCAACATTTATTTCCCTCTACAGTTTGATACACCATTATAGACACAGCAAGCATGTTCTGATCTCGGAACTATTGGAATCAGTATTCCTGTTGATTTGAATTGCAGATATCTTATTAATGAACAAATGTTGTAGGTCTGAGAAATGTCCTCCACCATGAGGTATCAGCTTCCATCCTGTACCACAACTGAACAAGAAACCTCCACAGCCAGATGGAAGTACACAAGCCCAAGATCCTGTTGCAACCAACTATCACCAAGACCTAACAGTCACAGAAAGTCCAAGTCTGTAGGATGCAGAGCCACAATGGTAGGCCCACTTACATTATACAATGCACGAAGCTAACAACTAAAACTGCATGCATTGTTCATTACCTGGTAACTTGACCATTTTACCTTGTCCTTTGAAAAAGGTCCAGGTCACATCATGTGTCATGGCATGTTATTGTCGTCCGTCATCTTGAAAAATTCACCTGGACCCAAGGTCCAAGTGAGAATTCAAAGCCTATTGTACATAAATACAATATTCACTTTTACTTTGTCACCTGGACCAAAGGTCCAATTGATCTTATGTAACAAAATGCATATGCTGTTCATCATTCTCGCTTTGTCATTATTAACAAAATTCTTGCATGTTTGAATAGTGTTTAAGGCACCATTTAACCCTAACTAATCAACTCACGCCATGCTTTCCGATTCCTTTTGTCTTATTCGTGGGTTAAAAAATATGTAGGTCATAGGTCACCTACCCAGGAAATAGGAGCTGTTTCTTGCTAAATGATTTGGTCACAAACACAGTGACTTAAATGTATTTAGGTCCTCTCTTACATGTGTGGTCACCAGGTTCCATGAAGTTCTATCTCTGACTGTCTGTCGTGTCACAATATATATGGAACCCATTCCCTTAATGGTCTTACTGAATTCTGGTGTTACATACAGAGAAGTTACTTTGGTTTCTCTGTACAAGTTTTCTCTAGTCAATGACTTGCAGACCACCAATATTTTCTAACCCCTGATATTACTGTTTCATCAATGTCCATGTTCTTTATATCTTTTAACTTATCCTGCATAACTCGTTAATGCATTCACTGCTTCAAGAAATGAACATGTCATTCCATTCTGAAGCAGGATCCCCCAGTCACTAGCTGCCACGTCATACCAGAAGTGGTAGACGTATGATGTCTCCATATCAATGTTGGTCACGATACAGTACACACATGTTTCTAAATTGATGCTTGCTGTCCTTGTGAATTTCAAAGCTTCTATATATAGACCCTTATTCTTTCCCCCTGTGATATGTATTATTATGTGAAGTTGACAGGTTGTCATAAAAATATTCATATGTTGTAGTTCCATTCTGCCATTTTGAACTGCTAACATGTCGCGGTCCTTCGCTATTATCGTGGTGTATTTCAGGCCAGGCTAGGTATTAGCATTGCCTGTTAAAACCCTAAGCTCTGTAGCCTTGGTTGCGCCTACAGGCCTAGTGGCCTAGTGACTACAAGAACCTTCAAGACCAGTCATTATCTGCACCTCCAGGGTTCCCGGCAACACCCCAAACTCTCTTCCCATCGGCGTCCTTTATGGAACCGACGTGGATGCATTTCAGTATGCAAGCCATGTATCAACAGGTGCGTATGCCTCTCTTTGTTCAGACGTATGCGCCTGCTTCTTGGCATAATACCTTAGCGTCAACAGTGGCTTATGCACTGCTAACGCTTCAGACGAATACATTCACCCAAGCTTGTACTATTCCCAAAGCACCGACCAGGTCTTTATAGACTCTTACTGTGCCATCAACGGATAGGGCTATGCCATCATCTCAGGCCACGTCACAGGACTCATTGTCTCCCGGCAGCACTTTTAGACAATTTTTCGGGGCATCAAAATACAAACGGCGATCCAGGAGCCGTTCTCCTATCCACTGATTGGAGCATTATCAATCAATCTCCTCCAAGGTGTCAATAGCTGAGTTGCATGACAACTCCTCGGCTTGCAATACTCACTTTGGCCTCACTCAGATGCCAGACACTCATCGGTAGCACCGTCCCCTGGTTCATATCTTGACCATATGGATACGATCTGGTCGCACCCTACATCCTTCCCACCTGACCCCATTTGAAGGATATGGTCAGAGCGCTGGACAAGGATTTCTCTCAACTAATCCTCATACCAGCTGTTAAGGCGCCTGACCATGCCCATGACTTGGACGAAGATCTTCATGGATTGACAGTCTCATCCAAGTCTATTCTTCTTAAGATCCCTGACAATCCTTTTGCCTCCACAGAAAAGGAAATCAGGTGGTCCCTAAAATCCCTGTAGGCATTAGCTTTGTCACCTTGTGCTTTCTTTCTGACACCAATGCCAATAGGATAAATCATTTCAACACAGTGGTAGAATTTTAACAGAGGCAAATTGACCACATGCATAATCCCCTGAAGGTGGCTTTAGCTGACATCACCACAACCCGCCGTCTGGGGTATCTGGCTATATCCAATTGGCATTTGGAATTTAAGTACCGGCAGCTTCGGCGTCCATGGTTGACTTCAACCTTATTCAATGGCCAAATTACTGACACACATACCAAATTCTATAGTTTTTGCTCGAGATGAGACGGCACTGAAGGCTCTGGAAAATGTATCCCAGAACCTCGGCCAATGTGTGTCGAAGTCAAGTAATTATCGACCCAGGCGGTCATCCCTCAAGCAAGAGACCACCAATCAGTCCTCTTCTCATGGCAAAGGACAGGGCAAGGGCAGAGGCCAGGGCTCCTATCCATCCTGTATGGGTAGTTCCCAGGGTAGGAGCTGGGCACAGAAGGGGAATCACTGACATTGTGGACAATCACAACTGGGAGCTCCCACCTCCAGTCGTCAAAGTAGTCGATACACCAGTAAGTGGGAGACTATGCCTGTTCTTTAATAATTGGGCCGGTATAGCAGACCCATTCACTCTCAACATTCTAAGGTACGGGTGTCACCTCAGCTTGAGAGCAGACCCTCCACTGGCACGGCACCAGAGTCATGTCTCTTTTATCAAAGAGTGTGGATATATTTGATATCAAAAGACACGAGGGGCAGATTTTATTTATCATCCATCATCATTCTTCCAACTTTTTCAGTTTGTAGACCGTAATTAGCAGTGTCTAAGTGTAAAAAGTACCGGTACTGCTTCTGTAGCAGAGCCATTAGTGATGTTATTTTACTGTGACGTCATGGTAACCAATGACGTCACAATGCTCTGCAAAGCATTGTGATGCAATTTCATTGCAGCGATATCTACAAAGTATATATCGCTTTATCTCACCCAAACCATATCTCCTGTGGTAGCCAGTTTGGGATGATAAACAACCTTTCACTATTTAATGAACGTTACTTAAAGCGCCCTCTGTACTTTCGTCTTCTTACCTTGAGACTACTGAGGACCAGAATCAATGCATAAGATTCCCTAATCAGCCTATATCTGCAGGACACTTAACTGCATGTGCCTATCCAGCCCAACCACCGGCGGTTTCTCAGGTTCCAATTCTATGTTATCTACTACCAGTGGGCGGTCCTACCCTTTGGCTTTTCAGTGGCCCCGTGGCTTTTTACTCGGCTTTTTACTCCGAACTAATTCCATACTACCGACTAATAGGTTTATTTCAGACCTACTTAGACCTCCTATCAATGGCAAGGCACTGAGGATAAAAATCCTACATCATCTCTACCCCGCCCTAGCCTAGTGGTTAAAGCATTCGCTCGTCACGCCGAAGACCCGGGTTCAATTCCCGACATGGGTACAATGTGTGAAGCCTATTTCTGGTGTCCCCTGCTGTGATATTGCTGGAATATTGCTAAAAACAATGTAAAACCATTCTCACTCACTCACTCACCAATGGCAAATGCTTTTGGAACTACTCACGTCAGCTCAACTCAAGACTTGACTATCAGAGGTCGATTGCAATTACAAACAGTCCAATTTCGGACCCACTCGTATCCATCGCTCTTCCGGCCCACCTCAGTACTCATCTCATATGGTGGACAGTAGAGTCGAACGTCTTAGCTATCTCCTTAACAGAGCTATCCCCCATGTCACACCTATTCGTATATGCTTTTCTGCAGGGTTGGCGTGCGCACCTACAGGACCAGACAGCGTCAGGGCTGTGGTCCTGCGCACAGTGCACTTGGCACATCCACAACCTAGAGTCAGAGGTGTTCATTCTAGCAATAACACATTGGCATGAGCGCCTTTGAAACTCCCAACTCACCATATCCACTGACAACATCACAGTGGTCTGGTGTCTACGTAATCAGGGGACCACTCACTCACTTACTCTCTCTCCTCAAACACATGTTCAGGTTTTTCAACTTGGTGCATCAACTGGGTCTACCCTTCCTTGTCCAACACATGCCTGCGTGTCGGAATGTGCTGGGAGATGCCCTATTCAGGCCAGACAGAGTGGCACCCAAAGAGTGGAAGCTCCATCCAGAGGCGTTCCATGTCATATGTCAGAGTCTAGGTCAACCCAGCATCGACCCATTTTCCACAAGTCGAAATTATGGGAGGGGCTAAGACCGTACATGTTTCCACCCCAGTGCTTCTTCACAAGGTGATACAAAATATAAGGGCAACCCGGAGCCTCGCTCTGATTTTGGTCGCGCCTTGGTGGCCGGCTAGAGGGTGGTTCATGGACCGTGCAGAAAGTGGACCCTCTAACTCTACCGGGGCGGCTCAACCTACTGGTGCAATCACAAAGCAGGCAAACACACTGCACAGCAGGCAGGTTTCATCTACATGCCTGGTTCATTTACAAAGAATATCAGCAGGCCAAATTTTGTCCCCCAGCATTGGATTTTAATGTGGTACTTCAGTGTTTGCGTGGAACTCGGTTCGAGGTTCTCCATGCAACATAATTCTTTATCCTCACCAAGAAAATAAGTTTTCTCTTGGCCTTTGCCACGGGGGCAAGAGTGAGTGATATTCATGCACTTGTGTATGCTTCGTGCGAGCTATGCACAGACCGGTCCACCTCGAGTTATGCCGTTATTTTATAGGTAAAAACCAGTTGCCAGAACAACCTGATCGATCTTTCACTATCCCCCCACTGTCATCAATCGTTGGTGTGAATGACGAGCATGAACTCTTATTATGCCCGATGTGTGCACTATAGGTGTTCATCCACCGCTCAAACATGAGGCGTGGTATGGGGAAACGATTGTTTAATCCGGTTTCTGACACGTCAACATCCGAAATCAGTCGCAATACCATCTCCTCATAGTTGCTATGATCCTTCCGGCTTACGAGTTTGCTAAACTCGAGCCTCCGACAGCTAATAACCCCCCTGATATAAGGGCAGTCACTTCAACTACGGCTCTGCACAGTAATTGTTCTATTAGAGCCATCATGGAAGGATGTTTTTGGAGGCCCTTCTCGGTTTTCGCTAGCCACTACCTGAAGGACGTGGCTTTAGAAGAAGTCGAGGGTATTCACACTTTTGGACTGCTGGTCATAGCACAGCAGGTTACCAAAATCTTTAAAATCAGTTCTTGCTACGCTAAAAAATATCTGTAGACATCCCATTACAGGTCATGTCAGACCAACCTTGCATGAACACCAATGGATTGACCAATCAGAAGGTAGCTTTCTCGTGCTTTATGGCACCAATTTCAAATTGGCGACTACGCTTCGAAACATATTTTGACAAATTCTAGATTACAAATTTAAAACCTGAACAAAAGAACATTTTGGAATGGCTAATAGATGATCCATATTGTATGGATTCAGTCGTTAAGCCCGTAAGTATCGTTCGGAATACCCCATGTTATGCAATTCGAGGTAGAAATCCCATTCCGACTGTCACTTTCATGATCTGGTAAGCGGCGCTCTGATTTGTCGTATGAAAGGTCGTTCTGACACGACCCCTTATGGGATATCTTCAGATCATTGTTTAGAGGTAGCGAGAACTAAGGTATTATTTTAATGATATTGAGCAGGTTACCAATTCGCTACGCCATAAAAACAATTGGATCATGTCCAGAGCCAGTATTGTCCCACTAACTTAATCTTAAACTTGCTTTTTTTTATAACTGTACTACATACATGCTATAATGGCTTGGTAACTCAGTTTCTAGACCCAAGGGCATGCTATTGTCCCTTACTGTTTGTTTACCCGGATGTACTCTCATAACATTTCCATGGAGAGGATTGGCTTATCAGTTCCCAATCTGCACAGAAGAATTGTGCTTGCTGTACGGCTGACACGACCTGTACTCGAGAGTTTGTATTGATTACATATCTGAAGGTAACCCCACCTCCATACCATCGGTTACAGATGTGTTAAGGAGTAATGCCGGATAAGTTAATAAATCTAGGAAAAATATAGATATATTTTATATTTGTACACCTATCCTGCATTACGTGGTCTAAGGGCCCACCCATCACAGACCTGCCTCCACACTATAATATCTTCAGACAATCTATTGACAGTGATATGGAGACATCATACGTCTACCACTTCCGGTATGACGTGGCAGCTGGTGACTGGGGGTCCTGCTTTAGAAAGGAACGACATCTTTACTTCTTCCAGTAGCATCAATCACAGGTTTGACTACTGCATTAACGAATACTGCATCATAAGTATACAAATATAAAACAACAGATCCATACAACTTGCAAAATGTGAACAAACCCAGGCTATTCTGGTGCCCAACAAGCTATGTTTGTCATAAGAGGCAACTAAATGTATCACATGGTCACACTTGGTGACTTGGTAGAACCTGTGTCACAGTACCTGATAGCTTGGATAGTTTTTCACAATATTCACTCGTCGCCATCATAGCTGGAATATTGCCAAGTGAGGTCTTAAACCACAAACACACACCTTAACTCTCTATTGGCCTATATATGAATATTTACCTGCATCCAACAGCAGCACTCCTGTTGACGTGTGACCAGACCATCTAATGCAACTGCATTTATATCCAAGTACAAGGTAAGAACCTTTTTATTACCTTAGTGAACAGCTGCATTTTTACCACAGTAAATACTGGTGAGCTTCTGTACCTCTGGTAGTCGGGTTACATGCATGTAGGAAGGATGTTTCCTATGCTCATGCTATATGCAAGATATTGTAATGAAGTGTACATGTTTTATGACATGCGAAGGAATAAATTAACTTTTTGAAACTTTATCACTTGTTTTGTCATTGTTTTCCTGTCTATGTCCTTGACATAAGAAAGTGATAGTTGGGCAAGACAGCCAAATGCTTTTGCTGTTGCTTCATGATACAAGTTGGACAATTACACCAAAGTAACACAAAAACGCATTACTAGAAGTATGTTTAATGACAAAGCCAAACCTCATCCAATTCCACCTTCCAAGTTGTAGCCCGCCGAAGATTATAACTCAGTACCCTAACATTTCCCCAGCAAATGGTATTGTACTCACTTTCTATGTGCTTTATTTCTCAAAAGTGCCTATTGTCACAAATTCAGCAATTATTCACTTTATCTACAGCAAAGACACCATGAAATGTGTCCTTGAGTATTGTTGCTGTTCGGCGATCTTGGCATATAAAAACATGTTCATGTTGTTGTATTCTGTACCACAAATACTTAACCCTTAATGAAGATCTGCAGTATTTCTGCACCCAAATGTACTCCCAAAGTTAATACATCATATTGCCAGGTACTCCTGCATTTGATGAATCCACTAGTATTTTAGTGTAGATATCTTGTATGAGGTGATGGTTGTACTTTCAATGCGGATACCCACTGGTCATGTGTTCGCATCCTAGACTTTTCCATTGTGTCTTAGTTTGTACCTGTCACTGTATATACCATGTTTTACTTGGCTCAAGATATTGCATCAGGAACTCAATGGAACAAGTATTGATGACGTGTATTAGTTTGAAAGAATTGGCGCCATATCTCCCTTCTTAACACATCTTATTAGTTAGCTGCAGCAACCATTTCAAACAGAATAAAACATTTTGCTTTGAATTATTCATGATCTTCACAGAAATTTGTTGCTGGTAGATATGTAGGTGAGGATACAAGAATGATTTATGTTATGTAATATACTGAATGTTTCCAAATACCAGACATATTGTCATTATATGACATGGAAAAACAGTTTATTCAGCGGAATTATAATTTCTGCATAATGTATGAACTTTTTTCAATTATGCACCAAGTATTCAACAGTAGGTATGAGTATGCTTCGAAAATAATGAATCAAGTGTTTTGGTAAATGGATGTGCTAGTCACTTGTTTAAGCTTACAAGGGGTTGTCACCAGGAGGATCCCATATCACCTTATATCTTTATTATTTGTGTAGAAAACTCTGCAGTTGTGATAAGGAATAATAACAATATAAAAGGTATACCAATGGGTAATATAAAATCTCGGCTTGCAAAATTTGCATGTGATACTACATTAAGTTTTAGAAGCATCTGAAAAAGCCTCCAGACCACACTGAGTACGTTAAATTGTTTGGTCCGAATATCAGTATTGAAAGTAAGTACTAAAGAAACTAGTTCATATCCATGGGGGTGGGAAAAAAATATCAATATATAAGTTATGTCAAGACTAGTATGTTGACTTATTACAAAGTCAGTGTCAGTAATTAGGCATAGGTGTTCATGTGGATTTGGAAAACATGGCTTATTTAAACTTTACTAACAAGTTTTATACAATACAAAAGGAATTGAAAATGTGAGAAAAGTGAACCCTGATACCTCTGCATAGAACAAGTCTATTTGCTTTCCACAATGGCATCAAAAGGGAATAGCATATATATGATTTTCATGAATTGAATTAGTACAGTAATCGAGTTGAAGACACTTGTTCACCTATCATTGAGTAAAACTATCAATAGTCTGTTATTTACAGAATAACCATATAAAACATTGTGTTAGAGGTTGCCAAAGGCCTACGCTGCCATATAAAGTATCAAAAATCAACAAGGAAAAAACAAAGAAGGTATTTTATGAAGCCCTTTTCAACCCTAGATTGATGTAACATCAGTGTTACAGTAACTGGGAACATATTATTTTCAGTACTAACTGCTATTTAAAAAAAATTTGATATGTTTAATTGCCAGTTTGGCTTGAAAAATACAGAAGGCAGAGTTAATTTTAGTTCTCAACACATTTATTTAAAGAGAAGAAGAACAATTCACTCAATGCAGTTATTATGGTAACAAAATCTATGCTTTACACATTTCATTGAAAAAAAGTAGAACAATTTTTGTTTCCAATTCATAAAGAAATACCTAGGTATTATGTTTGTTTGCTTGCTGTTTAACGCCGCAAGCAGCAAAATTCCACATTCAAAATTCCAGTCATTGACATCATGAGCATCGATCCACACAATTGGTATCAAAGACATACATCAACCAAGTCAGCGAGCCTGATCTCGATAGTCGCCTCTTACAGCATGCATGAGTTGCTGAAGACCAATTCTACCCCGGATCTTCACGGGTCCTTAGATATTATGAAATTGCAAAATTTATTGCATATTCAACTTGTAATGGTGCAAGTTTACATGCCTTCTGGTCTTCCTTAAACTTATTTTGAAAACCTATATAAACTAGGATGTATAATCTGTCCACACTACGAACATGCACATTATGCATTTTTGTTATTCTTTTCTAATTTGTCCTTTGTCCTTAAAGGAATAAACTACATAATGCTAAAACAATTATGCTAAATGCAATAACAAATCCACGCACAGTCATGTATGACATTGAAATGTAAAATATGATAGCAAATGAATAAACAAATAATAAACTCAATAGATGCCAATAATTTACGTGCATTCCTGGTGTATGCTAAGAACTATGCCTTTTTGAATCATTGAAACTAATGAAAATTAGACATCAAATGTTTAATGCTACAATGCTTTTTGCATATCAGTGACACCATCATTTGAGGAGAAATTTAAAGGACAATCACATCATCCTGTTAAAACTACTGTGAAAAGGAGCATGACACTATTAAGGTGTGAGAAATACAACTTGTTTCAAATCATTGCTTTCATATCAATCAATATCTGGTGTAAGAGGCCCAAATATATGACGTATGAGATACAGGTCAAGTTAATTACCCTCCCATAAAGGTCTTGTCTTAATACCTATTTTCAAGGGCAATTCCAAAATGAATTCCATGTCTGTTTTTCTTATGCACTCATTCATATTTTCTCACCCCAAGAGGCCTTGAGGCTGTGGCTCTGGATGGGGCAGCCTATTCCAAGACGATTGACAGTATTTATTGTGATTAACTTTATTGAGTGGGACAGATTTGCTTTCATATTGCTGTTGCATACGAGGAATGATTGTTAATAGTCAGTCATCAGTCCAGACCTACAAACAATATCATACAAAGCAAGACATACAGCAGTAAATCATCATTGATTGATTGATTGATTGATTGAATAAGGTTTTACGCCAATTTTAGCAATATTCCAGCAATAGCACGGGGGAGGGGAGGGGAGGGGACACCGAAAATGGGCTTCACACATTGTATCCATGTGGGGAATCAAACCGTGCCTTCTGCATGACGAATGAACGCTTTAACCACTAGGCTACTGCACAGCCCTTAGTAAATCATGAAGTAAATTAAATATGTACCACATAAACATGTGACATGGCGCTTATGTCATCTGGTATAACCTGTTGGCTATGAAATACCAAAGTTATAGCACAGCTGACAGTTTGTAATAGTAACACAATGTTGTTCACTGTTAGACATAGAACAATAATGTCATACAATATGGCCACTTCACCATTGTAATGTTGTACATCACTGAAATTTGTTGAACATATTTAAAGTGTAACAGATCCTGTTGTCTTTAACACCAGCTACCATTAGCATGGGCATGACATCAATGTGTGTATGTCCCAATAAATATGCACTGTTAATAATGAAAACAATTGGCATGGTTCAGTGGTCTTGTCAAGTCAGTAACATATGTTGTGATCAACTTTACACATCACAGTAACATCCACAAGGCAGCACATGCTGCTGGAGACGGTTGTGCCCCAGAGCACTGAACTTATCCCCATCTACACCAAGGGTAACACCCCAACTCCTCAGCCAGAAATCATTGACATAAATAGGGTCATTTACAAATTCATAATTGGAAGTAGTAAAAGGTATAGGTACATATGCAAATCAAAACATGTTTCAGAATTATACCCACTAACACATATATTTGCTGTGGTAATTCCATACTAAATGTGTGCTTTGCCTTATAATTGACTGAAACATAGTGGTAGTTTTAGAACTTCTTGGTTACAATGCAAATGTTAGTTTAAAATAAAATAACATTGGCCATTACTTTATGGTTGCAGTACTAAGATGCAATGTGCATGTTACAGATCACTATCAACAGTTGAGAACAATAATGGGACAGAATATCATGTGCTTGTATGTGTCTGAATATATGCCAGCACAGAGGCTATAATATCTCCCACATGCATAGGGGTGACTGTTTATGACACGTTCACAGGGGTGAACATTGATCAAACATGCACAGAGTATTTTTTCTTTACACGTGGCTGCAGTATGTACGTTTTTCCACTGTCATTTACCTGGACTGCCATGGTACTACTGTCAAGAAAACTGTACAACTTACCTGCGTGTTATTACTGGGCCAATAATCGTCTTTACTGGAATACCGCTTTCGAGGAACTTGTCACATTGTCGTCTGCACTGCGAAGGAGCAGTCATTGCTTAACATCAAAATATGTTGTAATCCATATTGCAATTCATATTCTTGACAGTAATAAAGGCAAGGAAGGTAATGTTGGTGAGGAAACATGTTTTGAGAGTGGTGATTACAAAGTCGTGTTGTAAAATGGCACATTAATTGGAAGCAGTTAAACTCTTACAATGACCGGTCCCTCGTTATGAATAATGTCCTAAAAACTTATTATATTTTTTGTGCATGTATCCTTGGGCCGTCGTTGATAAAAAATAGTGCAATTTTTTTTGGTCAATGTTATTTGATTATATTGGGGTTTGTTATTGTTTACTGTCATTGCCATGGTCTTTGTGCGCTCTTTGTTTTCTTGTGGGAGTGGGTTGTGTTCTGTTGTGGTTGGTTGTGTTTGGTACTCTTTTGTGTCATTTTAGGGCACGTCTCCAAAGGTTTTACTCAATATTTTATTAAAAATTACATTGTATTCATCTGATTATTAAGTTATCATCACCAACCTTCATCGCCCTCCCTCCCAGTTACTTCTGCTTAAGTATAATAATTACATTAAAGGACACTAAGTCACAAGTAAGATGTATAAGAGTATACCTTATTTTGTGTATATAAGGTTAACCGCGAAAACGTTCAGCAACAACGAACAACTCTCTTCATCTTTACTGAAAACAAAATTTATTTTAAATTATCCTTCCTCATTGCTTGTGGCTTTAACATGGTATAAACGACAGTGTCATATTGCTAAGTATATTTCAACGCGTCAAAAGTAGGCAAATAGTCATCGTGCACTATTGTTTTACTCTTAAAAAATATAAGGTGTCATAGTTTTGTGAAACTTGTTTTTGGAAATCAGTTTGAACATAGTATGAAAGTAATGGTTATCGCATCATTGTATCTACTTGTTTAGTAGTATGTAATTATGTACATATTATCAAGTATATTTTAAGGTCACCTCTTATTTTAATACCTAAGTTTTAGTCTACCCTTCAATCTAACCTGCTTCACTAATACAATAGCACAGTCACTGTTGCGCTTGCCTTCTCTATTGTTTCTCTGGTCTCTATTGTCTAGCCCAAGCCCCTTACTTTCAGTGACAGGGTGCATCATGGGACTGGTCAGTTTAAATTCACACTTGTAGTTGACTATGTATGGAGACAAGTTGTCGGTTCATCGCTGAAATAATTGAGTCAATTGTCACAGGTTAGTTTGTTTGAATTGTATATTTATGTGTTCTTATTTAGCGCTTTGAAGGGTTTGTTAAGGTGCATATGTATGGTTTCTTAACTTCTATTAATAATACTTATGTAAGGAGTGATAAATATATATCATATCAGTCACCGTATTCAGGTAAATGTAGTTAGGCTAAATTTGCTTAAATACTTTAAGTATGTAAGTATGTTTGTAATAGATAACCTTAACTAGCATTGCCATGTTGATATTACTTAACTTATTGTGTAACTAAGCATAATGAGTAAATTTATTGATAGACTGGAGCTATTTACCTGTAAATGAAAGTTCTGCACCTAACTGCACATATATGAATGTATGACTGTATCATGAGGTGAGTGATTAGTATATATATTTTAGGGTTATTGTATATACCTAAGTATGTAAACATATTGATGTAATATGCTATACTGTAATTATTATATATATAGTTATGTTCAGGTGTGTCCCTGTACAGCAAATGTCTGATGTTGTGACATCATAGGGCACAGTGCCATACACCTGGCGAGGACATTTATATTTTGTATGTAGTTATAGTGATGTGTGCTGAAATTGTGTGTTATGCATTAATGCATTTATCATTATTCTCCAATTATTGATAAACTATGTTTGTCAATTTATTATCTGATAAACCTTTGTAATATTTAGAGTACAGTAAGATAAAACTAATCATGCTAATTACGGTGCATTTTGGTTTATGGTAAATCTATTTTTCACGTAATTTCCAAGTAAACTTTACCTGGCTGCAGTCCCACAATGTATGAATGATTGTGCCTGTGTGTTTGGCGCATATGTTCTTTGTGACCTGAAATTGTTATTTGGTAACATGGGGTGTATCATTCTGTATGGGAACCATTTTAAAGTGGTATCTTGTGTAGTTCTGAAGGGAATTACATTGTTGTGTGTCCAACCGCTATATGTGGTGTCCTCTGAAGCATCAATTACCATTTTGGCAAGTGTCATCATTGACAATTTAAGGGCTTTTGATATTTCATACATTTTAGGCACATTAAAAACCCTGCCGCCTGAGTTGCATGTGTGTGTGTTCCCGAGTGTATTGGTAACGTAGAATGAGGTTCTGTACGACGGGAAGGGGCGTTCGCGTTGTTGTTTTTGAAATGTGGTAAAACGTGGCGTTTTTGTCCGTTTTTGTCGTCCCGTTTGGGCGCGTGTGCCGAACCGGCACGTGTCTGCGTTCCCGAGTGGAGTCGTAACGTAGAAGGAGGGTCGTGAGCAGGGTAACGGGCGTTCGCGTTGTTATTTGCGAAAGTTTGGACTTTGCGTTTTTTCTTCTGGTCTTTTTGGGTGGCGCCTGCTGGGTGGTGGTTTGGCGTGTGGAAAGAGGCAGAGATGCCCCCAGGAGCGTGCGTTTGTAGGTTTGAGGTTGAAAAAAGGCGTTTTCCGAGCCCGTTTTGGCTGGTTTTGGTCGATTTTGAGCCCAACTGGTCTTGGCTAGGGTTAGAGCTGAACATCGAGCTAACGGGTATGGTTAGGGCTAGGGTTAGGGTTAGGGGGTTAGCTAGGGTTAGGTCTGTTTTTGTTTTTTTTCCACGTTGGGGTGGATTTTTGGAGGTCTCCCGGCGGGGTCCCGACGTTCCGGAGCTTTGGGGGCGATGTTGATGTCCGAGGTTCCCCGTGGTCGTGCGCGCGCGTGCGTTTTGTGTCGTTTTTTGAGCGTTTTGTTGGCGCCGCAACTAGGGTTGGATGTGTTTTGGGACGTTGCCGTTGCATGGGCGGCGTTTTGCACTCGCATGGGCAAGGACGGGTTGGTGCCGACCCTTTTGGGTGGTTTTGTTGATGGCGTACCCACGGTACCGTGCTCCCGGGCGCGTTTTTAGCGCTTTTTGAGTGGTTTTTGAGTGGTTTTTTCCGCGTTTTGTTGGCGCCGCAACTAGGGTTGGATGTATTTTTCGATGGTTGGCGTCGGATGGGCGGCGTTTTGGACTCGCATGGGCAAGGACGGGTTGGTGCCGACCCTTTTGGGTGGTTTTGTTGATGGCGTACCCACGGTACCGTGCTCCCGGGCGCGTTTTTAGCGCTTTTTGAGCGTTTTTTTCCGCGTTTTGTTGGCGCCGCAACTAGGGTTGGATGTATTTTTCGATGGTTGGCGTCGGATGGGCGGCGTTTTGGACTCGCATCGGGAAGGACGAGTGGTGCCGACCCTTGGGGGTGGTTTTGGTGATGGCGTACCCACGGTACCGTGCTCCCGGACGCGTTTTTAGCGCTTTTTGAGTGGTTTTTTGGCCGCGTTTTGTTGGCGCCGCAACTAGGGTTGGATGTATTTTTCGATGGTTGGCGTCGGATGGGCGGCGTTTTGGACTCGCATCGGGAAGGGCCGGGTGGTGCCCACCCTTGGGGGTGGTTTTGGTGATGGCGTACCCACGGTACCGTGCTCCCGGGCGCGTTTTTAGCGCTTTTTGAGCGTTTTTTTCCGCGTTTTGTTGGCGCCGCATCTAGGGTTAGACGTCATAGTCGAGGTTGGCGTCGGATGGGCGGCGTTTTGGACTCGCATCGGCAAGGGCCGGGTGGTGCCGACCCTTTTGGGTGGTTTTGTTGATGGCGTACCCACGGTACCGTGCTCCCGGACGCGTTTTTAGCGCTTATGGAGCGTTTTTTTTGTCATTGTTCTTGGTGCTCGGCATCTCCGTTCGTGTAGGATTTGTTGTTGTTGGCGTCGATTGAGACGTTTATCGGCAAGGACCGGGTGGTGCCGACCCTTGGGGGTGTTTTT